>NC_090321.1:118198951-118508765 GCF_040869045.1 Eurosta solidaginis
TCTTTCTTTGCAAATTTTTTCTAAAAAATATTTATCTAAAAGATAAATAGAAAATATAGTTAGTGAATCGGACGAGGAGGATGAAGTCGTAAATAATATAAAAAACGCGGATTCAGTTGATATGATATTGCTGCCGCCTGAGACTGTTGATGCAGTTAGTGACACAGAAGTTGTGAACGAGGATTTTTTCCTAAAAATTGGCAGCACGGGACCTACCTGTTTTATGCCGACTCCGAACGGCATCTGCAAGGCAGATGAGTTTTCACTACGAGCTTTTCATGGCAGAAATACACTCGGAGTGCTTGCCAAACACTGCCGAGGGGCGACCTCGCTTAGAAAAATTTTCTTCTAATTGAAATAACTTGTTCGTAAAATTTTGATGTTGCTTTGCCACGGGTGTGAACCCAGGATCTTATGCGAAGCACGCTACCATCACACCACGACGGTGGTGGTGCAATATGTTAGATGAACAAATGATAGCATAATTCGGCAGGCATTCATGTAAAATATTTTAGACATCCAAACCAATTCGATTTGGATACGAATACTTTTATCTGTGTTCCGCAGAGGGATACCTGCTTGCTTTTATACCCTATTCCGGGGCTTCATTTATCAGAGGTACAAACTTAGGTCTTGGCCAGTCTATTGTGTTACAACTTCTTGAAAATATTGATACGTGTAAGCGAAACCAACACCGAATTTTGTTTGACAACTTTTTCATATCTTTTAAGTTTATGTCTCAACTAACTACAATGGGTTACTGTGCGTGGAAATGGAGCTGGTGGTGCAGAACTTACAGATATTAAAAAGTTCAAGAAAACTCCTCGCGGATCCAGTGTCCATGCATTCGATAAAAATAATAAAATTAATGCGGTATGATGGAACGATAATTCTGTGTTGACTATTCTTTCCAATCATTTGGAGAAAAGCGCTACTTATAAAGTAAATCGATATGTTAGAAAGGTGAAAAACACGGAATATCGATCCCATTTCCCATACACGGGTGATGTGGACCTTTTTGACAACGCAATGAGCAATTACAGAATTCACATTCGTGGAAAAAAAAAACGGTATTGGCCACTTATAACAAATGCACTAGATTCAGCCATGGTGAATGCCAGGAAAATACACTGTCTGTTGAAAAAACTGGAAAACGCTCTTATTATGGGACAGCTAGAGTTTCGAGTTTTTGTTGCGGAAAATTTGTTTCAAGCTCCTGTAAGGAAGCTTAATCGCAAACAAACTAAATAAATTTTTTTAAATAAAATGAACTTAAAATTAAAAATTTGTATATCATTAAGGCCTAACGTTGCGTGTACGCAACGTGCCCTACCACCCCAATGGGTTAGGACCGCAAATTTTTTTTTGTTTTTTATTCTTAATTGGACCAATTTATATGGCCACAGAAAGGCTCCAGCCCTTCCTTCTATGCTCAGGACTTAATGGGTTAAATTGCTGGCCTGCTGTGAGTTATACTTCAATTGCTAAAATATCATATTGTGATTATTTTCTGAGCTTTGCTAATTTTAGTAAATATACATTTTTGTGATTTTAATTGAATAGGAATTGGTTTTCCATGTTATGGTGGGATAATGTTAAATTAAGTAAAATTTTTGAAATGTTTTGAATTCATAAGAACAGTAATCTCGTTATCCGCGTTTATCTGCCTTAATTTTTATCTAAACTTGGTTGCAACTATTCGTATAACTAAAATAGTACAACTTTAGCTGCAGGAAAATGCAGGTTTTCATGTAATATTTATTTTGTTTTGAGGAAATATGGCAATTTCAAAGGACGAACTTTTCGAGATTCGGTATAAGCAAACTAACGGAAAAGAAAAAACTTACAGCTCAAAGTTGACTCCAATAAAGAAAGCCGTTTCAAAATTTGTGAGTGGAAAAGTTGCAGACATATCTTAAAGATGAAGGGATGAACAGTGATATCTTTTTCGGAGCCTAGTCATCAGTCGAAAAGGAAAAAGTTATCACATTTGATAAGAAGCTATTCAAGAAAAGAGTTGGCGTTTGCAACTGCTTCTAGCTTGAGGTTATCGGGTCAGCGGGATGCAGCATGAATGGCAGAAACCAAAATGCAGACGGAACTAAAATATAACATGCCCTTACGCGTCCAGCATCAGTAATAGTTAAATATACTCCAGAAGAGGCAGTAACTCTATACATACATAAGTCAAAAGTTTACAGTGAAAACTTATTTGGAAATACGATCTGGGGCCAGAAAAGAAAAAAGTGCATGTTATCCTCCAAAATAATCCATTCTTATAACTGATCTGTCAGCGGAAGTCCACCTGCAAGCGTTGGTGGACAAAACTCTTGAAGGAACGGAAAAAAAGATTGTTGAAGAGAGAAAAAAAGATTTAAAGAAGACATGTGGTTATTAGTAGATTTTCCAAAACAAGGGATTTTGGACGACCAATGATGGTAACACAGCCAGACGTTTTTCCAATTCCCTTCAAACGCTGCGGAAATAAAGGGAGTTGACGAAAATCTAACTAAGCGATTTGCTGTCATACTTCAAACTATGTCATGTGGATTCGCCGTTGACCACAAAAATGTTTGTAGATTTGTACCCATGGTATTACATGCCATCGAGCATTCACAAAATTTTGATTCATGGGGCAGACATTATTAATAAAGCATTACTTCCAATAAGAAAGCTCTCAGAGGAAGCACTGGATAATAGAAATAAAGATTTTAAGAGCTACAGGCAAGACATTATAACAAAGATGTCTCGTAAATGTACAATGGAAGATTTATTCAATATTTGTTTTTTTGTCGTCGATCCCCTAATATACTCTATTTCAGAAAAGAACTCGAAGGAATTTAAGGCAAATTCGACAAAGAAGTACTTAAACTATTGTCAAACCCAAAAGCAAATTATGATCAAGGCTCCGACATCTCAGACCTAGATGAAGAGTTCGACTCAAGTTTCAGCGATTAACATAACGTTATCGACTTACATTTTTTTGATTTTGATTACAATTATTTAAGTTTATTGCAATTACTTATTACTACATACAAAATATGCTTTTCTTCACGATGATACGTTTTCTCTAATGCATTTTTTTAAACTTTGATATAGGTTAGGTTAGGTTGAACTAGCCGGTCCATGAGGACCTCACATAGACTGATTGCGTCCGTAGTGTTACCAGAAGTTGGTTTTAACGACCAAACTGAAAAACCCTATCAAAAACCAGGACCTATGTTATAAAATAACTCCGTCCTCTTGGTAAATACTAGAAGCTTCCTAGGACTTAAGCCACTTGCTGCTTCTAGATCTGACAGCTGCATCACTCCTAATAGCTGGAGTCTTAGCCTGGCAAGTGCAGGGCACGAGCACAGAACGTGCTCGATCGTTTCCTCCTCCAACCCGCACTTCCTACATCTGCTATCACTGACCAAGCCTAATTTAAAGGCATGTGACGCCAGAAGGCAGTGTCCAGTCAGAATACTCGTCATGAGTCTACAGTCCTATCTTTTTAATGATAGAAGCAACCGTGTTAGTCTAAGGTTGTAAGACTTACACATAATCTTCGACACTTTACAGCCCCGCGCTTGAACCCAAGCCTTTCCCGCTTGGTCGATCATGTGCACCTCTCGCCTTCGCTTAATCTCGCCAATCTAATTGGGAAGTCTACGGAGCAAGCTTTAAGGGCGCCCTTTTTAGCTAGTTCGTCCGCTTTTTCATTCCAATCTATTCCCATATGCCCTGGGACCCAATATAGATGTATGCTTCTCCCTGTCTCGATTCTCTCCAGAGACTGCTTACACTCTAACACGCATTTAGATGCTGTTCTATGCGAGATTATTGCCTTAATTGCTGCTTGACTGTCAATATAAAAGTTGCAGCTTAAGCTATTCTCTTCCAGGGTTTCTACTGCTTTGGTTACGGCTAATATTTCCGCTTGGAAAACGCTACAGTAATCCGGCAGCCTGTAGGATCTGCTTATTTCCGGATCAGCGCAGTATACCGAGAACCCTACTCCTTCCACTACTTTGGAACCATCGGTGTACACATGTATAACCTCGTTCGCCATTTGCGCACCCTTGCGCCAACCGTCCACCTCTATTGTGGCCTTAAGATCTCCCTCGAAGCGCAGATAGGGAATCAGGTAGTCTGTTCGTCTTGTGATTGATGACGCTATACTACTATGGCTATATGGTCGGCGCTCAAGATGCCCCGAAGCACCGAGCCTGCTTGCGGTCGTTAATGCTTTCTTCTTTGCTACCAGGTCTACAGGTGGACTGTGCAGAATAGCATACAGTGCAGCCGTGGGGGTTGTTTTCAGGGCTCCCGTAATGTTAAGCATCGATAATCTGCATACCCCCTCTAATTTTTTGAGGTATGTTGTTTTTTGTGTGGCTTTCCACCAAACAAGAACTCCATAGTATAGAATAGGGCTTACAATCGCTGTAAAAACCCAATGAGAAAGAGAGGGCGATAGGCCCCACGTACACCCCAGCATTCTTGTACATGCATAGAGTGCCGTTGAGGCCTTCTTGACCCTCTCCTCCACGTTGAGCTTCCATGACAGCTTACTGTCTAGGATTATTCCTAGATATTTTGTGCAAGGTTTCTCCTGTAAGGTCACCCCTCCCAACTTAGGCCTGGTCAAATTTGGGACCTTGTACCTCTTTGTAAACAAGACCATATCCGTCTTCTCCGCATTGACTTTCAACCCGACATTAGATGTCCAGGTATGAATATCCCGAAGCGCCCGATCCATCAAAGAACTAATTGTTGGAAGGCACTTTCCACTTATGACAATTGCAACGTCATCTTCGTAAGCCGTAAGTTTTACGGGTCCCTCATCGAATTGCCTGAGCAGTTGGTTTATGACCAGCGTCCACAGCGGAGGTGATAGCACCCCTCCCTGCAGCGTACCCCTGCCCACTGATTTCGTGGCCTCGTACAATCCCCATTGTGATGTAATCTTTCTGCAATTTAACATGCAGCCGATACATCTGATTAAGGCAGGATGTACTTTAATGTAATTAAGACCATCCATAATCGCCCATTTTGCAACATTATTGAAAGCCCCGGCAATGTCCAAGAAGACTCCTAGAGCATACTCCTTATATTCCAGGGATTTCTCTATGCTTATTACCACCCTATGCAATGCGGTGGCTACCGATTTGCCTTTGGCGTACGCATGCTGTGTTGTGGAGAGCAGCTTTTCATCCACGTTGGACTTTATGTACATATCTATCAGCCTCTGAAAGGTTTTGAGCAGAAATGATGTTAAGCTAATGGGTCTATAGTCTTTGGGGTACACGTGACCGATCTTCCCCGCCTTTGGTATAAAAGCTACACGAGCAGTTCTACAAGAGTGCAGTACATGATTCAGTCTTATGCACCCATCAAATATTATTTTAAGCCATTCCACGACAGCCCTACTTAAGACTTGTAGCATGGCCGGGAATATACCATCTGGGCCCGGCGATTTAAAGTTAGAAAACGTCTTCACTGCCCACTCGAACTTGGTATCGGTCACAAAGCCCGGCACTACCCGCTCCGTGATCGAAGTGTGAGTGATGTCTGCTGGCTTTTCTAAACCGTCTCCCGATGGGAAATGTGTATCGAGAAGCACCTCAAGGGATTCCTCACTATTACGTGACCATTCCCCGTTCTCTTTCTTTATTAGTCCCTGGACTATGTTTCCCTTTGCTAGGAATTTTTTCAACCGTACTGTTTCGCTGGAGCACTCTATGTCCGTACAGAAACTTTTCCATGAGTTTCTCTTCGCCCTGGTAATTTCACGCTTATATATCCTCAGTAGATCCCTGTACTCGTCCCTACACGCTTCGATTTCCACGGTCTTTGCGAGCTTAAACATTTCTTTTACCTGTCTTCTTAGAAGACTCAGCTCATTGCTCCACCATGGCGGCTTTGCTTTTTCTCTGAATCTTCTTAGAGGGCAAGCTTTGTTATACGCAGTCATAAGCGTCCTTGTTAGGAATGCATTAGACTCCTTCAGTTCCTCTACATTGGCAACCTCTTTGGGTTGTCCCATTTTTGTTTCTACATATTTCTGCAATTTAGTCAGTTCGTTGACCTAGGGTTTCTAAAGGTTACTCCCTTCTCTACAATCTTTAGGGGGATGCTGAAGCTGATATAGGAATGGTCGGAGAAGGATGGTCTATCAAGATCCATCCAATCATACCTTGATATATCACGCTCGGAGCTCAATGTAATATCCAGAACATTGCTGGATGTTGGACCAATGTATGTAGGGACATTTCCCCTGTTGCATATCTGCAAATTGGTTTGCAGGATGTAACAAAATAGAGATTCGCCTCTCTCGTTCGTATCTGCTCCTCCCCACGCATTGTGGTGCGTATTTGCATCTGCGCCTATGACCAACCGCCCTTTGCGCCCTTCCTCCTGTACTAGCCTTTTGCACTCCATCGGTGGAACCACCGCAGCATGGGCCATATAGCAGGATGCCAGGACAAATGCCTGGTTATTCTTTTGCTCAACGGCCACCGCTACGAGATCTTCAGTGGTGTAATTAGGCAGCATATATGAATGCAGCTGTTTCCTTACCATTACTACAGCTCGCACCCGTCCTTCCGTTTGCGCGTAGTAAACGCCAAACCCGCGCGCGCTAAGTCCAGAAACCTTTCCTCCCGATGAGAGCCACGGCTCCTGGATCAGCGCCACGTCAAACGAACCCTCATCAAGGGTAAGGAGGAGTTCGCTCGACGCCACTTTACTGTGTTGGAGGTTTATCTGTAGGACTCGCAGCATCATTGGGCTGTTTGTCCCCCTCCAGCACCTTCGTCTTGACGTCGTCGTCCTCCCCTTGCCATTTTGGTTTAGATTATTCGAGGCCCCCTTCAGCCTCTTGTGACTGTTGTGCCGGGTGTTCCTCTGTGCGAGTCACAGCACCATTTAGCGGTTGGTCGTCTTCTAGCACGTTCGTGGTGACGTCGCGGACCTCCACCTGTATTTTTTCCCTTAGGCTTTTGAGGTCCTTTTCGACTTCGCCCACCTCTAGCGTGTTAGGGTTTTTATCCTCGGGACTTCTTTTCCTGAGTCGCATGTAAATTTTGCCAGTGCCAAAGGACATTTTGCCAAGCTGCGTGTACAAAATATCCTCCGCCTGCTTGTTTATTTAGAAGATGTAGAACTGACCATCCTCGGTAGGCCGAGATACAGTAAGTACCTTCCAATCCTGTGTGGGTATGTTCGGATTCTGATCCTGCAGAAGTCGCAGTGTATCCTCCGACTTCATCACGCATGGTATCCATACCTTAACTTTTGGTACCGTTGGGATTTCTGCTTTATCCACCACCTCAAACCGCGCGTTCGTGCTTGCCTTTGGGGTTTGGAACCACTTCCTCCAGCCACCGCAAGCCCGTGATATTGCCGCAAGCTATCATCTTCACACCATTATACCATCACCACGAATCAAAGGTTGGAAGGGGCTTACTTGGTTGTTGCCGCATCATCTTAAGCATTAAGCTAATAAGCTCCCTTTCCACAGATCTCCACCTTTCAGTAGTCATTTGTCCGAAAGGACTGCTACGATAAACCAGCGCCACAGTCAGTGACTGCTTTGCCACATCACTCATCTTCTCGGGAAAAGCAGGAGTCTTAGTGTTATCTCCCTTTGGCACCTCCGAGAAAGCCGGAGTCTTAGCGTTAATTCCCTTTAGCGCGTCCGAGAAACCGGAGTCTTAGCGTTATCTCCCTTTGGCTTATCTCCTACTTCCGTAGTTGGAACTTCCCTCTGACTCCCAGCTTTAGAGGTAGTTGTTACCTCGCTATTGGAGCCCATCTGTCTTACAGCTTTGGGCCTACTTGTGTTGTCTATGCGAATGCCCTGCCTCGCCGCTCTAGGACTGGGTCCTTTCTGCCTCTTGAAAGCAGCTTGTCGCCTTCCACCGAACATTGCCTCTTCATTCTGCCATTCGACGCTTCTTCCTCCTCGTACCGGTTGCAGAACCGAGGGTTTCTCGCAGCAAACCTTTTGAACTACCTTCGACCTACTTCTACTGCTTCATGGGCTCATTCCAAGCGCTCGATCTCCACTTCTGTTGGGTCGAAAACTGCTCCCAAGCGTTGCACAATTCTTAGTGCTGCACGGTTTTGCGAGAGAGCTCTTTTACTTCCACTGCTTCGTACCCTTCTCCACTCTTCCACTCCGTTTTCATTTGTGTGCTTCTCCAACACGGAGTTCATTGAATCAGCACTACTCTCGCTCCCCGAGTGCGACACATTGCTTAATTCGTATTTGTCGTCCTTGGATTGCGACTCAGTCCTCCTCTTTACATCATCCTTATTACAATCAGGTAATGAGTCGTTCATCTTGGTCGTACCACCACCTGCCCGACAAGGCGTGCTCAGCGGTCCAGTATTATATACGGGGAAAGAACCGTCCGCCACAGCAGCGCCCCTTACTGTGGTAAGGCCATAAATACTTCCCGAGGTGGCCCGGTATCGGCAAGGCTCCGTTCGAATACAGCCGAATTTATCCCCTGGCTGCAAATCGTGCAAGAGGCACGGTCCGCATAACACCCTGGATTAGGGGGTTGGCAGTTCTTGGTCACCGACATCCCGCCGCCCTCCTATGAGGCGAAACGACGTAGATGTCAGTCCTAAACAGCTCCGCCTCATAGTCTGGCGCGGCTAAGCCCTCACACCAACGACAAGGTGCCTACCCTAGTGAGGGTAACATTGATATAACCTTTCTTAATTTAAATTTATTTAGCTCAATAAAAACTTAAAAAGTGGTGAAATAATAATAAATATTTACAAATAATATATTTATTTTTATGTAAAAACATTAGTTGGTGAGTAGAGCTAGAAAAACTAATTATTTATTCCAATCGTGACTTTATATCAGCTAGGTTGATGATATATCACACTGTGCGGCATCGGGCGATCAATATCGGTGGCTGTGTAAGCGTGCCCTAACAGTGTGAAGATGAAAAAGAACGCAGAGGCAGTGAGGTTTTCTTGCGCCCGGGGCAAAATATTTCTTTTTCCACACTTGATAATATTAGGTCACTTAGGCGACCTTGCCCCATTGTCGATCGTAAATATGTCAAAATCAGTTTTAATTTTGAATGAACGTTCGCAGCTAGCAATTGACACTGAGATAGTCAAGAGTATTTGAAGTGCCACTTGCAAGTTTGGAAAAACGTCTTCTCCATCCACGATTATAAAAGTAAGTAATTCTGACGGAGTTTTAGGTTCAATTTCTTTTCTACTGCGAAGTAACATTTTGCAGTCACATATTTCGATAAAAAGTTCTGTTCCATCGAAATCTGTATTATAAAATTCTTACAATTTCTTTCCAAGTCGTTATTATCCTAGTTTAACATATTTCCAACGTATAAGAGAAATCCAAATTTAAAATTAAGGTCATTTAGTCGCGTAAATCTTGTACGTATTTCTTGTTGGAGACGATCGAGGACACTTTTCAACATCTCTAGCCGATTCTACGGGTATTGTTCGGCGCCTTCTAAGACGTTTTACTATATCAATATCCCATTTTTCCCAGAGACTTCGCTTTTTCTATTGCTTGTTCACAGAGAGTGTCTCGAATTTCGGATAGTTCAGTCGCTAATGATTTAAGATCATGGCACGCTTCTTTAAAATTTATCCCCGTATTTTGTAAACTGAGCTGCACGCGATCAATCATCCTTAAGATTTCATACCAAAAATGAACTAATGTAATGAAACTAAAATTTAGTATATTTTGCAACAAAATTGAAGGTTCGCTTCTGGGGTCACTTGTGGTGTTAGTGTCCTCTGCTAATGGTTTTAAGCTTTCTACTACATTCGCTAGCCCATCGACGATAACGCTAACAGCTTGTATTCTGACGCTCTATCGTGTTTCAGATTCACGTTTGACAGTTTTTGTTAAGGCGTTTTTTATAATTTCCATCGTAACGTTGAACGTGAGAAAAAAAGAAATATGCTTTCAATTATTCCACAACCTGTCGCAAGTGTTCCGGATATATGCATGCATTGTTTAGTATAGGAAACTTTTTCCAGAAATCAATATTTTCCAGAAATCAGTTATAATAAAAATAAAAATTATCCAGGAAGTTCTGCTTTGCGGAGCATTTGGCGCCCCCTGTGAGTAGCGCCCGGTGCAAGATGCCCCCCCCCCCCCCTACATCGCTGAAAGAACGCGAAAAACGAAAGCATTGCTGATAGCGATAACGCAAGGATTGATGTGTTGGCTGCGGAAATGAGTGCACTTAAAATTACGTTTGTTAGTTGTTACCAGTGTTACCATTTTAGCTATTTTCAAGCTAGATTTAGCTGTTTTAAACGGTTTTTTTTAGCTTGACTCTGTGTAGCGAGCGTTGTTTAAGAACCAGTGGTGCCATTTTAGCTTGACTCTGTGTAGCGGCCGGTAGGCCGTTGTTTACGAATTTTGTAAATAAATGCTTGAAACTTGGAATATAGTTCTGAACCCGATCACAATGCAATAATAAGAATAAAATCATTCAAAAAAAAAAAATTTATGTTAAACGGTTTTATTGAAAATAATACTTACATTACGTAATAATAATACTAAACGCTAGAAAATAATTAGGTAGGTTCTAGGTACTAGTAATCACACTCCTCGTCAATCTAGGGCGTTGATCAAACAATTAAATAAAAGCATTGGGCGCGTGAAATTTCTAAAAATGTGAGGCGTATCATAACCTGATTAAGGTTCAGTTGGTCTTACTTATGACTATCAATAGAAATTTGACGCGTCCAACGCTTTTATTTAATTAACTTATCTTTTTTTGTTGATTTTCCGACAGGGTGGATAAATGATGTATATTGGAACGGGTTTCCGTCATCCCTTGTCAAATTTGGTTTCGACACAAACCGGTTTCATTTATTTAATTGTCTGATCAACGCCCTAGATTGATGAGGAGTGTGATGACTAGTCCTAGGACCTACCTAATTATTTTCTAGCTTTTAGTATTATTATTACTTAATGTAAATGTTGTTTTCAATAAAACTGTTTAACTAAAATTTTTTTTTGTAATTATTTTATTTTTAAATTTTTATTTTTTATTTAATTATTTTTATTTAATTAAATATTAAATATTATTCTCATTCTATTTAGTTCATTTAGTGACTCATTGTTACAAGGACTCTTTCCTGACAATTTTGTTACAATCTAGTTCACACAATCCTTCCATATACTCTACTGTACACGGGCCACGTATGCTTTTCGCTCCTCGAACTCCAAAATATTTTGATGTCACTTCTACCGGACTGTATGGAATATTTTTTCCAAATGTGAGCCAAATCTGGCCACAAATACGAGTATTTTTAATATATAATATATCGACCCTTGCCACACCTAGCGGAATTTTTTTCATGAAGTGATTTCTATTTCTGTATGTAATATGTGTTCCAAATATGTGCCAAATGGGACCAAAAATACGATTTTTTTTAATCACCCCTATCGCAAAGTTCACGCGGAAAAGTGTTCGCCTTCACTTCTTTTGTTCGGGTGAACTTTTTCCGCCTATCGGCAATTTCGGGCGAACAAAAGTTCACAGCTGATGAGCTATTGTGAATTAGCAGTGAACAAATAATTTACTTGCAATTGTGTAAATTTTGTAACCAAGCATATATTTCCTTAAAATACAACAAAAATAGAGATACAAAATTTATAAAATAATGTTTAGTATTGCACTTAGGTTGGTATTGATTGACCGCGATTAGAATATAAATGTGAAAGCGATTCGGAGGCAATTAAGGGACAGTTCTAATCCTTTGGAGCTAAATGATTCACTGTAAGCTAAAAATTACTATTTTCAGCACTTTTGTATAAAAAGTAAATTTTTTTTGTCAATTAGCTTTCGCCAATATTACAGGCTAAACAAGCCGGAATTTTAATATTTGCTAGATATTCTTACCAACTCCTTGCCACCATTGAAGCTACAATTTGGAGTTCCACAAATTGTAAAGTTGAGTACATGTTCCCGTTTTTCGCATAGGGAAAAGGCGTTGGAAAGGACCATTTAGTGGGTCTTAGCCAATCTTGTTTCAGTGAGGTACTTAAAATTGTTAAACCGTTGCTTTGTCCACAATGGATAACTTGGCCGACTGATACCTTCACCCTTATCGCGAAGTTCACACGGAAAAGTGTTCGCCTTCAATTGTTTTGTTCGGGTGAACTTTTTCCGCCTATCGGCAATTTCGGGCGAACAAAAGTTCACTTCGAAACAGCTGACGCTCTATTGTGAATTAGCAGTGAACAAATAATTTACTCGCAATTTTGTAAATTTTGTAAACAAGCACATATTTCCTTAAAAGACAGCGAAAATAGATATATAAAATGTATAAAAGAAAGTTTAGTATTGCACTTAGGTTGGTATTGATTGAGCGCGAGGAGAATATACATAAATGTGAAAGCGATTCGGAGGCAATTAGGGGACTGTTCTAACCCTTTGGAGCTAAGTGATCCACTGTAAGTTATTTTCAGCACTTTTGAATAAAAAGTTAACTTTTCTTCAATTAGTTTTCGGCAATAATACACACTAAACAAGCCGGCATTCAAATACTTGGTAGATATTCTTAATAACTCCTTACCACCATTGTAGCAAAAATTTGGAGTTCCAACAATTATAAAGTTGAACATATGTCTTCATTTTTTCGCAGAGGGAGGACATCAAAAAGGCGTTGGAAAGGACCATGAGGTGGGTCTTAGCCAATCTTGATTCAGTGAGGTACTTTCACTTTTGGAACCGTTGCTTTATCCACAATGGATAACTTGGTCGTATTTAAAAGAGCAACGTCAAACTGCAAACGATTTTTATACAAAGTTCGGAATACTAGGAGTTGTAGGATGTTAGGCCCATCTCCCGTCCCCTTCGCATAACTTGCATTTTTAAACGGCTTTCGGACATATCTTTTTTGGTCATTCCATACCAAGGAAAAGATACGTTGTCATAAAAAATGAATTTAAATACTTAGCAATAAACCCTCACTAGGATAGGCACCTTGTCGTTGGTGTGAGGGCTTAGCCGAACTCCATAGCGCCCGACTATGAGGCGGAGCTGTTTAGGACTGACATCTACGCCGTTTCGCCTCATAGGAGGGCGGCGGGATGTCGGTGACCAAGAACTGCCAACCCCCTAATCCAGGGTGTTATGCGGACCGTGCCTATTGGACGATTTGCACCCAGGGGATAAATTCGGCTGTATTCGAACGGAGCCTTCCCGATACCGGGCCATCTCGGGAAGTATTTATGGCCTTACCGCAGTAAGGGGCGCTGCTGTGGCGGACGGTTCTTTCCCCGTATATAATACTGGACCGCTGAGCCCGCCTTGTCGGGCAGGTGGTCGTACGACCAAGATGAACAACTCATTACCTGAATGTAATAAGGAGGATGTAAAGAGGAGGACTGAGTCGCAATCCAAGGACGACAAATACGAATTAAGCGATGCGTCGGACTCGGGGAGCGAGAGTAGTGCTGATTCAATGAACTCCGTGTTGGAGAAGCACACAAATGAAAACGGAGTAGAAGAGTGGAGAAGGGTACGGAGCAAGCACCGTGCAGCACTAAGAATTGTACAACGCTTGGGAGCAGTGGTCGACCCAACAGAAGTGGAGATCGAGCGCTTGGAATGGGCCCATGAAGCGGTAGAAGTAGGTCGAAGGCAGTTCAAAAGGTTTGCTGCGAGAAACCCTCGGTTCTGCAACCGGTACGAGGAGGAAGAAGCGTCGAATGGCAGAATGAAGAGGCAACGTTCGGCAGAAGGCGACAAGCCTGCTTTCAAGAGGCAGAAAGGACCCAGTCCTAGAGCCGCGAGGCAGGGCAGTCGCATAGACAAGACAAGTAGGCCCAAAGCTGTAAGACAGATGGGTTCCAATAGCGAGGTAGCAACTACCTCGAAAGCTGCCAGTCAGAGGGAAGTTCCAACTACGGAAGTAGGAGATAAGCCAAAGGGAGATAACGCTAAGACTCCGGCTTTCTCGGAGGCGCTAAAGGGAGTTAACGCGAAGACTCCGGTGTTCTCGGAGGTTCTAAAGGGAGATAACACTAAGACTCCTGCTTTTCCCGAGAAGATGAGTGATGTGGCAAAGCAGTCACTGACTGTGGCGCTGGTTGATCGTAGCAGTCCGTTCGGACAAATGACTACTGAAAGGTGGAGATCTGTGGAAAGGGAGCTTATTAGCTTAATGCTTAAGATGATGCGGGAACAACCAAGTAAGCCCCTTCCAACCTTTGATTCGGGGGGATGGTATAATGGTGTGAAGATGATAGCGTGCGACAACATCGCGAGCTTGCGGTGGCTGGAGGAAGTCGTTCCAAACCTCCAAAGGCAAGGCACGAACGCGCGGTTTGAGGTGGTGGATAAAGCGCAAATCCCCACGGTACCAAAAGTTAAGGTATGGATACCATGCGTGATGAAGTCGGAGGATACACTGCGACTTCTGCAGAATCAGAATCCGAACATACCGACACAGGATTGGAAGGTACTTACTGTATCTCGGCCTACCGAGGATGGTCAGTTCTACATCTTCCAAATAAACAAGCAGGCGGAGGATATTTTGTACACGCAGCTTGGCAAAATGTCCTTTGGCACTGGCAAAATTTACATGCGACTCAGGAAAAGAAGTCCCGAGGATAAAAATCCTAACACGCTTGAAGTGGGCGAAGTCGAAAAGGACCTCAGAAGCCTAAGGGAAAAAAGACAGGTGGAGGTCCCCGACGTCACCACGAACGTGCTAGAAGAGGACCAACCGCTAAATGGTGCTGTGACTCGCACAGAGGAACACACGGCACAACATTCACGAGGGGCTGAAGGGGGCCTCGAATACTCTAAACCAAAAGGGCAAGAGGAGGACGACGACGTCAAGACGAAAGTGCTGGAGGGGGACAAACAGCCCAATGGTGCTGCGAGTCCTACAGATAAACCTCCAACACAGTAAAGTGGCGTCGAGCGAACTCCTCCTAACCCTTGAGGAGGGTTCGTTTGACGTGGCGCTGATCCAGGAGCCGTGGCTCTCATCGGGAGGAAAGGTTTCTGGACTTAGCGCGCGCGGGTGTGGCGTTTACTACGCACAAACGGAAGGACGGGTGCGAGCTGTAGTAATGGTAAGGAAACAGCTGCATTCATATATGCTGCCTAATTACACCACCGAGGATCTCGTAGCGGTGGCCGTTGAGCAAAAGAATAAGCAGGCATTTATCCTGGCGTCCTGCTACATGGCCCATGCTGCGGAGGTTCCACCGATGGAGTGCAAAAGGCTAGTACAGGAGGAAGGGCGCAAAGGGCGGTTGGTCATAGGCGCAGATGCAAATGCGCACCACAATGCGTGGGGAGGAGCAGATACGAACGAGAGAGGCGAATCTCTATTTTGTTACATCCTGCAAACCAATTTGCAGATAGCCAACAGGGGAAATGTTCCTACATACATTGGTCCAACATCCAGCAATGTTCTGGATATTACATTGAGCTCCGAGCGTGATATATCAAGGTATGATTGGATGGTTCTCGATAGACCATCCTTCTCCGACCATGCGTATATAAGCTTCAGCATCCCACTAAAGAGGGTAGAGAAGGGAGGAACCTTTAGAAACCCTAGGGCAACGAATTGGACTAAATTCCAGAAACATGTAGAAACGAAACTGGGACAACCCAAAGAGGTTGCTAATGTAGAGGAACTGGAGGAGTCGAATGAATTCCTAACAAGGACGCTTATGACTGCGTATAACAAAGCTTGCCCTCTAAGAAGATTCAGAGGAAAAGCAAAGCCGCCATGGTGGAGCAATGAGCTGAGTCTTCTAAGAAGACAGGTAAAAGAAATGTTTAAACTCGCAAAGACCGCGGAAAGCGAAGCGTGTCGGGACGAGTACAGGGATCTACTGAGGATCTACAAGCGTGAAATTACCAGGGCGAAGAGAAACTCATGGAAAAGTTTCTGTACGGACATAGAGTGCTCCAGTGAAACAGCACGGTTGAAAAAAGTCCTAGCAAAGGGAAACATAGTCCAGGGACTAATAAAGAAAGAGAACGGGGAATGGTCACGTGATAGTGAGGAATCCCTTGAGGTGCTTCTCGATACACATTTCCCATCGGGAGACGGTTTAGAAGAACCAGCAGACATCACTCACACTTCGATCACGGAGCTAGTGGTGCCGGGCTTGGTGACCGATACCAAGATCGAGTGGGCAGTGAAGACGTTTTCTAAGTTTAAATCGCCGGGCCCAGATGGTATATTCCCGGCCATGCTACAATTCTCAAGCAGGGCGGTCGTGGAATGGCTTAAAATAATATTCGATGGGTGCATAAGACTGAATCATGTTCCGCACTCTTGGAGAACTGCTCGTGTAGCTTTTCTACCAAAGGCGGGGAAGATCGGTCACGTGTATCCCAAAGACTATAGACCCATTAGCTTAACATCATTTCTGCTCAAAACCTTTGAGAGGCTGATAGATGTGTACATAAAGTCCAACGTGGATGGAAAGCTGCTCTCCACAACACAGCATGCGTACACCAAAGGCAAGTCGGTAGACACCGCATTGCATAGGGTGGTAATAAGCATAGAGAAATCCCTGGAATATAAGGAGTATGCTCTAGGAGTATTCTTGGACATTGCCGGGGCTTTCAATAATGTTGCAAAATGGGCGATTATGGATGGTCTTAATTACATTAAAGTACATCCTGCCTTAATCAGATGGATCGGCTGCATGTTAAATTGCAGAAAGATTACATCACAATGGGGATTGTACGAGGCCACGAAATCGGTGGACAGGGGCACGCCGCAGGGAGGGGTGCTATCACCTCTGCTGTGGACACTGGTCATCAACCAACTGCTCAGGCAATTCGATGAGGGACCCGTAAAACTTACGGCTTACGCAGATGACGTTGCAATTGTCATAAGTGGAAAATGCCTTCCAACGATTAGTTCTTTGTTGGATCGGGCGCTGCGGGATATTCATACCTGGGCATCTAATGTCGGGCTGAAAGTCAATGCGGAGAAGACGGATATGGTCTTGTTTACAAAGAGGTACAAGGTCCCAAATTGGACCAGGCCTAAGTTAGGAGCGGTGACCTTACAGGAGAAACCTTGCACAAAATATCTAGGAATCATCCTAGACAGTAAGCTGTCATGGAAGCTCAACGTGGAGGAGAGGGTCAAGAAGGCCTCAACGGCACTCTATGCATGTAAAAGAATGCTGGGGTGTACGTGGGGCCTATCGCCCTCTCTTTCTCATTGGGTTTTTACAGCGATTGTAAGCCCTATTCTATACTATGGAGTTCTTGTTTGGTGGAAAGCCACACAAAAAACAACATACCTCAAAAAATTAGAGGGGGTATGCAGACTATCGATGCTTTGCATTACGGGAGCCCTGAAAACAACCCCGACGGCTGCACTGTATGTCATTCTGCACATTCCACCTGTAGACCTGGTAGCAAAGAACAAAGCATTAACGACCGCAACCAGGCTCGGTGCTTCGGGGCAGCTTGAGCGCCGACCATATGGCCATAGTAGTATAGCGTCCTCAGTCACAAGACGAACAGACTACATGATTCCCTACCTGCACTTTGAGGGAGATCTTAAGGCCACAATAAAGGTGGACGGTTGGCGCAAGGGTGCGCAAATGGCGGACGAGGCGATACATGTGTACACCGATGGTTCCAAAATAGTGGAAGGAGTAGGGTCTGCGGTATACTGCGCTGATCCGGAATTAAGCAGATCCTACAGGCTGCCGGATTACTGTAGCGTTTTCCAAGCGGAAATATTAGCCGTAACCAAAGCAGTAGAAACCCTGGAAGAGAATAGCTTAAGCTGCAACCGTGTTAACTTTTATATTGACAGTCAAGCAGCAATTAAGGCAATAATCTCGCATAGCACAGCATCTAAATGCGTGTTAGAGTGTAAGCAGTCTCTGGAGAGAATCGGGACAGGGAGAAGCATACATCTATATTGGGTCCCAGGGCATATGGGAATAGATGGGAATGAAAAAGCGGACGAATTAGCTAAAAAGGGCGCATCCCTTGAAGCTTGCTCCGTAGACGTCCCAATTAGATTGGGCGAGATTAAGCGAAGGCGAGAGGTGCACATGATCGACCAAGCAGAAAAGGCGTGGGTTCAAGCGCGGGGCTGTAAAGTGTCGAAGATTATGTGTAGGTCTTACAACCTTAGACTAACACAGTTGCTTCTCTCATTAAAAAGAGAGGACTGTAGACTCATGACGGGTATTCTGACTGGACACTGCCTTCTGGCGTCACATGCCTTTAAATTAGGCTTGGTCAGTGATAGCAGGTGTAGGAAGTGCGGGTTGGAGGAGGAAACGATCGAGCACGTTCTGTGCTCGTGCCCTGCACTTGCCAGGCTAAGAGTCCAGCTATTAGGAGTGATACAGCTGTCAGATCTAGAAGCAGCAAGTGGCTTAAGTCCTAGGAAGCTTCTAGTATTTGCCAAGAGGACGGAGTTATTTTATAACATAGGTCCTGGTTTTTGATAGGGTTTTTCAGTTTGGTCGTTAAAACAAACTTCTGGTAACACTACGGACTCAATCAGTCTATGTGAGGTCCTCATGGACCGGCCAGTTCAACCTACCTAGCAATAAAGGAATTTCACTTTTTTCCACTCAGCTTCACTTTTAACAGGTGGACCAAGGCTATTTAAATATAAAGTAAGCTGCTCCAGAAGTCCGGCACTTTTTCCCGATCATCTTGTCAAGCAATATTTATTGATTTGATATGATTCAAATTTCAAAACAAAAAATTGCTTACATTTTGTTTTTCTCTCGTTCGCCTGTAAAATATAAGTGAATAAATTTGGGTTTCCCCGCTATTCATTTCGCTCGAACAAAGAGTTGCCGATAAGGCGAAATCTTTTTCGAACACGAAAAATTTTTTCGCTACCCTCTGCGATAGGGTGAACAAAAACTGTGAATATTTTCGAGCGAAAATAAAACTCGCGATAAGGGTGAATATCTCGATCCTTGCGCCACGTGGTGCCGATTTTTTTCATATGTCGCCTTCTATTCATGTATGTAATATGTGTTCCAAATATGAGCCTAATCGGACCACAAATACGATTTTTTTGAATATCTCGATCCTTGCGCCACCTGGCGCCGATTTTTTCACATGTCGCCTTCTATTCATGTAAGCATTATGTGTTCCAAATGAGAAAAATCGGACCACAAATACGATTTTATGTTACAATATCCCGTTACATTTTGTTTAGTATATAAAAATAAGGTTAGGTTTTTTATTGGCACCACGCCAGTTTTCAAATGTCACTGATTCCTATTAGGAGTGAATAAAACCGCCCTAACTCCAGGTCAGGAAGGCATTGCATCTCCTAACTCGCCAAAACGCCCGAGGGAAGCAAAGCAGCCAACCTTGAGGCGAATTTTACTTTTCCACTCAACGCAAAAAAGCCCGAAAATTGACGTTGAGTTGAGGATGACACCGCACGTCCACTCACACGTAAATACAAGACCGGAATGTACTGAGGATTTAGATTGTTACAAATTGTCAGGAGAGAGTCCTTGTAATAATGAGGCACTTAATGAACTAAATAGAATGGGAAATAATAGGGAATTAAATAAAAAATAAAAATTTGAAAATAAAATAATAAAAAAAATTGTTTAAGTTAAACGGTTTTATTGAAATTACATTAAGTAATAATAATACTAAAAGCTAGAAAATAAGGACCTACGTCCTAGGTACTAGTCGTCACACTCCTCATCAATCTATGGCGTTGATCAGACAAATAAATCACCCCTATTCTGCACTTTGAACTGAGCTGAAATTTTCTCAGTTTGGCAACTTTGCTATCCTGCGTTCCGTTTTCATTCAGTCCAACTTGGAAAGTCTCGATTTGACGTATCCTACACTTCGAGCGGAGTGCGGTTTTTATCAGTTGCAAATTAGTTGACGGAGATTGTTTTGGTTTTTATTTTCACGGGCTTTAAAGCGCAATTTTTTAAAAAATATGTAAGTAAAATATGCATTAATGTTTATAAAAACTATTTAAAAACAAACTTTATTTTTTTGTGGTTTTGCAGGGCAACAAGTACAACACCAGAGCAATACGAAAAATTGGTGGAAATGCTGTCAACAAAAAGAGACGTTGCACAAGGTTTCTCAGAAAGGCCTAAAGAAGTGCGTTTTGGAAAGAGGTTGCATTGGCATTGAATGTACTTGGTCCCCATCGAAAGAAGCGAATTTATGGCGAAAGGTAAGGTTATCCTGAAAATAACTTACATATGTTTTCATAATACTTGTAATGATTTTTTTTAATCTAAAATATTTAATATGTATGAAGTTTTAGCACTTTCAGCGCCAACTTACAATTCAACCCTCATCCTGAATTGATCACTGATGGGCGTAGTAACTTTATTAAGACAACATAAACCCTATGTTAACAGGCATAATATTTATTTGAAAGATACCGTTGTATGTAAGCCTTATAGCTCATATAAAGTAAAACTTACGTAAGGAATTATTATAAGCCATAAGGTAGAGTATATCAACTTTATTATAAGGCTTATGGATCAACAAAAATAATGCTTACTTGCATAAGGCCTTATTAAAAGAAACTACTTGCTGTAGTAAGACCTTTTATATAAGGCTTACGCAAAATCAGGCTTACATAAGCTGTTATAATAACGAGGTTGAATTAGGATTGGTGTACCATTAGAGTGGTCTTAAAAAAATTTTTTTGCAAACAGATCGTACCGCCCCCTCAAATTATTCCTTTTTATTTAAATGGTCGATTTCCAAAGTTTTAGACAGATTACTTCAGTTTAAGTCGTAGCACATTCTCATTAAATATGCCGATATCGGAATTTTTATAATTTGCAAGAGAAATGTTAGACACTTTGTTACAAAGTAGTTAAGTGTATATGTTACATATCCTTTCATTAAAACTTGCTTACTTTTAATGGCTTTTTTCATTAGCAAACAATTAAACATAAGTGCATTAACGTTAAACTTACGTTTTCTATAACTAACCCCACCTCGAAGAACAGAAATAAATTACTAGTAATTTCGCTTAAAACGGGATTTTTGCTGAACCATGACCCATCAGGTAAATTCTGATGGCGAATTCAGATTCAGCACGCCAAAATAGATGTGAAAACATGTATCGCGTTACCAGATCCACGCATTTGTCAAATTGTTGCATAAACAGATTTTCCGTAAGACTCGCAAATTCAAACGAGAAATTGCCTATAGTAATCAACAAAACTTTTCGTGTGCAAACAGCGACTAATGAAGGGAGAAATGTAGGCTATTGAATAGAATTGTGCTTTTTCGTTCATTTCAGAGATTCGATCCTTTAGTTCTTTTTCTGCTTTTTCTGCTTGCACCCGCAAAAAAAGCCAACAAGTATAGATGAGGGTGTGTATGCAGTAATGCTTTGTGTAGGTATATTTAAATGTGTTATGAATAAATAAGTTAATATATACATATATGTTTAATTAACTTAAAAAAAGTTACAAATTTCGGAAGATCCAGGAAGGAAATTGAAAGAGTACAGACACAAATTATAAATATGATCTTTTCAAGTTGAACAAATGTAATTAGTTTCTTAAAAAAGATGTTTTTCACACTTAGTCCATACATATATTGTTTTAGCAGTGCCACACACAAAGATGACCACACATATCTTTAGTGTAAGTGGCATCATCGACATTCGTGCTCAGAATTTCTGCGTATGTATGTATGAATTTACAATGTTCGCGAACGAGAAGTGAGAAAGAATAACATTAGATAAAGCAAACTAAAGGAACAAATGAACTAAAAGAACAAATAGAACCGAAATCGAAGATCTAGTTCACTTGTCCAGTTGAGAGACCCGGTCAATTGAACAAGTTCAGAACGAAACGACCCAACTCTACTATTGAAAGAGTGTTGAAAGAGTGTGCGTCAATTTGTCGAAAAGTAATTTGTGCAAAATGGAAACAAGAGCAAGTGAAAAGATTTATTTAATAGAATATGATGAAAGCCAAATCATAGGATATAAGTTACCCTCAAATGGTCAAATTTTAAAAGTGTGGCTTTTTAACATGCGTAAGGTGAAGCTCGATCTTCGTTCAAGTGCATATCTGGTTGTTAAAGAGGCAGAAATTCTATGGAACAAAGCGCGTATTCCAGTTCGTCAAATTCATAGAAGTGTTCAAAAAGTTGAAACGTTATATCAGCAGTGGAAAAGTCTTCAAAGAACATGTACACGGCGCACACCACTTCAGGAAAAGCGAGAGGAAGAGTTTCCTAGCAACATGAATAACCTCTTTGATATAGCACACGGAAATGCGTTAGATTTAATTAAAATCGAAGAAGATAAAATGGTTTTTTTGAGTCAACGTAAGGAAGGTAGACCAGGTGCTATGGTGGGTTCTGATCGGTCATTACTTCAAAAAGAAAAGCGGAAAAATGTGCGTGTGGAAAGGGAGTTGAGAAGGAAAGAAAGGCAGAACGAAGGACAGCTTCAAGGATTTTCAGCAGCAGAGTACTCGAGTGATAATACAGAAGACTTCACTGATATGAACGCTTCTGACAAAGATGAAGATGTCGAACCAATTTCTGAATGTAATGCATTTTATTACACCAAAGCTTGTAGCTACTTTAGATAAATGTTTAGATAAATGTTAGTTAGCGATAGGAACGCAGTACGAGTTACTATAGCTACTGCTGAAGCTTTAAACCATGATGTCAGTACATTGGTGATTAGTAAGACATCCATTCGGCTTTGCCGTAAGCAATTTCGCTCGGAAGCTGCTGCAAAATTAAAGCAGGATTTTCGCAACGAAAATATAAAGCAAGTTACTGTGCATTGGGATAGAAAAATTTTACCATCTCTCACAGGAAAGGAAAAAGTTGACAGATTACCCGTAGTGATCACATCAAATGGAATTGAGCATCTTCTTGGAATACCTGTCCTCACAGCTTGTACTGGAAAAGAACAGGAAGACGCCATAATCCAACTCTTAGAGGAATGGGATCTGACAGAAAAGGTAATTTCAAAGATAATTCTCAAGGCATAAAATGTTTATTACATAACATGTTTATTACATAAAATGTTTTTCAATTAGGTACAAGCTTTGTGTTTTGATACGACTGCTACAAACACAGGTCGATTGCAAAGTTCTCGCATTTTGTTAGAACAAAACTTCAAGAGAGAAATGTTATACCTTCCATGTCATCATCACATTTACGAAATTTTGTTAAGAAGTGAATTCGAGAAATATAACTTGGAATCAAGTGGTCCGACGATGTCCATTTTTCAGCGCTTTAGAGCATCTTGGTCTAAGTTGAATCACGAGAAATTCGAAAGTGGAATAAAGGATATACGTCTAAAGTCTTTATTAAGCGTTGCTGAACATGACAAGATAGCCCAATTTGCGCGTAACTATGTTGCTAAACAACATCCCAGAGCAGATTATAATGAGTTATTGGAACTAGTTCTTATCTTTCTTGGTCAGGGCAGAGTCCCAATAAAATTTAAGTCACCAGGAGCGTTCCATCATGCCCGGTGGATGGCTAAAGCGATATATACGCTTAAAAATTTTCTATTCCGGAAATAATTTTTAATTTCGTCGGTTGAGGCCAATGCTTTAGTTTGTTTATTTTGAAAATTTACTTGAGACCTTGGATTGAAGCCCCAATTGCCGCTAAAGCACCACTTAATGATCTGAAAATATAACGCAATTCAATGAATTAAATTAAAAATTAAGTAAGAAAGTAGCGAGCAAGTTTTCTGAACACGTGTGGTACCTGAAAGACGAAAACGATAATGAAAGTAAACGCCTTATTTTTGAGATGCATAAATTTCAGATTTTGTCAACGAAAAAACATTATCGTTTTTTGAAATATTTTCTATTCCCACACTGATTTTCTGAGTGTTGACCCATCGAAATGGCAAAATGAATATGGATTTAAAATAGGAATATATGTTGTTACGTTCTGTACTAATGGAAGATTGTAATGCGGTTTTAACTAAAAACGAGAAAAAAACAATATATTTTGCAAATAGTAACAGATTACAGAAAAAAATATGGAAGTACTAATAAATCAGATCTTTGCGCTTAATATTAATTGGGTTTCATTTATAATTGTGTGTGCCAACAAGAAAATCATAAAAGTAAGTAAATCTTATATAAATAATACACATTTTCACTTGTACACATACAGCAATTTATAAGAAGTATTCCTCTTTGTGCAGGAAACAAGTGTAAAGAGTTTTTCACAGTAGTACAATTCTTCTTCATTGTTCAAAAGAGGTTGTCACACCCATTTAAAAATGTTTAAGTTACGTCAATCGGTATTCGAGTTATAGCTCCAGAAACCGTAGCCAATACATGATCAAATAAGAGGCGGTGCCACGCCCGTTTCCAAAAATTGTTGCCATTCATTTAATTGTTATAAATACACTTTAGAAGAGAAAAAGCGTATTAACAACTTTTTAGAAGGTTTTTTTTGGTTATGGCTCTCGAAAATAACAAAAAACCCCGATTCTGGGCATTTTCAATGGAAATGTGCCACGCCTTAACCTGAAGCTATCTGCCCAAGAGTTTGGAATTTTATTACCTACATACAAAGGAAAAATTTGAGGGGCGGTACAGGTTTTTCATAAACTTTTATTTTTTCATACAAAATATGTCCAGTCTAGTGTACCATACTATAACCTTATTATCTATATATTAATACGCTCACAAAATTTCGCATACTTAGCACACGTAAAATCATATAAAAGTTATATGAATTGATTCGTATTGATCTGCCGCAGTGCATAGGCCTATTTGTTAACAAATATTACTCTATTTGTTTATATTTAATAGAAAGTTTTTTGTAAATTCGAACAATTCATACAAATATCGTAATTCATTTTCGTGCATAAGCACAATTTTCTCAGTGTTCTAATGCGAATTTCAAAGACCTAAACCTTTATGCACAAGCGCGCCGTCTTTGGGAACAATTATCTAAGTGTTCCAATGTGAATTTCAAATTTTATGTATCCCCGCTAAATCCGAAAGCACAAATGTTTCACCTATATACAAATATGGTCTCCCGTTGTTGCCACTTACCTATAATAGCCTCTACCAAAATCCTAAAAAATTGTTCCAAAGTAATTTGTAGCGTACCAAAAAATCTTAAATAGAATTAATTTTTGACCGGCCCATTTTTTGTGGCAAATTTCACTTACACGTAAATACATAATCCTTTTTTTAACAGATTCTTTGTTTTTTATTTTAGTTGTTTTCAAAAAGACATGAAATCACAAATAATGAGTTAACTTTTGTTGAAACTAATTTATTTATAACAAAAAAAAAAGTTACAAAAATATAACATTACATTTTTTATATTTGCCGTCTTCCAGTGAGTTTTACAGCTCCGGCTCACGCTCAATTCTCCCGGGAATGCTCTGGATCATTGAGAGACTTGAGAAGCAGATGTCGTGAAATTTTCGCACACGTGAAATGTGATAGGCAGATGTCGCCGCCGTTTTTCATTTAACTCATACGGCCAAAGGTTAAGCAGCAACATCTATTTTTAAAAAACTAGGTTTATTAAAGGCAGCGTTGTCAAACTAAAAAAAGAATTAACAAATTATCTGGCTCTCAAATTGAACCAGACTTCTATCTGGATTTATCTGGTTCAAATCGTTGTTGTTGCATTTACATGCAAAATTATTTATCTGGCTCAGGATTTTGCCACCGGATGATGGCAATTGCCTTTTATGCTAATTACGAAACAAAAAAACGTCCCAAAAACGTTTTTGATTTTAGGTCAAACCGGCAACCGGCATCATAGCGGCCGTATTGCATAAGCAGTATATTACCCACTATCTATATATTAATACGCTAAAAAAATTTCCATACAATCAATTGACAGGCTGTTTCGCATACTTAGCATACGTATAATCATATAAAAGTTATATGAATCGATTCGTATTGATCAGCCCAGGCATGCTTAACGAACGAAACGATATCATTTCGTTACGATAATCAACGCTAATAAACGAAACCAAGTCACTTCGTTTCGTTTATTAACGTTAAGAACGTCAAATTAACGAAGTGACTTCGTTTCGTTTATTAGCGTTGATTATCGTAACGAAATGATATCGTTTCGTTCGTTAAGCATGCCTGGATCAGCCGCAGTGCATAGGCCTATTTGTTAACAAATATTACTCTGTTTGTTTATATTTAATAGAGTTTTTTGTAAATTCGAACAATTCATACAAATATCGTAATTCATTTTCGTGCACAATCGCGCCATCTTTGGGAACAATTATCTAAGTGTTCTAATGCGAATTTCAAAGACCTAAACCTTTATGCACAAGCGCGCCGTCTTTGGGAATGTGAATTTCAAATTTTATGTATAATAGCCTCTACCAAAATCCTAAAAAATTGTTCCAAAATAATTTGTAGCGTACCAAAAAGTCTTAAATAGAATTAATTTTTGACCGGCCCATTTTTTGTGGCAAATTTCACTTACATAAGTCTTTATTTTACAGATTCTTTGTTTTTTATTTTAGTTGTTTTCAAAAAACATGAAATCACAAATAATGAATTAACTTTTGTTGAAACTAGCTAATTTATTTATAACAATTAATGGCAAATTTGCTCGAAAATGTGTTTGCATTTGCAGATTAAATCCTTATTTTAGATAAAGTACGTCCTATACTGAACAAAAAAAAAAGTTACAAATATATAACATTACAGTTTTTATATTGCCTTTTATGCTAATTACGAACAAAAAACGTCCCAAAAATGTTTTTGATTTTTGGTCAAAGCGGCAACCGGCACCATAGCGGTCGTATTGCATAGGCAGTATATTACCCACTATATTTATTATTAGGCTAACTTTGTTGGATTATATATCCATTAATCGGATGCTTAGATCCCATAACCCTAATTTGTTTATGTCGCTTAAAGTTATGAAATCAATTTTATATTAGTAAATATGTTTGCGTGAATAACTTCAATGTTTTTTTTTTGTTTTTCTTTTCTTCCTAATTTATTCTGCTTTGTTATATCTTAGTATTATATTGTTCACAGACGATATTTTATGGTAGATATGGTCATATATATTAATGAAATGGAGTGTTTACAAATTTAATACAAATTAATTACGTACAAAGATCTCAATGGGAAACCCAACATTAAATATCCGAACATTAGAATCTTCATACTTCCACAATGATCACATTAAAACCCGGAAAAAAGTCTAAGTGCACTTATTGCGTTTTTATATGGAGCTGTTTGTTCACTTCACTTAATTTTTTCGCAATTTAAGTACTTTATTTTTTTCTTCTTTAATTAAACATTTTTTTAGTAAACTCTGCCTTCTTTCTCATTACATAATTTTTCTATATTTTTATTTTATTTATTCTACTCGAAATTTTTGTTTTGTGTCACGCTTACATATTAGATATGTATTTATACAAAATTAAGCGGGTGGCGTGAAATATGCTAAATTCCTTTAGCAAATTTCTTTGTTTTTAACTAAAAGTTCATGTTTTTTGAATTATGAGACTATTGAAGTTAATGGGCGATATATGTATATGGGTGATATAGGCCTACTGCGGAACCGAGCTCCCAAAACTAACTTCGGTAGCGCACCAACGGGGACCTTCCGGGTGTGGAAAGACCTATTTTTCAATTCAATTTCAAGTAATTTCACCATAATTCTATGTCAATTTCATAAAAAATACACGTTGGTCGAATTGCGACCACAGGTGATACTAGTATGTTTTATTGCACATATAAATTTGCTTGGACTTATAATAAGACACCATCTGACTTCAAATTCCTTTATTCATATTAACCTATTTCAAAACTTTATTTAACCGAGGGTCACACATCGGCAGTGGTGTCATGAAAATTCAATTGCCAATAGAGTGGCCGCAATAAGCTAGGAAATTTTTAAAGGTGGTAGTATCGATGAGCGCCGGGCTGAAAAAGTTTATATTTTACCTAAGGAAAGCACATGAAAAATTTGAAACCTCTCGGAAAATAATTAATGGACCCAAAAGTTGGTTAAAGTTTTGTCTTTGGGTCTTTTAGTACTTTATTGCCACTTCTAACTACATACATACATACATATCTATGAGAAAATAATTGGTTAATATTGATTGCTAAAAATATTTAAGACAACCGAAATATATCAAATTTTTTTTCAAATCCACGACAATTTTTTGCAAATCTACCACTAATCAAAGTCCGAAAACTGTGCAGGATACGCTACTTGCATGAAAAAACGACCTTGCGCATGCATTGAAACCGTTATTATATGAATTGCAATGTGTTTTTGCCAAACTTATTTGTTTACGTGCTAATTTCAAGTGTTACTTTCGAGTGTTACAAATAATCGTCTAATATTTATGATAAAAATGGCAAAGTCGAAACTTTCATCGGTTAAAACACGCAAAAGTGATGAGCAACAAAAAAAATGGCATTGATTGGACATGTTTCACATCAAATTTTAGGAGCCAAATTGCCTTCAAACAGACAAGTGTTAGAAGTATTTTTCTACAATATGCGTTTTGTGAAACTAAATGCAAAAGAAAGTGCAAGGCTAGCGATATTATGGCAACAAGCGCGTGTTCCAACCCGAGATCATCATAAATGCTCTGGCAAGCTTATAAAAATGTACGAAGATTGGAAAACTTTAAAAAAGTGAAGGTGGAAAAGATGGCAGCGGGAATGAAGAAAAAGTTTGATCTTTTCATAAGCATTTTAGATGATCTTTTTGATATTGCGGCTTGCGATGCATTGACTATGCTGAGGAACGAACAGGACAAAGTGTTTTTGGAAAAGCAGCAGCAGAAATGGCGACCAGGTTCAATGACTGACAAAAAATTGGCACACAAAGAAAAAAGATCGGAATTGAGAAGAGGAGAGGAAGAAGCACGGATATCAAAACATGTGCAAACGTCAAAGTTGCAGCCAGTTGGTAAATAATTTAATAGTTACTTTTGTGGACTATAATTATATATGTATTAGTTCCAATTGAAATAAAATCGTTTTCTCACTAAAGTTTACTCCGACAGTGAAACCGAAATTGCATCTGATTATATGGAAGCATCTACAGATAGTGTTGTCGATGATGATAATGAACCCATACAACAAAATACGAGTTCTGTTATAAAAAGAAAATGGATTACGCCACGGTTATACGCTGCACTTGATAAAGCAAATGTTGCAAAAAAAAAAAGAATTTTAAAAATGAGACTCACTCCAAATTAATATTTATTACGACTTTAGATATCAGATTGGCAGGCATGCATATATTAATGGCAACAGTAGAGGATTTAAAAATTTCTGCAGATAATCTGGTCCTGAATCGTACTTCACTACAACAGTTGCGTGAAAACAATCGACTCTATCAATTCAATGAAACAAAGTCTGAGTTAATAAAAAATGTGGGTATTATGCATAGATAAACATATTTTGTATATTTAAGTTTGTCTATGTATTATAAAATAGTTAAGTACGATCGCTTGGTGGTTCACTGGGATGGGAAAATTTTGGCAGATTTAGTCGGCAGATCAAATGTAGATCGAATAGCAGTTCTGATAAGCTACAATGGAACGGCCAAGTTTTTAGGAGCTCCCAAAATTGAATCGGGTAACGGAAAAAAACATCGCCCAAGCTGTTCACAAACTTCTTGTCGAGTGGGGGATTTCTAAAAAAGTAGTAGCTTCATGCTTCGATACAGCCTCTTCAAACACTGGCCTTAAACGTGGTGGTTGTATGCTTTTGAATGAACTTCTCGGTCGGAAACTTATCAATCTTGCATGCCGTCATCACATTTATGATATTGTGCTAAAAAACGTTTTTGAAAAGAAGTGCGTTAAAAGTAGTGCGCCGGAAACTCTAATTTTTAATAGATTCGCTGACATATGGGAGAATATAAAACACGACCAATACAGTTTCGGTATAAATTACCAGATTGTTGGTTCCAAAATTAGCCACGAAGAAATAGAGCAAATAAAACAGTTTTGTGAAGAGAACTTAATTGTATTCGAGATATGTCAGTATTTATTCTTAAACTTTACATCAAAGTATGGTATAGGTGCACTAATTCTATTGAATGCCCCAATCAAGATTTGAACTTTTTGCGCGATGCTTTCAAGTATTCAGAAATCGATGACTGTATCTGAAGCGGTTATTGTTTATTTGCGCATTTCCAAAAATATATTTTGCAAACAAACGCTCAAACGCAGAATGTTTTAATGGTTTTATTTTAACAATATGTTTTCTATAGTTTTCTCGTTAGACCCAAGCAATAAAGTAGTATTTGTATGGTATATTTACGAATTATTTTTTGAGTGTCAACAAACATGCGTACATAAGTCCTACCTCATTTCTTTTTTATCAACGATTGAACCACTACCACTACGATAAAACTAACACACCCACAGTTTAAATTTTGGTGACCACTGATATATATCGTTAGCTTAATGTGAAAATGTGCTAAGCAAATTTTTTTGAAAAATTTTATTTTAATGCAGTTTTAAAACTGAATTCAAAACACATCGATCACAAAAAAAATATTTTAATTTTTAATTTTTACGTGCTGTGGGCAATGATGTGTAAATGTGCCAAGTCGTCAGCTGTTAGAAAGAATATGCCAAGTCAACCTGTCAATAACATCAATCTGAATTACTAGTCATTTCTTTGTGTGCGCATTTTATTTACATGCTTTGTTGTTGTATTAACGATAAAGACACTTCCCTAAGGCTATGGGGAGTGTTACCGATGCTGATGGTCCTTTGCCGGATATAGATCAGGTACGTTCCGGTAACAAAGCACAAAGGTACTAGCCCGACCATCTCGGGAACGACTTATATGACCACATTAAACCTTCTAGGCCATCCCGCCCTCCCCACCCCCTAATTCCATGAGGAACTTGGGGTCGCCAGAGCCTCAGCTGTCAATGAAACAGGATTCGCCACGGTTAGATGAGGTTGACAATTGGGTTGGAGATGCTATATATTGCGCTGGCAACCCCTTGAGAGGGTTGCGAACACAACCCCTTGAAATTGGATTCACTCAATTGAGACATGGCTTTGGTGTTTGATAAATGCTTTGCGCTGACCATAATCTACTTCAATTCTTACATGTCGATAACTACATGCTTTCTTACAGACTAGTTAAAAATAGAAAACAATTCAAGCTTAAACTTATATAAGCTGTTATTAAAATTAATAACACTACTGAATCGATTTGCTAGATGTATAGTCCTTATACTTATAGGTTCATTCATAGCATAATTCGTTTTATGAGTTATTTCGATAAATAATCTATTATGCCGAAGATCACGCAGTTGAATATATGGAAAGAACAAATTAGACAAATCAGAGCAATTCGTGCTAAAGTTTATTACATTATAAGCAAGCATGAGTGAGATAAGATTTATTCTGTCATGCAAAGCCTGAAGACCAAGCAATTTGTGCCTGCTGGTATATGATGGGAGGCCGTCTGGCCAGTGAAGCATACGTAAAGCAATTTTTGTAAATTTTTTTTAACTTTCTCAATTTTATAGGAGTTAGATTAATAGAAAGGATTCCATATTATTGAGCAATATACAAGACCATTTCTAACCAAGGATTTATAAAGTGCCTTCAACGTCATAGGGTCCTTAAAGTCACTGGCGTTACGTCTACGGAACCCAACCATTGCAACAAATTTTGAAACAATGAATTCAATATCACTAGAAAAAGACAGTTTGGAGTAAAAAAATTACACCCAAGTTTTTTTTCTCTTGGCAACGATTACGAGATTTAGCTGGAATAAGACACAACACAGCATTTGTTTGAATTTAAAAATAAATTATTGTCTGCGCACCATCCGGCAAAAGAGTCCAGATAAGAACTGTTAGAAATAGTTTGACAAATTAATTGTATTTTTGTGAAATATATAGTTTTAGTGTTATATTTCAATCATTAAAGCGGAGGAGTGATGGGGAAACATATTGAGTAAAAAGTGCTAAGTCAGGAGAAAAAATTTGTTTTGAGTGCGGAAATTCTGCTAAGTCATAAAATAGCTGCTGGGTTAGCATACATGATTTTTATTTATCTTTTTCAAAGCTTCTCCACTCAAAAGTATTGCAATTAAGGTATCCTACAGTTTTGAAAAAATGGTTATTTCAAAAATTATTCATTTTTTTCGTCTCCTGTAAAATTCGTAAGAAGTGACTTAGCACATTTTCATATTAAGCTAACGTTATGTACATTTGAAGCTCTTATTAGCACCAATTATGCGCGATCCTTTTTTACATTACTATGTACTTCGTATGGTGGCCGGCGTGGTGTGATGATAGCGTGCTCCGCCTACCACACGAGGATCCTGGGTTTACGCCCCGGGCAAAGCAACATCAACAATTTTAGAAACAAGATTTTTCAAATAGAAGAAAATTTTTCTAAGTGGTGTCGCCCAACGGAAGTGTTTGACAAGCACTCCGAGTGTATTTCTGCCATGTGTACGACGCAAATAGGAAGAGAAAATCGGCCTAAAATCTCTTCGCAGGTTATCGCCTTACATTTATTTTTATGCACTTCGTGTTAATGCAATTTTTTTTAATCTTTTTCAAATATTATGACCGTGCTTGCCACTTCATATGGCGGATTTACATAAACGCTATGGTCGCTTCAAAGCGAAGAAAGCGGCAAGGCGTGCATTACTATCGTATAGCATAAAAGCATCAAAGCGAAGCAGCGCGACCAAAACATTTATGTAAATCCGAATTAAATGAAGTATTTGTTTTTTAAATATATGGAAAGTTCTCTTATGTCGAACATTCCCAAGGTATATACAATTCAAAATGAAAAATTTCACCGTATTAAAACATTTTTGATTTTTAAGCAAATATTTTTAAATGAAAAAAATAAAAAATTATATGTACATATATCCATATATATAAAATTCAAATTATGTATATATGTATGTATATTAACCTGGGTCGATTTGTATTGACGAAAGTTAACCGATATCACGCCATCGATTTTTCGTATGCGAAGTGGAACCTTTTTTCCTAATTAATAAATCGCCCAGTCTAATGTATATATGAAGGTATAGATCGGGTTGCGACCTGAAAGGTTTGGCCGATCATAAAAAAATTTTAAATACTAACTAGACACCTTACAAGGATAGTTATAGCTCAAAAATAATGTCGATATATAAAGGGGGCGTGACACCTCCCATACAAATGGGATATTTGATACTACAAAACTTTGGAAGTGTTCTTGCCAGAACATTGAAGTTCAGTTGTGATGGGAGTGGGAGTGGGGGTGGAAGTGAAAGTGGGAGTGGAATCATGTTTTTAGGTATATCTAATATGAAATAATCATAAGATTTTATCTATCAAGGTGTGAGATATGTTATTTGCTAAAAAAACACACCCGATTATCGCACGCAGAAAAATTTTCATGTTGAATCAACACTTTTTTAACACTTTTTCAGGTTATTATTTTTCAACACTATCGCTCAGGTTGTTTTAACATGAATCTACTTTTTCACTGTTCCTACATGTCAGATCAACATGAAGGAACTGTGTGAATTTAACATGATCACAAACGTTTGAATCAACATGACTTCCTGTTAATACACCATTATTTGTCTCGTTAAATTAACACTATTTCATGTTACTCTAACACGATCTGACATGTTAAACTAACACTATACTATGTTGAAATAACACGATATGTCATGTTAAACTAACACGATCTATCACGTTAACTTAACAGGATTTTATTTTTAAATGAACACGATCTATCATGTTAATTTAATAGGTTGTTATTGTTAAATTAACACCATCTATCTTGTTACTTTAACAGTTTTTTATTGTAAAAGTAACACGATCTGTCATGTTATTTTAACAGGTTTTTATTGTTAAATTAACACGATCTATCATGTTATTTTAACAGTTTTTATTGTTAAATTAACACGATCTATCATGTTATTTTAACATGGTTTTTATTGTTAAATTAACATGCTAAAAATAAAACACCTGGCTTCTGGTTTTTTAAATTAATTTTATTTACTTATGACATTTTCAATTAAGGATTGTTTTTTTATATTAATATGGACATTTTGAGTGGCACTCGGTACACGCGCTCTCACATAACAAAAAAATAAGGCACACAAAAAACTTATGTATAAAAAAAATACTTTTATAATTCATTTACAAATTTTTTTTATAAAAAATATATAACCCATATGCAATTAAACATGAATACCCCTTATAACAATAAGGCAAATACATAAAAAGGGAAACTTACTTCGTTTTGACGCCAGTGTGAAAGCCGCTCCCTGAATTTTATTCTTAGCCCAATCTGTCTTTAGGAAAATGTCTGCCAAGTCAGCATCGTTTAGAAGACACATGCTTCCAGCATCTAAGCCACAATCTGAAAATTAACCCAAAATCGTTTCATTAAAAACTTTTGAATTGCCCAAGCAATTGTAAAACTGCTACAATACGTCCGAAAAATGTCGGAATAGGTATACAACGACGCCATGCCCAGTATTTCTGCGCAGAACACTTTTTTGCCTAATGTGATTACAACAACCTCGTGAAACTTGCAACTTTGATTGCAAATATCTCTTCACAGAAGGAAACAAATGCCAAACTCTGTTCTGCACATAAATACCATGGAAGCGCTTTGGATTATTGATACCCACGTAACATGAAAAATTCACAAATTACTTACCCAAAACTCTTTGTAAAACTCGTTCATCAAATTGCATCCTACCGCAAATAATTTCGCGTAAAGCTTCCACTTCTTTATTCGGAGAATAATCAAATAATATTTCCTCTGGAGTCTCAACAAATAACACATACGACTCTTGGTCGAAATGAGGCATAAGGAAATCTATTTGTTCGCACAATTCACAAAATAAAGTTTTAGACAATAATTCACAGAATTTTTCGCCACGTATGCGCTTACATATTAAAATCGGAATAATGCAAGAGGCAGCGCAGCCATGGCGGAACAGTACAAGGTGGCCGCGGCTCGACATGCATACAAACGTTCCATGTGCTTTGTTTTTGTAATTCTCTAGTGTAATGTCCAAAATCGCACTACGCTAGAGAATGTTATGTCCAATCTTATGAAAAAACTAGCAATCAGCTGCTTACCGACGCCACCTAGTTTTGGTTCGCCATGCAGCGCAGCATTGAAAAACGAACGAACAGTGTTGCCACAGAGAGATTTTTTATCCAAAATGTAAACTAAATAATAAAATGGCGTGTTTAACTACTAAGTTAGTTTCTAATGTCAAGCTAGTTTTTTGTACTCTATTTTTGCATATATGGCCAACATCGCCAAAAACGAAACCACAGAAAAAATTAGAATTTTGTTTTGGGCTTACACACATGCTCAAAGAAACCTATGCTTGAAGACATAGCGCAACCTCTTGTTTTCCTCGAAAACATACGATAGTTTCTGTAGTGTTTCTTAATGAACAAAATTTTTAAAAATTACATTATCTAACGAACAGGTACGTTTGCATTTCAGGAATCTTATCTCTAACGCTCTAGTTACCTTTTTCTGGCAGATTTAGGTTAACTGAAAATAATTAGATAAAATATTTCGAGAAGACAAATGTTTTGAGTACTTTTGAACACAATGAATTCGATCGCATTTTTTCATGTAACGTAACAGTCCAAAATTCAAAATAGTTTTTTGTCCAAAGTCTAGCATGCCAACAAACCAGAAAATTCAATTTCCTTCGAGCATTCCAAGTCTATTTTTCATATAAACTATAATATTAGCGGAGTTTTTAGTTAAGACCTTGTGTTTTTTTTGGGGTTTGCACGGTTTTTCGCGCATTACTTTTGATCGAATTGAGATATTAAATTTCTGTTTCCAGATTCCTAATCTAGACGTAAATACGCCTGTTTGGGTCCCCTATTTGATATATTTTATCAGATTTTCGGTAGGTACCCGTATATACATATATACACACTAAAATATTGAATTTCCTTTAGGTTCTACTTTCACATTTGTGATCTGTAGGACCCCCTCTACCATTCCCAGAAAGTAGCTTTTCCCAAAGCGTGATGTTCTCTCGTAAAGTTTCTCCAATATGCCACAAACAATAATGTTTCTCTTTTTCGATAAGAGAACTTTGGTACTTTGGAACTTTTGGCCATTTTACCTTACCAATAGTGGCAACACTGACCACGACTTAACTTCTGTTCTTTTGAGAACAAAATTCTGTTCACAGCCTTTGATGGGGGACAGATGGCGGTCGAAAACACTTGTTCATGTAAAATCAAACCGAATTTATGGTGCGGGATACACACTAATGTAATTCTAATGCAGAAATAGTTCATGTTATTTTAACCATACGATTCATGTTAAAATGTTCATTTTGATTTTTCGAAATTGTTTTTGCTTTACGTACTAGAGCTGTTCATGTTGATTCAACATGATTCATGTTAACTAAAAATGTAAGAAATTTTTCTGTGTGCGGGGGCAACATACTAGTATTACTTATTATTCAAATTATATAACTTACCAACTGAAGTACAGAAGTGCTGATGTGCGTATAATGTTTTCATGCATCGCTTATTGCGTAAATCCCAAACTCTGATTGTTTTGTCATCACTTGCTGATATAAGATATTTTCCACCTGGATGGAACGATAGGCCTCTGACCCAGTTATCGTGACCATTGAGAATAAATAGACACACTCCAGCAGTAACGTCCCAAATCTAGAAATAATTATTTTATTTTATTATAAATTTATAGATGATCATTATTTATTTTAGTTCAGAAATTAGTTTTTAAAAATATAAAGTTCTCAGTGAATCTCTATACTGTAATAACTTAAAGATAGATTTATAATTATAAAAACGATATTAGATAGAATTTTTTCGGTGTTTTCCACAATCTGTTTGGAATATTCACCCTTATCGCGAAGTTCACGCGGACGCCTTCACTTTTTTTGTTCGGGTGACCTTTTTTCGCCTATCGGAAATTTCGCGCGAACAAATGCTCACCTCGAAACAGCTGACGCTCTATTGTGAATTAGCAGTGAACAAATAATTTACCTGCAATTGTGTAAACAAGCGTATATTTCCCTAAAAAACAGCAAAAATAGAGATAAAAATTTATAAAACATGTTTAGTATTGCACTTAGGTTGGTATTGATTGAGCGCGAGCAGAATATACATGTGAAAGCGATTCGGAGGCAACCCTTTGGAGCTAACTGATTTTCAACTAGTTTTCGGCAATATTACAGGCTAAACAAGCCGGCATTCAAATATTTGTTGGATATTCTTACCAACTCCTTGCCACCATTGAAGCAACAATTTGGAGTTCCACCAATTGTAAAGTTGGGCGCATGTGTTCGTTATTTCGCAGAGGGGGGACATCAAAAATGCGTTGGAAAGCACCAATATGTTGGTATTAGCCAATTTTGTTTCAGTGAGGTACTTTCAGAGGCGCTGAACATTTTGGAACCGTTGTTTTGTCCACAATGGATAACTTGGCCGTCTTTGGAAGAACAAAATCAAACTTCACATGATTTTTATGCAAAGTTCGTAATACCAAGAGTTGTAGGATGTGTTGAGGAAACACACGTTAACATGGCAAGCCCTTCAAAGAACGTTCACCAATTTTACAATAGAAAAGGCAAATGCAGTTTAAATGTTATTCTGGTGAGAGCTGTGCATATAATTTAAGTCAAAATAAAATATAAATTATATACACAAATATTTTTTCAGGTATGAGACAGCAATCTGACAATTCGTGCTATCGGTGCTACACACCCTGGTGCTTGCCATGATGCCTTTATATGGAACATAATCGACTTAAGATCAGAAATGGAGCAGAATTATCTGCAAAGTTACAGCAATGCCCATCTACTAGGTAATAGCTTAAAATTAATGAAACGAATGCATTTAAAATTACCAGGTTTACAGGTGACGCTGGGTACCCTCTAGAGCCTTGGGGTAAGTAACCATCAGAACTCCGGAAAGTGGATAACCTGCCACAAAATTTAATGAAGTACACACGCGTTGTCGAAATATAATTGAAAGAACAAATGCTGTTCTTAAAAAACGATGAGGTGTCTTTTATTTGTATTGTATTATTCTCCTGTAAAGGCAATAAAAATAATTGACGTTTGCGCAGCTTTACATAACATTTGCATTCATTACAAAAGTCAACCAAATTTGCCAGCGCCACTCTTTAAATAAATCATATTAATTAAAATTCATTCATTATTTTTATTTAAAAGTATTAAAGTACCATTTTATCTAACTTATTCTAGTCAAAATCAAACATAAATACTTCATTTCATGAAACCTATATCTTGCTCATGGTATAAAAAAGGAACACAAATATATAAAAATAAAAATATTTAGCTAAATAAATAACTATTTCATTCACTGAAAATTCGTTTAAAATTAATTTAAAAAAATTAAAACTCAGTCTTTGGTTTTTCGTCGTAGAATTTTATTTTAATTCTTTTAACTCTAACGTACGTCGATTAACCTCAATTTGCTCCTCAATTTCACGTTTACGAAACTTTTCCATTTTTTCCCTTTAGATCGCACTTACGATCCAGTGTACGGCATATTGTAACGAATTTACTGCAAATCCTCTTATTTGCAACCTTCTGCTAAGTTCGAATCACTAAACTGTTGAATAAATAACACCAATATTGAATAATGCAATAATGGTCTTTATTAGACTACTTGAAAATAACACGTATAATTCGAAACTGATAGCTTGCTTAAACGAAACTGTTTTTTAAAATAATACTGCTATTGCTCGCTAGATAGCGTCTCAAATCCAACTGATTCTCGCGCCTCTACTGTTGCTGCCTTTTATAGTGTTTGGTTTCCTCGTTGACATTTCTAGGCGGTTCTGTTCTAGAATCTACTAGTTGGTTATCTGATATAATTATAACTACAGATGTACGTGTATACCTCTCATATGCGCGTGTATTTGTGAGCGACACTTCCACAATTATAATTGCATATCTCAGATAAGATATCTGCATGTGTTTGTGAGTTGCTTCTCCGCTGCGTGTACGTACATATATGTAGACATAATGATTGAATTATTGATGTGCATACAGTCACTGCTTAGCATCGGCTTAGAGATGGCACTACCCCTTAGTGTTGCTAATATTCGTAACACTGCCCTCCACCTAAGTCTGATCGTCCCGATCAGACAAATCTCTCGATCTAAACGCTGCTAGTCTCTCCAAATGAACCACTTTCGTTTTGGTTCGTGGTTTGCCAATGGTTTGTATGCGGTACACTACATCGTTGATCCATTTTACAACTTTGTATGGGCCTTCCCAATTACACTGCAATTTCGGGGCCAAACCTTTTTTTCGTTGTGGGTTGTATAACAGCACCAAATCGCCTTCCTGAAACCCTTCCGAATTAATTGCTTTATCGTACCTCGCTTTCCTCTTGTCACTCATAACCTATGCTCGTTGCCTTACCAGATCGTGTATCTCTCTTAGCTCTTCTTCCAAGACACTAGTGGATTTCTTGACATTTCTCTCCTCATCGGCATCTATCCCATACTTCAAATCCGCTGGCAGTCGAAGGTCATTGCCAAAAATTACCTTTGCGGGAGTTTGGCTCGTTGTCTCATGTACCGTCGATCGGTAGGCCATCAAGAATAATGATATGTGTGTACCCCAGTCCTTATGGTACTTGTCTACTACTTTCCTTAAATGCTCCTCCAATGTTCTATTGAACCGTTCCACCATACCATCGGACTGAGGATGCAATGCAGTTGTCCGTGTTTTTCGAATACCCAAACTCTTGCACATTTCTTGGAACACAGCTGATTCGAAATTCCTGCCTTGGTCAGAATGTAACTCCATTGGTACACCATACCTTGCAACCCAATTGTTTATAAACACTTCTGCTACTATTTCCGCTTCTTGATTTGGGATTGGGTATGCCATTTGCTGAAATAATCCATAACCACCAGTACATATTTGTTTCCAATTGCTAGTAGGAAATGGACCTACGACATCCATAGCGATCCTTTCAAATGGCGCACCTGAAGTATATTGCTTCATTTGGCCATGACTTCGGGTTTTGGGCCCTTTCGCTCTGCTGCAAACCTCGCAGTTCGCAATCCACTCAGTGACCAACTAATGGCAACCAACCCAATAGAATATCTGTTCAATCTTCCCGAGCGTCTTCGTGATTCCAAGATGACCTCCGCTTGGACCATTATGCAGCTCGCTGAGCACGTCAGGAATCCTCTTTCTGGGAACAACTTTCAGTTTCTTCTTGCATTGACTATCCTCAGTCTCCCATCAGATATGCCAACATTGGGGCAGTGCACAAACGCTCTTTCAATGTTTGGAAAGCCACTTCTTGCTCCTTCTTCCATTCAAAAGCTTTATTTTTTCTTGTAAGCTCATGGAGGTTATGGGCTACGCTGGAAAAGTTTGGTACAAATCGCCGGAAATATGTGCACAGCCCAAGGAAACTTCTTAATTCATGCAAGTTCTGTGGTCTTGGCCAATCCTTTACTGCCTCTATCTTTTCATTTGCTGCATGGATACCTTCTGTCGTTACCTTGTGACCCAAATAATTTACTTCCTTTTTAAACAGCGCACACTCTTTGGGACTTAGTTTCAGACCAGCGCCAGCTATTCTCTGGAAAACTTCCTCCAAAGTTTTTAAGATGTTCATCGAAGTTCTTGCCCAATACGATGATGTCGTCCAGGTATAGCAAGCATGTTTTCCAGTGCAGTCCTTTCAATACCTGATCCATGAGTCTCTCAAAAGTAGCTGGTGCATTACAAAGTCCAAAAGGCATTACTGTAAATTGCCAAAGACCATCTCCGACGCTGAAGGCTGTTTTTTCTTTGTCTTCCTCCTTCACCTCAACTTGCCAGTAGCCGCTTTTCAAGTCCAGTGTGGAAAACCATTTCGTACCAGAGAGCGAGTCTAGAGTGTCGTCACTTCTTGGCAATGGGTAGCTATCCTTTTTCGTAACGTCATTCAACTTCCGGTAGTCCACGCAAAACCTCATGTTTCCATCCTTCTTCTTTACAAGTACTACCGGTGAGCTCCATGGACTAGCTGATGGTTCTATGACGCCGCTGTCGCTCATTTCTTGTATGGTTTGACTCACAACTTCCCGCTTCGCCAGTGGAACACTACGTGGAGCTTGACGGATCGCTCTCGCATCTCCAGAGTCAATTTGATGTTTCACAACGTTGGTGCGGCCTGGTTTGGAACCATCCTGGTCAAATATGTTCGCGTACTTTAGGAGCAGTTGTTTTGCCTTACTCTGATAGGCTTCCTATAGCCCCTGCGTCCATGCCGTGATGTCATTTGAAAGATCAGTATTACTAGATGAAACGTGTTCCTGGAGCTGTTCACAGTTAATAACTACTTCAGCCTCTTGGCATCTCCAAAATAGCTTCTTTGGTCAGTTTGAGTGGTGACTTGAACTCATTGAGTACTCTTACCGGAATACGTCCATCTGATCTGGCTTGTCATAGCCACGGTTCTTCCTACAAGTATGTGCAGTGCTGATTTGTTTGCAGCTTCGACAACCCACAATTTGTTTGTCCCACAATCTCCATCAACCTTTGCCCAGATGACTGCTTCGGTATTTGCTGACTCTTTTCCACCAGCACTCATTTACTGCTGTAGCCTCTCTCGTAGCCGAAATTAAGTGGCACATCCATGTTCTTATATCGCATCGTCTTACTTTGCATATCGATCTTGATGCCTTGGTCGATTAAGAAGTCCACTCCAATTATGATTTTATCAACAATCTCTGCCACTATAAAATCGTGTAGTACTGTGACGTTCCCAATTGCTACTTCACATACTAATTCTCCAATTACCTGGGTGTCCTCCCCGTGGCTGTACGTAATCCTGCTCCAAGCAATGGTCTTATCTTTTTGCTGACTAAATCCGCTCGGATGATGGAATGAGATGCACCCGTATCTACAGTCAGTAAACGTTCCTTTCCATCCACATGTCCTCCAACAGTAAGATTGTTCGATCTTCTTCCAATCTGCGAGATAGAGATTATAGGGCATTCAATTGCGGGAGCCAACTGTCGCGCCTTGCGTCTGATTTGATTTAGTTTAACGATTGAGTGGTCTTGGAGATTTGCTCATCTCCTTCTGCTCTGCGTTTACGACCACCCACATTGTTGGAACTGTTAGGGTTGGTGTTGCAATAACGCGCAATGTGCCCTGGCTTTCCACACTTAAAGCATATGACTACATCATTATTCTTCTGTTGCGTACCCTTCAATGCTTCCAAAATTGCGTCTACCCAGTCTGGCCTTTCCACTTCCATGCGACGAGCTTTGTACGCTGGCTTACTCAAAAGTGAGGCTGTTTCCTGAGTCAGTGCATGCGATACCGTTTCAGCAAATGTTAGTTTTGGATTCCCATATGTAGCTCGCTTCATTTCCACATCTCGCATGCCATTTATGAAGCTCTGGATTTTTACCCTTTCAGTGTATTCCACGGGTGCGTCCGCATTTGCAAGATGAGCCAACCTTTCAATATCTGAAGCAAACTCCTGCAATGTCTCATTTGCTTTTTGGTAGCGGTTTTGCAACTCAATTTGGTATATCTGTTTTCTATGCTCGCTTCCATAATGTCTCTCGACAGCAGCCATCAATGCTTAATAACTGTTCCGTTCGTACTCTGGAATCGTCTGTAAGATTTCCGCTGCAGGCCCTTTCAATGCCACGAACAGTGCAGCAACTTTATCTTCCGCATTCCAGTTGCTCACTGCTGCGGTCTCAAGGAAAGGAACAGAACCGTCAAAGAATGGTGTCTTTACCTTCGGATTGCTTGCTGAAGCAGCTGGGCGATTTAGTTGTAACTGCTCCATACGACCTTTCAAATCATCTACTTCTGCCTGAAATTGCGCCATTTTTTCATCCTGCGCTTCCAGTTTTGATGATAACTGTTCCAAAATTTCTGCCGACATTTCAGATATACGTGCCTCTTGCGCTTCCAATTGAGATACCATGTATGTCTTTTGGTCTTCCAGTTGAGATGACACTTGCAACATCATTTCTGAAATACGTGCCTCCTGTGATTCCAGTTGGGATGCTATATATGTCTTCTGTTCTTCCAGTTGAGTTTCCATCTTGGATGTAATCTGTGTCGACATTTCTGCCATACGCGTTTCTTGTGCTTCAATCTTCGATGTTATATGTGTCTCCTGTGATTCCAGTTGGGATGCTATTTGCGACGACATTGATGTTACTGTCCATGTTTGTGCAGATATTGCAGCCAAAATCGTGTTCAAGTCTGTGCTCGTAACTGTTTGCGATGTTTCATTTTTCTCCTCCAATTTAGTTGTCTCATCGCCATCAAGATGAATGACATACCCTTCCACGGCAATTCCTTCTAATTCCACTGCCTGTCGTAGTCGTTCCTGAAGTTCTAGCTTAATGCCGGTTGTATTCAATCCACGGCTCTCCAACTCCTTCTTCAGTTGCTGGATCTTCAATACACTTAACTTTGCCATGTCCAAGTTGTACTCCCAATCTTCGGAATTTATTCAACAATTCCTCTTCTGACACCAATTGTAACGAATTTAATGCAAATCCTCTTATTTGCAACCTTCTCTAAGTTCGAATCTCTAAACTGTTGAATAAATAACTCCAATATTGAATAATGCAATAATGGTCTTTATTAGACTACTTGAAAATAACACTTATAATTCGCAACTGACAGCTTGCTTAAACGGAACTGATTTTTAAAATAATACTGCTATTGCTCGCTAGATAGCGTCTTAAATCCAACTGATTCTCGCACCTCTACTGTTGCTGCCTTTTATAGTGTTTGGTTCCCTCGTTGACATTTCTAGGCGGTTCTGTTCTAGAATCTACTAGTTGGTTATCTGCTATAATTATAACTACAGATGTACGTGTATAGCTCTCATATGCGCGTGTATTTGTGAGCGAAACTTCCACAATTATAATTGCATATCTCAGATAAGATATCTGCATGTGTTTGTGCGTTGCTTCTCCGCTGCGTGTAAGTACATATGTGTAGACATAATGATTGAATTATTGATGTGCATACAGTCACTGCTTAGCATCGGCTTAGAGATGGCAGTACCCCTTAGTGTTGCTAATATTCGTAATAATATTTTCTCGTTATTTGGTTTTATTTCTGCTAAAATTTCACCCAATTTACCACATAGGTCTTGTTGAGTCTCTAACTCCGTGAGGATTAACTTTGAATTTGTCAATTTTTTGTTAGAATTAGGTAAACTTTGCAGAACCGGCTGAGTGCTGATATCGCTTCGTGGACATTCACGTTCAGCAGCAACGGGATCACAATTTGGACGAACAGGTTCGCTGTCCGTCATGCTTGTAGGCAAACCGGTACTGCAACCAGGAAGGTCATCATCGCACAGTACAATATTCGATACTATTTCATACTATTACATACTTAGCAATAAAGGAATTTTACTTTTTTCCACTCAGCTTCACTCTTAACAGGTGGGCCAGGACTATTTAAACATAAAGTAACCTGCTTCCAGAAGTCCGCCACTTTTTCCCGATTCTCTTTTGAAACCCCTCTTGCAATGTCGGGATTTTGCATTATCTTGTCAAGCAGCATTTCTGATTGTGCATAATTTATTGATTTACTCCTAATAATAAAAGTACATATGTATAATTATAAGAATATCAACATTAAAAAAAATTACTTACATTTTGTTTTTCTTTCGCTCGCCTGTAAAATATAAGTAAATAAATTTGGGTTTTTCCCGCTGTTCATTTCGTCCGAACAAAGAGTTGCCAATAAGGCGAAATCTTTTTCGAACACGAAAAAGTGAACAAAAACTGTGAATATTTTCGGGTGAAAATAAAACTCGCGATAAGGGTGATAAATAAGAATTGTATGCTGACGGCGTTTACATCATCGGACGCTTCTCACGGCAACTGGTTCTAAGTATGTACCGGAACGACTCGGGATTTTTCCTGAACAAGCGCTGTCATTTCAGTGTACCCCATTTCACTGCTACAACAACAACAACATAATCGGGCTGAGAACCTGCGCAGTAAAAAGAAGCGGAAATGATAGTGAGTGAGCACAAAACGAAGTACCTGCTGTCCTAAACAAAAGCGTCAGCGCATTTGCGTCTTGACAACCTCTCCCCTATTGACAGCCATAATTTCCAAATAGTATAGGACTTCGTTTATTTGATAACCAGCATTAGCACAAAAAACAGTCAGTCCAGAAGTTAAAGAAACGGTGAGTACCGAAGAACATTTAATGATAAGCTGTACGAGCTTTATGCAGACAGCAGCGAGCACTTCCCCCGCCATGATATAAAAGTCGTGCTTGGCGACTTTAACGCCAGGGGGGCAAAGAAGGTGTTTTTGGCCCTACAGTCGGAAAGTTCAGCCTACATAATGAAATTTCTCCTAATGGACTGAGGCTGATTGATCTTGCCGGTGCTCGAAACATGGTCATTTCCAGCACGAGCTTCATGCATAAAAAGATACATCAAGCTACACGGCTGTTCCCTGATCGAAATACTTGCAATCAGATCGATCACGTTGTGATAGACGGACGGCATGCCTCCAGTGTTTTAGATGTGCGCACGATCCGAGGACCTAACATCGATTCGGACCATTATCTCGTCGCAGCCAAATAAGCACCCGCCACACAAGGAAAGCTAGACGTCGAAAGGCTGCAATCGCAACAGACTGCCAATGATTTCGCAACTCGACTCCCACACCTGCTCTCTGAGAGCTCAACTCATCCTGAAGGAATGCAGGAGCAGTGTGAGCATATCTCCAAAGCACTTCGTACTGCCACCGATGAAAAAATTGGATATCGGCGGCCACGGAAAAACAACTTATACGATGAAGAATGCCGCGTTGCAACCGAAAGAAAATACACTGCCTACAGGGCTACGATAAAAGCGAGCGCAACAAGAGGTGTGTGTGAATGCTATCGCGAGTTAAAAAGGGAAGCCAGACGCCTTTTCAGGAAGGAAAAAGCGGAGGCAGAAAGGCGTGAGTGCGAGGAGCATGAGCTGATAGCCACGAGGAATAACGCCCGAAAATTTTACCAAACAATTCGGCGACAGATGGAAGGTTTTAAGACCGGGGCAAACTCCTGTAAGAACGAAGACGGCGACTTTGTGACTGATCCAGAAAATACTTAGATTATGGAGGGAACACTTATCTGTTCTCATAAATGGAGACAGCAATTTACCGCACAGGGATGACGAACCCGATCCCGCAATCGATGATGATGGAATAAATGGCCCCCACCCGATTTTGACGAAGTCAGAATAGCAATAACCATATTGAAAACCACAAGGACGCGGGCGCTGATGGATTGCCTGCGGAGCTATTCAAATACGACGTCGAGGAGTTGGTAAGGCGCATGCATCAGCTTCTTCGCAAAATATGGGCGGAGGAGTGCATGCCCGAAGACTGGAATCTAAGTGTTCTTTGCCCAGTCCACAAGAAGGGGGATACTGCAAACTGCACCAACTATCGCGGAATCTGCCTTCTTAATATCGCATATAATGTCCTGTCAAGTGTACTGTGTGAAAGATTGAAGCCCACCGTGAATCGGATGATTGGACCTTATCAGTGCTGCTTCAGACCTGGTAAATCTACCATCGACCAGATTTTCACAATGCGCCAAATATTGGCCAAAAATCCGCGAAAAAAGAATCGACACACATCACCTCTTCGTCGATTTTAAAGCCGCCTTCGACAGCACGCCTTCGACAGCAGTCAGAATTGGGAAGGACGTCGCCTAGCCTATCGAAACTAAACGAGGTTGACAGGATCACCCCTATCGTGCGATTTCTTTAATTTGATGCTGGAGAAAATTATAATAGCTGCAGGACTTAACCGCTCTGGAACAATATTCTTTAAAGGCGTGCAATTACTGGCATATGTTGATGGCATTGATATCATAGGCCTAAACACCCGCGCCGTAGGTTTTGCTTACTCCAAACTGGAAAAAGAAGCGGTAAAGATGGGTTTGATGGTGAATAAGGACAAAACGAGGTACCTGCTGTCATCGAGCAAAGAGTTAGCGCAAATGTGCTTTGGCAACCACGCTACTGTTGGCAGCGATAATTTCGAAATAGTAAAAGAATTCGTTTATTTGGGAACCAGCATCAACACTAGCAACATCATTCTATCGGAACCCGCCTATGGAAGCAGAGGTAGAGGGCAGCCCCACTCCGTTGGAAGGATCAGGTAGAAAACGATTTAAACTCCCTTGGCGTTACCAATTGGCGCCGGTTGGTAGAGAGGAGCGACTGGCGCGCCTTGTTGGACGGACATAACCGTTTAAACGGTTACGCGCCAATTAAGTAAGTAACTACGATGCATAGGTCGAGAGCTTCATAGAGCTTCGGAAAACTATTCGGCGTTCACCTAAATGTCGTGTAAGCGCAGCGACAAAGATTCAGTAAAGCAAGCAATAAGTTTTAGCCTGTACTTGAAGCAGTGAGCACCTCATGAATGAATTCTATGCTCAAACCTCCTCCATTTGAATACATAAGTTCGCTTGAACTGGCTGGTCAATAAAGAACTTACATAGATTTAATGTGCCCATAGTATCACCAGAATTTGTTTGACGACCAAACGGAAAAACCTGAATCATGTACCAGGATTTATGTTATAGAATAACTCATCCCTCTGGGCAAATACTAGAAGTTTTGTAGGACCTAGCTTAATTGCTGCCTCCAGATCTGGCGACCCTTCCGCCCCTAATAATAGGAGCCTTGACCTGGCGAGCGCGGGACACGAACACAGGGAAACCGTGTCTTGCTGCAGCTCGCACTTCCTACATCTTCTTTTACTGACGAGACCTAACTTAAAAGCATGTGATGCCAGAAACCAGGTCCAGTTAGTATGCCTATCATGAGCCTTTAGTCTTCTCTAAGCTTTCCACGTCCACGCCTTTCCTGCATGATGGATCATATGCAACTCCTGTCTTCTTTTAATTTCTCCGAAAAGAATTGGGACGACTATAGTCGATTCAGCGAGTGTTGCACCCGCCAAAAGTGACGTGGCTCCCAAGGCGCGAAAGCGCCGATTCTTTCTTGTAAGGTTAAAAAAACGCCGAGACTGGACTTTACTTTTCAATTGCCTACTCAGTCCAAAGTAGCATTTCTTGGCAAGAGTTATTCTTCGTTTGACTACTTAGTTTCATTTGTTTTTGCTGTTAATTCTGGTTTCCAAAAAGATGAAATCCTTCACAGTATTCAATGTATGTAATGATAATTAGTAATAATTATTTTTTAAAGTTGTTTATTGATTAAATATTCAATGTTCGATGAATTCAATAAATTACAATTAATAGTTTGGTAGTGAAAATTAGATATTTAATTTGGATTTGAAAATATTCAACTTAAATAGTTCAACTTAAATTACACGACTTGTACTACTTAACGACCGACGATTCTCTCTTCGACTTTCAACTTCAACGACTGGATAACGACTTGACTTCTTGATTTCAATGACACCAATAACTGGAGTGCATGGCTATTATTCGAGTATTGCAGGGCTGCCACCCTTTTACACCCGGCCATCCTGATCATCATCTGTCTCAGATGATAAATCACCAACATCGTCTTGGTACTTCCATGGTTTTATGTTATCTGCACTTGTGGACGTGTGTTTTGGCCCCTCGAAATCTGCAAATTTTTCCACATCATATCTGCCATTCTGTTCACGTCGATAATTTTGTATGGGCCGATGTACTTATTGCTGAGCTTTTTTCCAGCTACAAATTGGGTCTTCTTAATTGCTACGAGATCAAGCTTTTTATACCCAGCATGAGGTTTGCGTTTTTTGTCATAGCTCTTTTTATACTGTGCTTGTGCTTTTGCTATGGCCTCTTTCGCGTTTACTCTAACCTTTTGTCGTTCATCTGAAAATAAAGTTAAGATTTCTTCTTCAATCGCTCTTACCAAATCTGGCTGTGCCTCGCTACGCATTTTTACTCCGAACAATACTTCGAACGGCGTGAATTTAGTTGATGTGTGGACATGCGCATTAATCGCTTTCTGTACCTGTCCTATATATTTGTACCATTTGCTTGGTTCGGTTGATGATAACTTTGCCAAAACCGATATGATGACTCGATTTACTCGTTCAATTTGGCCATTTCCTCTTGGAACACCTACAGTCGTTTCGACATGCTCAACGTTATGTGTGCTGCAGAACTCTTTAAATGCCTTCGAAGTGAATGCTGAACCCTTATCGCTAACGATCCTTTGTGGGTTGCCGAATATATCCACCCATGTTGTCAGGTGTTTTACAACATCTGCTGCATCTGTCCACTTTGTTGCAAATAACCAAATGAATTTACTAAAACCATCCACTATTGCAAAAATGTATTTGTAGCACTTTGTTGTGGCGTCTAACGGCCCTAGATGGTTGGCATGTATAGAACATAGTGGTGCATCATCCTTGTTTATCACATGAAGGAAGTCATCTTGTTTCCCTATTTTCCGATTATGTAATATGCACTCAATACAGTTGGAAATGTGTTGCTTAATCTTCTGCTCCAAATGCGGTATAAAGTAGTCTTGTTGAATTGCGTGCATAGTTTTTTGTACACCCATATGCCCGATATTATGCGCCTTTTCTACGATTTCCTTCTCCATTCTTTTTGGCACTGCTAAAACATCATTTCCATTTAACTGTTTATAAATTAACCCATATTTTATAACAAAATCTCCGTATGCGTTTTTCGTAAGTATTTCGGCTACTGCTTTTAAATGTTCGTCACTTTGTTGCGCTCGCAACAGCCTTGCTCTAATCTCTGATGAGATAAAATAAACTGGATAGCGACTTAGTGGTCCACATGATTCATTCTACTGCCAACACGGTGTTCAGTTTTAAAATTGAAATCCTGCAAATACATTAGCCATTGGGCGACTTCGCGTGGAACATCTTTCTTGGTAGTTGTCTGCTTGAACGCGGCACAATCTGTTACTAGAACGAACTCATTGCCAAGCAGGTAATGGCGTAAACGTTTTGTTGCCAGGTATGCAGCTTTTACTTCCAAAATATAGCTGTGTTGCTTCTCTTCAGTAATACACCGGATGCCATTTGCCATCATGCATTTGTAGCAGCATGACCAGGCGTACTTTGCTATCTTGTATAATGTGCCCTAGAAAATTTAGGCGACTCTGTAAGAATTGGCATTTTGACCACTTTATTTCTAGTCCATACAACTGCGCGCATTCCAGAACCTTTTGTACATTCGATAGGCACGATTCCGCACATTGCCCGAATACTATATCATCAACGTACAGCTCCATTATACCTTCGTTACGTAAGTTCTGAAATATTATGTTGAGATATCGTACGAAAACCGCAGGCGAATTGCAATAGCCGAAAGGTGCTTTATTGAATTCAAAAAAGCCCTGCCTGGTGATAAAAGCGGTATACTTTTTACTTGCCTCCAACTGGCACATGAAAAAAACCGTCCTTCAAGTCCATAACCGTGAAAAACTTGGCACTTTGCATTTTCTCTAAAACCTCTTCTTCAATGGGCACTGGAAAACGATCTTTTAAAACTAGGCGATTAAGCTTTCTATAGTCGATACACATTCTGAATGTGCCATCCTTCTTCTTTGTCAGCACCACTTTACTGACAACGTCAGACGTAGACTCACGAATTACACCTTCTCGTAGCCAGTCTTCAACTTGTTTTTTTTACAACTGCGTTCTCCGCTGCTGATAGCCGGCTTAGATTTTCTCTAATGCAAATTTGCTCGCTACTAGGAACTATTTTCAGCTGGACAGGACATTCTATTTTGTGATTTTTTGTTGTATAATTTCGAATCATTTGATCAACAATTGTTCTATATTTAGGTGGAACATTGATTTCATCCAACCCATTAACATTAAAAACTGCTGCTGTATTAACCACTGCTGTGTTCTGTTTTTAAATCGTCTACTTCAATCATGGCTGTAAGCATACCGCGAACACTTGTATTTTTGTTGCCTAAACCGAACAACTTCATGTCGCTTGATTTTAAAAATAGTCGGCAAATATATTTTTATAAGTACTAAAGTTCATAAGCGTAACTTCAGCTCCAGTATCCACAAGACAATCCAACTCGTTCCCACCTATTTTCAGTCTCTTGGAAATAAGGTTGACGTTTTGCTTTGTGCAGTTTTTCGCAATGTGACCACTTCCATTGCATTTGAAACATTTCGTTTCTTCTATACATTCTGGTCTCATTTGTTTTGTCGATCCGCAATTGTAGCAGAGCTGCTTGCGCTCACTACTTTTGTGTATATCTCCCACTTGTTCGCTGTTTTTGGCGCGCTGTTGCTGTTGTTGAAAAAGCTCTTTCGCTGCTCTGTTTGCTGTTGTTCGCAGTTTCGATAATTTCATATTGTCCATAAGCTCTTTATAGGTTTTCGCATTAAAAAGAAGGCATTTCAACTCGTTTCGAAGTTTTAACCCTTCAACAATATATCGGATGATTGACGTTTGGTCCACGTTGCCTATGGCAGCAAGCTTTCGCATATGTAAAACATATTCGTGGATACTCTCTGAATCTCTCTTTTTCCTACCTCTTAATTGCTGATGAATCTCAGCGCTGCTTAAATGTTTATCAAATTCTGCTATAAGCGCCTCGCGTAGAGTGTTATAATTTGCTATCGCAACTGTCTCTATGAAGAGTTTCGCTGTGCCCTTCATTTTGTTTCGTGCGTTTACATACTTTTGTTTTTCGTTTAACTCATATGCTTCTGCATTTTCGTCGAAATTCTGTGCCACAATTTTACTGGCATACTAATTCCATCGTAGTCCGGTACGATTTTGGAATAGCTCTCGATTGAAATGGAACTTTTTGCATTGCTGCAGAGCTTTTCTGTTAATAAACGTAAAAGTTCGACATTTCTATTATCTTTTTCTGTATCAACTGCGGTTAAATCGTTATTAGGCATTTTGCTATTATTGATGTTTTTTTGGTCTAAGTTATTTTCACTTTCGCTTTCTGTTAGGACTTTTTGAGGCACTTCGTTATTAATAGTAATTAGAGCACCTTTTTCTTCTTCGGTTTCACTCTCTGTTAAATCTGCACCACCTATTTCTGATATTATTCCTTTTCCAGATCTCAGTAGCATCATACGATACTGGACATTTTAAACTCTTGTCTTTCTTTTGTATTAGCTCCGTTATACAACAAATTATTTTAATGGTGTGTAGCTTGAGCCCCCATGTAATAATAATTAGTAATAATTATTGTTTAAAGTTGTTTATTGATTAAATATTCAATGTTCGATGAATTCAATAAATTACAATTAATAGTTTGGTAGTGAAAATTAGATAATTAATTTGGATTTGAAAATATTCAACTTAAATAGTTCAACTTTAATGACACGACTTGTACTATTTAACGACCGACGTTTCTCTCTTCGACTTTTAACTTCAACGACTGGATAACGACTTGACTTCCTGATTTCAATGACACCAATAACTGGAGTGCATGGCTATTATCCGAGTATTGCAGGGCTGCCACCCTTTTACATGTATATCCGCCAAAAGTGACTTGGCTCCAAAGCGCCGATTCTCGCAAGATTAAAAAAACGTTCCGGTTCGGTATTTTTAATCTGCTTTGGTTTCAATTTATTTTATTTCGGTTTCAGAATATAGATGCAAATACAAGTTTATAGACAAAATAATATTTATTAAACAATGTATGTACATGAGTTGAGTACATAAAAGGAAAACTTGTCTGAATCGTTGAGCAGGCTATTCTAGGCCGAACTAAGCCTACACTCAACCAGTTTGGTCTAATAGTCTCACGCTGAGTTAGCTAACTAAATTTTCGGAACACTATTACTGTTGTTGTTGTTATATTAACGATAAAGACACACCCCGAAGGCTTTGGGAGGTGTTATCGATGTTGATAGTCCTTTTCCGGATACTGATTCGGTACGTTCCAGTAACAAGGCACCATTAAGGTGCTAGCCCGACCATCTCGGGAACGATTTATATGGCCACATTAAACCTTCAGGCCATCCCGCCCTCCCCACCCCCTAGTTTCATGAGGAACCTGGAGTCGCCAGAGCCTCGGATATTAATGGAATAGGATTCGCCACGGGTAGGTGAGGTTGACAATTGGGTTGGATACGCTATATATTGCGCTGGCAACCCCTTAACACTATTAGTGACAATGTTTAACGGAAAAATTTGGCACTATGGAATCATTCAATCTATGTGAGGTCCTCACGGACGAGCCAGTGCAACCTGCTCCAAATTAAACTAGAGCAACCAACAAGTTCTCAGTTACAACAGTGGCGTAGTGAGGTTTTCTTGCGCCCGGGGAAATTTTTTTTTTGGCGCCCTCCCCCCTAAATTACCAAAACTATATAATTTTATATAGTCAAAAATTAATAAACCAATAAAGTCGTAGGCTGAAGCATGATACAAATATTACAAGGTAAAGCCGATGAGAGTCAAATGATGTTTAAAAAAATTTTTAAATTCTCACGGTGTTAACGGCGCCAAACACACGGCTCTCATATTTTGTTATTTTATTTTGATTTTGTTTTCATTACAAACAAATTTGCATAAACAAACATTACATTTTTATTTCATTATATCAAATATTTTTACGTTAACCTCAAAATTTTTTGTGAGAACCCCCGCATTCTCGTTGCAGTGTAATCATTTTGGTGGGAAAGCCATCATAACAGTGGGAAAGTTATCATACCTCTGCCACCCTCGTCCTGAAATATAGGAAACATTGCCTCCGTTGCTGAAAAACAACAACGAAGGGAGCTTAATTCCTCGGCGGGTTGAAAGGCTTAGAGGAGGAACTTAGTTTTGTCCGGCAGCTTCATGGATCTGCGAATGCAGACTGGAATCAACAAAAGAAAAATACGAGTATGTTGTAAAATAAACATTTATATCCCTTGTCTCTTCAAATTTGTCACATCACAGGACTTAACACTGATTTGGTGTACATAAAGTCAGGCTCCCGCCTCTGCAGACATCGCTGAAGAAGAATGCACACTTCCGAAAGATATACGCGTTATTCTGCCCCAACTTCGATCTCTATGTATGGCACCAGCCTGTTGTATTGCACAAATCATATATTCGTTTGTAATGTGGAACAAAAATCTGTAATAGCAACTTCTTTTTGGTAAAACCATATTGAAACCGCTCGATTCCTTGGACCTCCGTTAAAGGATTTTATTTAAATTTTAGCCTATTAACCCAGACAGGGATTTTTACAACAAAAAAAAAACATACAAGGACGGACGGGAAATAGACTACGCCGCCTAATTCTGTCGATGACAAACAGGAAAATGTGTATTGGCGCTGCTCTCTGCCTGTCATCAAAACAAAATCGGGACGTCCCACTTAACGCCAAAGTGTGGGAAAAGGGTTGCTGATATGAGCAAATAATGACCATGCATAATTAAATCGTACAAATTAAAAAAAAAAAAAATAAAACAAACTATAAATCCGAACTAAAAAAAATCATACCAAATTTTTGAAAATTATGGCCGCCGAAAGGGAGAATGGTTTTACCTTCCTATACTTTTATCATGGGCTGAATATATCATCTATAAGTAGACTCAAATACATATTTAATAATAATATCATTATAATACATTCGTAAAACTAATATCTATGTGCAAATTTTGCTTGCCTTTGAGCAGTGCTGCTCAAATTTTTTTATATGGAAGTGCGAATCAACATACATATACAAAATTGTATGTGCACTGAAACTTTTATTGTATTTAAAAAAATATATTTAAACATTTTAATTGTTTGAGGTCGAAAAAAGTTGAATATTTGCTTAAAATATTACGTCAATAGTTATATACCAACATACAAGAGCCAATAAATTTAATTCTGAAAGAAGCGAAAAATTACATTGACCTCTAGCCTTAAGTTTTGTGGGAGATTTCCGCGAATGTTGCATTGGAAATTGAATTTCAAAACTTTTGAAATGCTTAATTAGAGGGCTCCACGTGGTTTGTTTGAAATTTGTGTTCACATTAACATACATATGTATATAAGCAACAGACATTACTGAGGTGCTGAAATGCCATTTGAATTTAATAAAATGTTTAGCAAGTAAATGATAGGCATGGTTACTTTACGGTTCCCCCCACTTCCATTCAAAGAATGTCTCATAACCAAGAAGAATAATATACCGAATTGAAATAAAAACCACAGAAACTACCCCGTATGGAGTAAGTAAGAATGTAAGAAAGGCTAAGTTCGGGTGTAACCGAGCATTATATACTCTGCTGCCAAATTACAGCTTGCAAAACTTTTAAATTACCTTCTTTTAAAAGTCGGCGGTGTCATTGCCAAAATTTTACTAATTTTCTATTCTGCGTCGTAAGGTCAACCCACCTACCCAGTTTCATCGCTTTAACTGTCTTTGGTAATGAATTATAGCACTTTTTCGGTTGTTCGAAATTTTCGATATCGAAAAAGTGGACGTGGTTAAAGTCCGAATTCGTTCATTTTAAATAGCGGTCTGAAAAAAGTGCCCAGGAACTTACATACCAAATTTCATTAAGATACCTCAAAAATTTACTCAAGTTATCGTGTTTAAGGACAGACGGACGGACGGACGAACATGACTTTCTTTTTCGCCCAAATCATTTTGATATATAGAAGTCTATATCTATCTCGATTAGTTTACGCCGTTACGAGGTACCGTTATGCCAACAAAATTAATATACTCTGTGAGTTCTGCTCAGCTGAGTATAATAAGTGCATTTCTACTGCATTCTGAACCACTAATAGTTCGCCATCTATCTCTTTTACATGTTTTCAACTGGCGAATTTAACATGGTGTAACGAAGCTTTTTCCGTCCCGGCGCTTCTTCAATAAGTGCTAGGGGTATACTCGCCGTGTCCAAGGTTCGCTTACAATAGATTTGTAAATTTGGGACACCGTGCAAATCGTTTTCATATAAATTAACTTTATTTCTCTAATTCTATATATGTATGTACACTATAATTAAAATGAAAAATTTTACGTAATCAAAAGAAGAAATATCTGTTGTTTTCGTTTCACTGTATACTTGCTCTATACTGCGTGGTGGGCCAACGGTACTCGTGTCCCGTTATGACGCCTCGATGGTCGTTGCTTGTGTGTGTGTAAATGTGTTTTGTGACGCCCTGCGTCAGCGTGCGTGTCCCGTTAGGACGCCCGGCTGGTCGTTGCCTGAGTGCGTGTAAAACGTGTTTCGGTGGCGCCTTGCGTTGGCGTGTATGTACGCAACCCTAGTGTGGTTGACGTCGTGTATTTGCGTGACTCTGCTGTGGTTACCGTAGTATGTGTGCGTAGTGCTGTTGTGGCCAGCGTGGTGCGGTGACCAACGTAATGTGCTTGCGTAGCGCTGTTGTGGCCCGCGTCGTATGTTGGCGCTTGCGGTCAGCGTAGTGGGTTGGCGCAATGCTGTGGCCAACGTCGTATGTTTGCGTAGTGATGTGGTCCACGTAATATGTTAACGTGGTGCGGTCGCGGTCAGCGTAGTGGCTGGCGTAATGCTGTGGCCGACGTAGTGTGTGTGCGATTGTGGCCGGGGTAGTGGATTGGCGTAATGCTATGGCCAACGTAGTATGTTTGCGATTGTGACCAGCGTGGTAGTTTGGCTGGCGAATACCACCTGCTCGCGGGGCGCGTCACTGTGGTGGTGCCGTTGCTCACGAGTTCTCAAGCGGTGTTTGGTGGTATAACCGACACATTCACCACTTGAGGCCACGACTTACTCCTGTGAAACGACCTGTCCGCATGGTAGAACCGACAACTTCAAGGGACGCTCCACAAGTAGCTCTGGTCACGGCCACAGCTCCGTGCTAACTAACTTCTGTCCTGCTGTGTTGCTCCTTTTATTGCTTTGTTTGGTATTGCTGACTCGAATGGTTGCGTTGGCATGGTTGCTGTTCGATGTTGCGAACGCTCGTTGCGTTGCTGAGATTTGTTAGTTTGTTGTGTTGGCATTAAAGTGTTGTGCTTGCCCGTTGTGTTGCTGAGGCTTGTTGGTTGGTCTGCTGCTATAGCCTTTTGTGACTGGCTGTTGTGTCATTGCTGTATTGAACTTGTTGGTTGGTCTGTTGCTATAGCCTTTTGTGACTGGCTGTTGTGTTAGTGTTGTATCGAATATGATGTATGCTGTATTGAACTTGTTGGTTGGTCTGTTGCTATAGCCTTTTGTGACTGGCTGTTGTGTTAGTGCTGTATCGAATATGATGTGGGGTCGTTTTGTGTGGGTCAAATTAATGGTGTTATATTTGGTCCTCACACTCCCCCCCCCCCCCCCCCCCTCACACTTCGGAGAGTGAGCCCCCGGTATTCCGTAGTCGTATGCGCGCCTTGCTTTTGATTATGGTGACCCGGTATTTCTCTGCCACGAATCGTGTTCGGGAGTATGTTCTGCCTTCGGCGATGTGTCGGAGTTTGTCCCGTACCTCCCCTGCTATCTCCGGGAATCGGTCAAGCATTGGTCCATCTGCGTCTTTAGCCTCGATGGTTATTACTTGGAGGTCTGCTGTTGTCGTGTGTGGCTTCGTTTTGGTGTCCGGTATTATGGGGTGGGTGTTGTCCTCGGTACTTAGTTGTGGAGCTGCGTGAGAGTGGTATGTGGTGGTAGTGTTTTGTATGGTCTCCTTGGGCTTTCGGCCGTCTCGTAGGAACCGTGCCAGCATTTCTGTGCGCTTCTTGCTCGCCATTTCCTCCGTGAACGGCTGTTTACACAGTCCGGGCATTCCCTCTTCGCTCCCTGTGTATCGTAAAACCCTCTCCATATTCTCGGCTACGTAGACGCCACAGTCGTTGTTGGGGCACCTCGAGTACTAGTTCCTGCGCTTTAAAACCATCGTGTCCGTACCGCTGTATGTATTCCCACCGGAGGAAATCTGCCCAAACCTGGGTTGCGTGGGGGACTCTGACCCTGTGCATTGAGTCTGCTACCCATATATATCGTTCCTGCCAGCATTCCGTGTCGGTGACGTGGTGGGTGACTGCTGCGTTTGCCAGACCGAGCAGGCACCAGTGGTTAGCTGTGTTGTGGGGTGCTAGGACCGCACTCTTGCCAAACAGGTCGACGTTTCGGACCCATCGGCGTATGCGTTGGTAGTCTTCCCCCGTGTTACTCTTCTGGGTCAGCTCCTAGATCACGAACGGGCTGAGAGTCGTATTTTGTTGCTCATGTTGCTCTTCCAGTCCCTTTGCCCAAGCGTCAATGACGGTGTCGGTCAACCATTTCGATTCTCTGAGAGTGTCGGGGTCAGTCGTATAGAGGGGTATGCCGTCTGGTCCTGCCGGGAATATTATTTTAGGCGTATCTCTTGGCGGTGGGGCTGTGTCCTCATCCGAGCAGAGCTCGATAATTTTCGGCGACTGTGGCTTTTCCGGTGGAGCTGTGTCCTCATTGGAGGGGACCTCGATGGCTGCCGGCGACTGCCCTGCCTTCACTTCTATCCTACCGAGTGTGAATGTTATCGGCGATGCTCCGGTCTTATTGTGGGCCTTGGCCGTGGCTGGTTCGGTGTTCGTGGTGTTGTCATTGGTGCCCGTGATGTGTGGTAGTTTAATGATGCGTGCGACGTCAGCGTACCTGTTTGCGCGTATAGTTGCACGCGTGTGGCTGACGTCGGCCCCAGTAGTGTTTAATGGTGTAATGATGTGTTCGACGTCAGCGTACCTGTTTGCGCGTATAGTTGCACGCGTGTGGCTGACGTCGGCGCCTGTAACTCCTTCCAGCAATACGGCCCTCGGGCGTTTTGCTTCCTCCTCCTCGTAGCGCTGGCGCATACGCTTGACGCTGTTGGTTAGTCTAGCGTTATAGTTCTGCATTGTAGATTATTGGTTTGTGAAAAAAATTCGTAGCAAAAGAAAACGATGTTGTCACCTCGGTGGTTTGCGTTGGAATGACCGGCGCTTCATTGTCCTTGATATTAATTAATAATATAAAAAATTGGTCTCCCTGAATTTGTTTGGTTTCACGCGATGATCTCTGCTGTATGATATGCTTTTAGTTCCGCGATGTTGACAGTTTTTTCCTTTCCTCCGTTGGGTTTTCGTATTTTGAGTATCACTGGGGATACATATCCTAGGATTTAGTAGGGTCCGTCATATTTGGGGGCCAACTTTGCCGCGAAATTTACCTTGGCCTTGGAGAGATGGTGTTCCTTTGCGAGCACTAGTTCGCCGACTACGGGGGTCCATTTTCTCCGCCGTAGATTGTAATGCCGTGCTTGGTCTGCCGCTGCTCGTTCCATGTTCTGCCTCACTATTCTGAACGCCTCTTGCATTCTGTCGGATTTTTCTTCTGCCGTGGTGGTGGCTGTGCCCGTCCCAAGGTTGACCTCGTCAAACAATGCCCCTGGTAATCGCGGTTCCCGTCCTTGTACGAGGAAGGCTGGACTGTACCCTGTGGACGCGGTTACACTGGTGTTGATGGCCAGCTCGATCTCTGGGAGAAAGTCGTCCCATTTGTTATGTTGTGATTTGGTGAGTTGCGCTATGATCCTCTTTACCGTTCTGTTCGCCCGTTCCGGCGGTGTGTAGGGCGCCGTGAATTGTTGTCGTATCCCCATTTCCTTGAGGTAACGCTGCCACATTGTGCTGGTGAACTGAACGCCGTTGTCCGATATCAGTATCTTGGGAGCACCAAATCTTGCTAGGATGCGTTCTCTGAACGCGCGGCGAAGGCCCTCTCCTGTCGCACGCCTCATGGGGGCCAATTCCACCCATTTGCTAAAGCGGTCGAAAAATACTAATAACATCGTGTTCCCGTGTGTGGATCGTGGGAGTGGTCCGACGAAATCGACGCATACCGTGGCGAATGGTTCTGCGGCCACCTGTGTGAGCATCTTTACTGCTGGTTTTTGCTGTGCCTCCTTGTATTTCTGGCAAGACTCGCACTGCCGTATATATCGACTGATGTCCCGAAACATGCCGGGCCAGTAATACCGGTTGGCAATCCGTGCTACCGTCCGGCGGATGCCCATGTGTCCAGCGCTTGGGATGTTGTGGTTTTCTTCTAACACTCATTGTCGCAGTGGTGTTGGTACACAAAATTTCCAAAGGACCGTTTCCTCATCGTGTGACCGGCAGGGAATATGGCGGTACAGTTGCCCATCTTGTATCATGTAGTCAGAAAATTTCTTGGGGTTAGTGCGTACTTCGCCGACGCGCTTGTGCCACCACTTGCATTGTGGCTCTGTTGTCGTTGCTAGGCGTAGGGTCTGCAGTGGCTGCCGTGATAGTGCGTCCGCTACCAGGTTCAGCTTCCCTTTCCTGTACTCGATGTCGAAAGTGTGTTGTTGAAGCTCCAAGGCCCATCGTGCTATACGGCCTGAAGGGCTTTCGATGGAGTTTAGTCCGTGATTACCTTGAATCGGTATCCTTCCAAGTATGGCCTCATCTTGCGTATTCCCCAGACTATCGCGAGGCACTCCTTCTCGGTGGTAGTAGTTGGAGTCGGAATAGTTGGTTTCCGCCTTGTTGAGTTTCCTGCTGGCGTAGGCGATCACGCGTTCTCCGCCTTCCAGGTCCTGTGTCAATACGGCACCCAGCCCGAAATTGCTGGCGTCCGTTTGTAAGGTGAAGGTCTTGGTGAAGTCCGGGCAGGCAAGTATCGGTGCTTCCGTGAGCTTTTGCTTTAAGACCTCCACGTCCCGGTACTGTGAAAGCTGTGTAGGACTCTTGGGCTCCAGTGGTATTTGCCAGTAGCCGTTCTTCAAGTCCAAGCTGCTGATGTACTTCGCTCGTCGTAGTTTGTCCAGGATGTGTTGTATTATGGGTAAGGGGTATACGTTGGGTACGGATCGGGCGTTGAGCTGCCGATAGTCCACGCATAACCTCCACTTCCCGTTTTTCTTCTTGGCCAGTACGATCCGTGCGCTGTGTGGGCTACAGGATGGCTCGATGCATCCTTTCTGGAGCAAACCGTCAACTTCGCTGTTGATGATTGTCTGCGTGGCTGGGTTGCGTGGGAAGTAACGTTGCTTGATGGGGCGTTCGTCCGTCAGGACAATCTTGTGCTCGGCTATTGTCGTCACTCCACTCATGCTCTCGAATTTTCGGAGTTCCTTTGCCAGAAAACCGCGCACTCGTTCCGCTTCTTCTTGTATGTCGTCGTCGTTGTTTTGCATAATGTCGTCGTGCTTGAAGTTACTACTGCTCGGTGCTGTTACACTCTGAATGGTTCCAGATGGGGCTCCAGGGGTGTCGTACCCGGCGCTACCCTTTCTCGCTCGTGTTATACTCTGATTAGTCCCCGGGGTGTCGTACCTGGCGATATCCGTTCTTGAGGATGTTGAATTTTGAATAGTCCCAGGGCTGTCGTACCTGGCGATATCCGTTCTGGCTGATGGTGTACTTTGAATAGTCCCAGGGCTGTCGTACCTGGCGATATCCTTTCTTGATGATATTGAACTTGGAATAGTCCCAGGGCTGTCGTACCAGGCGATGGCTCCCATGCTTCCTAGCGTATCTAGGCCCAGTATGATGTCGTCGATCGCTCTGGGCATGACGTGTAAAACTGTGTGGAGTGACGCTTCTCCGAGGCGTACCTCAGTCCTTATGGCGTCGAAGATGGTAGTGCTAGTCCCGTTTGCCATCGTTATTTTGATGGCCACTCTCACCATTTATCCGCTTCCCGAGTTCACCACACGTTCTGCTAAGCTGCTCGAGACGAAACTTCTTGATGCCCCTGTGTCGATGACCGCTTCGGCTGATTCCGCGCCGAGCTTGGCTACGGCGTAGAGGCGACCATGCTCTTGGTACATTGTTACTGCCGTTTCAGCGCTGGGTTCCTTGGGTATCGTTACTGTCGTTTCCGCGCTAGGTCCCTTGGGCCCACGGCGCCTTCCTATTCGTGGAGCCCGCCTTATGATCTTCGATAGTCCTCGCGTATGTTCTCGTATTCTTCGGCAAGTGTCAGGAGCTCTGCGAGATTAGTGAAGTCCCTCCGACGGATGTAAAGTTGGTAATCGGGGTGGCTGTTATGAAAGATTCGTTCCAGCCGCTGTTCGCTGGTGTACCCTGCGTGTCTCATCAAGCTCTGGATTCCTAGTACGTAGTCCTTATACCTCTCCTTGTTGTACTGCCTTCGTTGGCGTATGTCGTCGTCGAGCCGCTCGAAGTACCTGACTGGTAGGAAGAAACGTAAAAAATCCTTTTTGAAGCTTGTCCACTCTCCCCATTGCGCATTGTTATTGCGGTACCATTGTAGCGCGGCGCCCCCTAATAGCTCGGGCATGGTTTTTGGCAGGAGGTCCACGTTTAGCGCGTATACTTCGGCTAACTCCTCTAACCGTTCGATGAACGCTAACGGGTCCGGTCCACCTTCATACTTTACGGACCACTTTCTTACCTGGTCGATGATGGGCGCGAACACCACGGTCGGTGCTTGAGTTACGTGGCATGTATAGTTCATGGCTGGTGCCGTCATTCCCGCTGGTAAGTACGGTTGCGTGGGTTGAGATGTGCCGGTTGATGATGCCGTAATTTCTGATGGTACGTGCTGTTGTGTGGGTACTGTACTCCTGGGAAGTGCCTGAGATGTACCGTTGGGTGGTACCGCTATTCCTGATGGTAAGTACTGTTGTGTGGGTACTGTATTCCTGGGAGGAAACGCGAATTGAGGTTGTTCTACTGTTGTAACGGCGACCTTCGGTGTGCCTCCTCGGTTCGACGGAGTCGATGTCTTAACCTCATTTACGTCGCTCATGTGCGTAGTTCCCTTGTAGGTGGCTTGTAGGGATAAAAACGTTTCGTGTATTTCCGAGTCCGTATTTGCCTTTGAGGCCAGTGCTGCTATGCGCTTTCGGATTTCTCGGGTGGTACCTGTCTGCTCAATACCCAATTCCTGTGTGATGGATATCAGCTGCTCCTTTGAAATTGTGTCTAACCACGTGGTATCGATCTGGTCGACCATTTTGTGGTTAGGTTTCTCGTCAGGAATGTTATTTCTGACGTGGTAACGATTTGCAGGTCCCTGCTCGGGCGCCAATTGTAACGAAGCTTTTTCCGTCCCGGCGCTTCTTCAATAAGTGCTAGGGGTATACTCGTCGTGTCCAAGGTTCGCTTACAATAGATTTGTAAATTTGGGACACCGTGCAAATCGTTTTCATATAAATTCACTTTATTTCTCTAATTCTATATATGTATGTACACTATAATTAAAATGAAAAATTTTACGTAATCAAAAGAAGAAATATTTGTTGTTTTCGTTTCACTGTATGCTTGCTCTATACTGCGTGGTGGGCCAACGCTACTCGTGTCCCGTTATGACGCCTCGATGGTCGTTGCTTGTGTGTATGTAAATGTGTTTTGTGACGCCCTGCGTCGGCGTACGGGTCCCGTTAGGAACGTCCCGTTAGGACGCCCGGCTGGTCGGTGCCTGAGTGCGTGTAAAACGTGTTTCGGTGACGCCTTGCGGTGGCGTGTATGTACGCAACCCTAGTGTGGTTGACGTCGTGTATTTGCGTGACTCTGCTGTGGTCACCGTAGTATGTGTTCGTAGTGCTGTTGTGGCCAGCGTGGTGCGGTGACCAACGTAATGTGCTTGCGTAGCGCTGTTGTGGCCCGCGTCGTATGTTGGCGCTTGCGGTCAGCGTAGTGGGTTGGCGCAATGCTGTGGCCAATGTCGTATGTTTGCGTAGTGATGTGGTCCACGTAATATGTTAGCGTGGTGCGGTCGCGGTCAGCGTAGTGGCTGGCGTAATGCTGTGGCCGACGTAGTGTGTGTGTGATTGTGGCCGGGGTAGTGGATTGGCGTAATGCTATGGCCAACGTAGTATGTTTGCGATTGTGACCAGCGTGGTAGTTTGGCTGGCGAATGTCATCTGCTCGCGGGGCGCGTCACTGTGGTGGTGCCGTTGCTCACGAGGTCTCAAGCGGTGTTTGGTGGTATAACCGACACATTCACCACTTGAGGCCACGACTCATTCCTGTGAAGCGACCTGTCCGCATGGTAGAACCGACAACTTCAAGGGACGCTCCACAAGTAGCTCTGGTCACGACCACAGCTCCGTGCTTCGGCACGAGGGTAACTCTGGTACAGTTGACGTAGTAGGTTTGCGTAACTTTGCTGTGTCAACGCAGTATATTATCGGGGCGCTGTCGCGGTCAGCGTAGTAGATCGGCGCAGTACTGAAGCCAACGTAGTGTATTAGCTATGGTGCTGTTGCGGCCAGCGTAGTAGATTGGCGCAGTACTGAAGCCAACGTAGTGTATTAGCTATAGTGCTGTTGCGGCTAGCGTTGTATGTTTGCGTAGTGTTGCTGCGGCCAACGTATATGCTTGCGTAGCGCTGTTTGTGGCGCTGTTACTGTCGGCGCAGGCGGGCGGACGCTGCCTGTTCGCGGGTGCGCGTTACTGTGGTAGTGCCGTTGCTGGCGAAGTTTCAAGCGGTGTTTGGTGGTATAACCGACACATTCACCACTTGAGGCCACGACTTACTCCTGTCAAACGACCTGTCCGCATGGTAGAACCGACAACTTCAAGGGACGCTCCACAAGTAGCTCTGGTCACGGCCACAGATCCGTGCTAACTAACTTCTTTCCTGCTGTGTTGCTCCTTTTATTGCTTTGTTTGGTATTGCTGGCTCGAATGGTTGCGTTGCCATGGTTGCTGTTTGATGTGGCGAACGCTCGTTGCGTTGTTGAGATTTGTTAGTTTGTTGTGTTGGCATTAAATTGTTGTGCTTGCCCGTTGTGTTGCTGAGGCTTGTTGGTTGGTCTGCTGCCATAGCCTTTTGTGACTGGCTGTTGTGTCAATGCTGTATTGAACTTGTTGGTTGGTCTGTTGCTATAGCCTTTTGTGACTGGCTGTTGTGTTAGTGCTGTATCGAATATGATGTGGGGTCGTTTTGCGTGGGCCAAATTAATGGTGTTATATTTGGTCCTCACAATGGCCATGTCCTAAGTGGTGGAAATTGCCCCCGCTGCTTTAACTTTTCACTAGTTACTAACTATATACCAATTTCTTTTTGGTACTCTTTCGATAGTTATGTACTGGTGTGATAGTGTTGAGAAAGATGCATACTCATATGTAGCCGCAACTCTTTAAAGCTGGTAGCAGTTTGTCGATTTTATAACTGAAAATCTAGCTATTAGGGAACTAATACTTATTTGGCACTCTGGGTCTAGTTATGAACCAGAATTTTGTATCACTAGTTACTGACTTCCCTTGAGAGTAATTAACTAATGTCATATGAAGTTACAGTTTTGCTTACATTCTTTGGTCACGTGCCCCATATATTTCAGCTCCGCGGTCAATTATCTATCTTAATTTTATTTATGAGTCAATTTTGATTACAAAAAGTTTTCAGTGCTATAATGTTTTTGAATAATTTTTAGTTGTCAAATGTTAGTGTAAATTTTTTTATCATACACAAATGCCTCAGTTTCATACGGGAGTGCTTTTTCTTGGCACTTTTATAAGAAATTCAAGCATTTTCATATGATTCGAAATTATATGTGAGGGCATATGGGAGTGTTATGAAATTTTTTTATATATTCAAAGTGTGAATTTGGATCTGTGCCTATGATTCAGGGCAAAACAAAAACAAAAGTGCTACAAGTGTATAGGGGTTGAGCAGCTTTGCCTTTGAGGAAGGAAATATATCAATGATATCATCAAAATTTATCAACACAAATTTTTCTTTTTCCACACTTAATAATGTTAGGTCACTTAGGCCACCTTGCCCCATCGTTGATCGTAAATATGTCAAAATCAGTTTTAATTTGCTGAATGAACTTTCGCAGCTAGCAATTGATACTGAGATAGTCAAGAGTATTTGAAGAGCCACTCGCAAGTTTGGAAAAACATCTTCTCCATACGCGATTATAAAAGTAAGTAATTCTGACGGAGTTTTAGGTTAAATTTCTTTTATACTGCGAAGCAATATTTTGCAGTCACATATTTCGATAAAAAGTTCTGTTCCATCGAAAACTGTATTATAAAATTCACCTAAGTTCTTACAATTTCTTTCCAAGTCGTTATTAACTTTGTTTAACATATTTCCAAAGTATAAGAGAAATACAAACTTAAAATAAAGGTCATTTAGTCGTGTAAATCTTGTACGTATTTCTTGTTGGAGACGATCGAGAACAATTTTCATAAAGCGAGAAATTTCACATTCTGCGGATACACCAACATCTCTAGCCGATTCTCCGGGCATTTTGCAATTCTCCGGGCATTTCACAAAGAGACTTCGCTTTTTCTATTGCTTCTTCATACTCATATGTAGCCGGAACTCGCTAAAGCTGGTAGCCGTTTTTTTGTCGATTTTATAACTGAAAATCTAGCTATTAGGGAACCAATACTTATTTGGCACTCGAGGTCTAGTTATGAACCAGAATTTTGTATCACTAGTTACTGACTTCCCTTGAGAGTAATTAACTAATATCCTATGAAGTTACAGTTTTGCTTACATTCTTTGGTCATATGCCCCATATATTTCAGCTCCGCGGTCAATTATCTATCTTAATTTTATTTATGAATCAATTTTGATTACTAAAAGTTTTCAGTGCTATATTCTTTTTGAATAATTTTTAGTTGTCAAATTGTTAGTAACATTTTTTTATCATACATAAATGCCTGAGTTTCATACGGGAGTGCTTTTTCCTGGCACTTTCATAAGAAATTCAAGGATTTTCATATGATTCGATTATTGTGAGGGTGATTATATGTGAGGGCATATGGGAGTGTATGAAATTTTTTTTATATTCATAGTGTGAATTTGGATCTGTGCCTATGATTCAGGGCAAAACAAAAACAAAAGTGCTACCTACAAGTGTATAGGGGTTGAGCAGCTCTGCCTTTGAGGAAGGAAATATATCTATGGTATCATCAAAATTTATCAACACAATTTTTTCTTTTTGCACACTTAATAATGTTAGGTCACTTACAGGACCTTAGGCCACCTTGCCCCATCGTTGATCGTAAATATGTCAAAATCAGTTTTAATTTGCTGAATAAACATTGCAGCTAGCAATTGATACTGAGATAGTCAAGAGTATTTGAAGAGCCACTCGCAAGTTTGGAAAAACATGTTCTCCATACGCGATTATAAAAGTAAGTAATTCTGACGGAGTTTTAGGTTAAATTTCTTTTATACTGCGAAGCAATATTTTGCAGTCACATATTTCGATAAAAAGTTCTGTTCCATCGAAATCTGTATTATAAAATTCACCCAAGTTCTTACAATTTCTTTCTAAGTCGTTATTATCCTTGTTTAACATATTTCCAACGTATAAGAGAAATACAAATTAAGGTCATTAGTCGTGTAAATCTGGTACGTATTTCTTGTTGGAGACCATCGAGAACAATTTTCATAAAGCGAGAAATTTCACATTCTGCGGATACACCAACACCTCTAGCCGATTCTCGGGGCATTTTGCGGCGCCTTCTTACACGTTTTACTATATCAATATCCCATTTTTCAAAAAGAGACTTCGCTTTTTCTATTGCTTCTTCATACTCATATGTAGCCGCAACTCGTTAAAGCTGATAGCAGTTTTTTTTTGTCGATTTTATAACTGAAAATCTAGCTATTAGGGAACTAATACTTATTTGGCACTCTAGGTCGAGTTATGTACCAAAATTTTTTATCACTAGTTACTGACTTCCCTTGAGAGTAATTAACTAATATCATATGAAGTTACAGTTTTGCTTACATTCTTTGGTCATATGCCCCATATATTTCAGCTGCGCGGTCAATTATATATCTTAATTTTATTTATGAATCAATTTTGATTACAAAAAGTTTTCAGTGCTATAATGTTTTTGAATAATTTTTAGTTGTCAAATTGTTAGTGTAAATTTTTTTATCATACACAAATGCCTGAATTTCATACGGGAGTGCTTTTTCTAGGAACTTTCATAAGAAATTCAAGCATTTTCATATGATTCGAAATTATATGTGAGGGCATATGGGAGTGTTATGAAATTTTTTTTTTATATTCAAAGTGTGAATTTGAAGCTGTGCCTATGATTCAGGGCAAAACAAAAAACAAAGGGCTACAAGTGTATAGGGGTTGAGCAGCTCTGCCTTTGAGGAAGGAAATATATCAATGATATTATCAAAATTTATCAACACACATTTTTCTTTTTCCACACTTAATAATGTTAGGTCACTAAGGTCACCTTGCCCCATCGTTGATCGTAAAAATGTCAAAATCAGTTTTAATTTGCTGAATGAACTTTCGCAGATAGCAATTGATACTGAGATAGTCAAGAGTATTTGAAGAGCCACTCGCAAGTTTGGAAAAACATCTTCTCCATACGCGATTATAAAAGTAAGTAATTCTGACGGTGTTTTAGGTTACATTTCTTTTATACTGCGAAGCAATATTTTGCAGTCACATATTTCGATAAAAAGTTCTCTTCCATCGAAATCTGTATTATAAAATTCACCCAAGTTCTTACAATTTCTTTCTAAGTCGTTATTATCCTTGTTTAACATACGTATAAGGGAAATAAATAAAAATAAATGTAAGGCGCGATAACCTCCGAAGAGATTTTAGGCCGAGCGGGACTCCGAACGGCATCTGCGAGGCAGATGAGTTTTCACTGAGAGGTTTTCATGGCAGAAATACACTCGGGGTGCTTGCCAAACACTGCCGAGGGGCGACCGCGCTTAGAAAAATTTTTTTCTAATTGAAAAACCTTATTTCTAAAATTTTGATGTTGCTTGGCCCGGGGTGTGAACCCAGAGCATTCGGTGTGGTAGGCGGAGCACGCTACCATTACACCACGGTGGCCGCAAATTAAATTAAGGTCATTTAGTCGTGTAAATCTTGTACGTATTTCTTGTTGGAGACGATCGAGAACAATTTTCGTAAAGCGAGAAATTTCACATTCTGCGGATACACCAACATCTCTAGCCGATTCTCTGGGCATTTTACGGCGCCTTCTTACACGTTTTACTATATCAATATCCCATTTTTCACAAAAAAACTTCGCTTTTTCTATTGCTTCTTCACAGAGAGTGTCTCGAATTTCGGATAGTTCGGTCGCTAAAGATTTAAGATCATGATACGCTTCTCTAAAATTCATCCCCGGATCTTGTAATCTGAGCTGCACACGATCAATCCTCCTTAAGATTTCATTCCAGAAATGAACTAATGTTATGAAACTAAAATTCAGTATATTTTGCAATAGAATTGTAGCTCCGCTTCTGGTGTCACTTGTGGTGTAAGTGGCCTCTGCTAATTGTTCTACTACATTCTCTAGCAAATCGATGATAACGCTAACCGCTTGTATTCTGGCGCTCCATCGTGTTTCAGATTCACGTTTGACACCCAGAAGAAAAGTTGTCAAGCGCTTCCCCTAAGAAGGCATTACAGAACAGCTTCCAAGCGAGACCAATGCACGTTACCACAGCGCTCCATAGTGATCGCTTCTTGTGCTCTTTCTTGAGGAGCGAGTTGATGAGATGTCGAACAAAAAATGCTTTGTTTGTCTCAACTATGCAAGTTACAGCTATGTATAACAGCACAAACTGAAAAGTGACGCGTCAATTTCAGCGTTTATCATTTTAATAGCGTTTTCGTTTCTGAAATAAATTGTTGCCTAAGTAAATGGTAACGCCTTAATAGTGTTACTCCTACCCCAGTGCATACAAGAACATTTCATCTAACCATATTCACTCATATCACAAATCACACAAGAAGATTGCACATTGCGCATGTAAACATTAGATCACCTCTTTTTTATGGGCAATTCTTACGTCATTTTCCTTTAGCTCTTGTTTTTTCGCTCTTTCTTTCATTTGCTCAAACAGTCAACTGTGACGTAGATGCGCAGAACGAAGCAATTTTGAACTCGTGAATGCGCAATCTGGGTAGGTGATTTATGCACTCATACTAACGGAGTATATGTGGAACTCAAGAGTGAATTGAGATTTTCACAGAGTTGCACTGCCACACCGCAATTTTATACAGGGTAAAAGTGTAACGCTTTTGCGTTGCGAGCAACAACCCTTGCGCGGCGCACAAAAAGCGTAACACTATAGCCAGAAAAGAAAACGCTGTAAGTAAAATTTTTGTGACGAAAAGACGCGTATTAATTTGTGTGGTGAGGAAATATTAATATAATTAAAAATGCATAAAAGAAGAACAAGTAGAAGTAACATAAAACGAAAAATTGTGAAAAAAAAACAAACTAAGAGAAAAACTTAAGTGTGGAGCCTATCGAAGAAGTATATAACAAAAGTGAAAATATAATTTCCTACGAATTAAATATTTCTGCCATAGATGCAGACAGACAGCCAGAGAGTCTAAATACTAAACTAAAAAAGTTTTATTATGCTTTCAGTCCTTCAAGAAATATGCTGAATGCCGTCTTGGGCATCTTAAATTCCGAGGGATTAATTGTGCCTATGACGCTGGCGGGGCTACTTAAAAGTACCTAGACGAAACCCATTATTAGAACTACAGCACCTGGAAAATATTTGCACATTGGGCTAGAGAAGCAGTTAAAAAAAATTGCCACCATATGCGTTGCTTGGTTATGACGCAATAGTCCTCGATATAGGTGTGGATGGATTGCCACTTTACAAAAGTAGCTCAGAAAGTTTGTGGCCAATACTGGGAAGAGTTGTCAATATTTCAAAAATTGTACATTCCGAAAGATTTTCAGAGAAAACCTCGATTATTTGATGACATATGCCGATGGAAAGCCACAGAGTTTCGCCAATTTATTCTCTATACCGGACCAGTCGTACTGAAAAATATCATTCCTGTCGAAGTTTACAACGAGTTCTTATTACTCCATTCGGCATATAGATTGCTTTCAACACCTCACAATTTGGACTCAAATATTAATGTAGCTAATGGATTATTGTCGTTGTTTGTAGAAAAGTTTCCATCCCTATTTGGTGAAAATAGTGTGACATTCAATGTTCACAGCTTACTCCATTTAAGTCAATGTGATATGGGTATATTACCAATTTTATGCAAATTTAAAACGAAAAATTAGAAGCGGCGGATGAATACCACATTGGGTAGTTCTAAATCATATGAACAAATTAATAGTAAGTATAAGTTTTCTACATAATATTTAAAAGATAATTACTTATTGATATTTTCTAGATATTGAATTAGAATTGAAGGCGTTAAAAGATTTAGTAACTCAACAGAGTAACACCATTAAAACTTTAAAAGAAGACTTGTCCAATCGAGATGAAATGATTATAAAGGAATTACCCTCTATCAATGTATTTGTACGTGACATGGCAGCTGAGAAGAGAGCAAAATGCCGATATACTAGCGGTGTGAAGTTAGCCCCCCCAACTAAAAATTTTTAATTTTTTAAAACGCTAATCGTTTGATAGTCGTTTGATAATGATTGATACACTTCGATATTCGTTTGATAGTTATTCGTTTGTTAGAAAAACGAAATTTTTTAAAATATCTATGTGAAGTTAGCCCCCCCAACTAAAAATTTTTAATTTTTTAAAACGCTAATCGTTTGATAGTCGTTTGATAATGATTGATACACTTCGATATTCGTTTGATAGTTATTCGTTTGTTAGAAAAACGACATTTTTTAAAATATCTATGTGAAGTTAGCCCCCCCAACTAAAAATTTTTAATTTTTTAAAACGCTAATCGTTTGATAGTCGTTTGATAATGATTGATACACTTCGATATTCGTTTGATAGTTATTCGTTTGTTAGAAAAACGACATTTTTTAAAATATCTATGTGAAGTTAGCCCCCCCAACTAAAAATTTTTAATTTTTTAAAACGCTAATCGTTTGATAATGATTGATACACTTCGATATTCGTTTGATAGTTATTCGTTTGTTAGAAAAACGAAATTTTTTAAAATATCTATGTGAAGTTAGCCCCCCCAACTAAAAATTTTTAATTTTTTAAAACGCTAATCGTTTGATAGTCGTTTGATAATGATTGATACACTTCGATATTCGTTTGATAGTTATTCGTTTGTTAGAAAAACGAAATTTTTTAAAATATCTATGTGAAGTTAGCCCCCCCAACTAAAAATTTTTAATTTTTTAAAACGCTAATCGTTTGATAGTCGTTTGATAATGTTTGATACACTTCGATATTCGTTTGATAGTTATTCGTTTGTTAGAAAAACGACATTTTTTAAAATATCTATGTGAAGTTAGCCCCCCCAACTAAAAATTTTTAATTTTTTAAAACGCTAATCGTTTGATAGTAGTTTGATAATGATTGATACACTTCGATATTCGTTTGATAGTTATTCGTTTGTTAGAAAAACGAAATTTTTTAAAATATCTATGTGAGGCGTAGCATAACCTGATTAAGATTCAGTTGGCTTTACTTATGACTATCTATAGAAATATGACGCGGAAGCAGAAGCGTACCTGTGCAACACTCCAGCAGCAACCCTGCTTTGCATACTATATCTTTGCATATTATATATTAGGGACCCCGGAATTTTTTATGTAATTGTAAAAAATGGATATCAAATAAAGATGCTGATGACATAAAAGTAAACTATTTGGTTTATTTAAAGCCGTTTAACAGATATAATCAAAACTACGGATAAGAGGTACACTGAAATTAATGTTTATCTTCTTCCTATATATAAAATTGACATAAAATTTGTATGCCCTTCTAACTTAAGAGCCGCTAAAGGGGGGGTGTAGCCAGTTGCATTATCACGTATTATCAACCAGAGAATGACATAGACATCGCTTCGAGCTCCTAGGCCTCTAGAGCCTGAAAAATTATCAACTGGGGGCAATTTGACATATGTAGATATTTAAATTTTTTTTAACGAACGAATAACTATCAAACGCATATAAAAGCGTATCAAACATTATCAAACGATTAGCGTTTTAAAATATTAAAAATTTTTAGTTGGGGGGCTAACTTCACATAGATATTTTAAAAAATGTCGTTTTTCTAACAAACGAATAACTATCAAACGAATATCGAAGTGTATCAATCATTATCAAACGACTATCAAACGATTAGCGTTTTAAAAAATTAAAAATTTTTAGTTTGGGGGGCTAACTTCACATAGATATTTTAAAAAATTTCGTTTTTCTAACAAACGAATAACTATCAAACGAATATCGAAGTGTATCAATCATTATCAAACGACTATCAAACGATTAGCGTTTTAAAAAATTAAAAATATTTAGTTGGGGGGGCTAACTTCACATAGATATTTTAAAAAATTTCGTTTTTCTAACAAACGAATAACTATCAAACGAATATCGAAGTGTATCAATCATTATCAAACGATTAGCGTTTTAAAAAATTAAAAATTTTTAGTTGGGGAGGCTAACTTCACATAGATATTTAAATTTTTTTTTTCTAACAAACGAATAACTATCAAACGAAAATAGAAGCGTATCAATCATTAACAAACGACTATCAAACGATTAGCATTTTAAAAAATTAAAAATTTTTAGTTGGGGGGGCTAACTTCACACCGCTCGATATACTTCAAATGTTTCCTTTTAAATATATCGATGAGTTGCAGCGATTTGAAGATAATACACCAAACTTAGATGAACTAGCTTTGGTACGTTATATACTGATTGTAGATTCATGTCATGATATCTTTGTGTATTGCCGATTTAAAGTGTGGAACTGCTAAATATAAATTGTCTGAATATAATAAACTTTATTCGTTTTGTTTCGATCTTCTACAAATTCGACTTTTTGAGTTAGCAGGTTTCAACTCTAAGCCCCCATATCCTAATGCTTTCTCTACATATGCTTAATATAACCGAACACCTTTTCTTCTGATTTTAGATTAATGCCATCAAACAAATTATTGAATGTGGACATTTTTCTTAATTTCAATTATGACGGGGTACAAACGAAACAAACGTTCAAACAATATATTAACATAAACGGTATTTTATATAGTAAGTTGTAATAAAATTAATATTCAATCAAACTCTTTATTTTTCTGCTCTTTTCAATTGCAGAAGCTGTTGCTGAAAAAGTCGTAACAAAAGAAAACTTTATTTTCGAAATCAAAAAAGGGTTAAAAAATGCCAAGAACCGAGTACACAAGGCAACATGTCTAGCAATAATATTACATTTCGTTTTGTTAATGTTTATTTCGTCGTTTTTTAGTATATCAAATAACATACACTTATTGGTAAAAATGTTAAGAAAATACTTGAATGCAGTCTTATTCTTATGTTCTTCTATATGTACAAATACATATTTATTTATTGATCTAAATTAATAATATTAATTTTAACGTTTTTTCGCGTATGGAGTAACATATATGTTCATACATATAACATTTAATTTACGCTGAATTAATATTTATTTTTACGTTTTTTTCCTGTTGAACCAATAAACATGTGTACATACGTATCTACGTAAGCACTCTAAATATTTCATTTATAAACTTATCCTTCGGAAGCGAAACGGTAATGCCTTACCACGAGGCCTATATGGAGTGCTTGAGACGAACTCCTTTTAAAAGTCATTCCTCAGGGAGCGAAACGGTAATGCCTCAGAACGAGGCGTATATGGGATGCTTGAGACGAACTCCTTCTATAAGCCATTCCTCAGGAAGCGAGGCGGTAATGCCTTAGAACGAGGCGTATATGGAGTGCTTGAGACGAAATGCTTCAAAAGCCATTTCTTCGGTAGCGGAAAGGCAAGGCCTTGCTATTTGGCCCGTTTCATATAAAAAATTAATAAGGAATTCATCTAGATGGTAAGGCCCTCTAGACTCCGGAGAAGAGCTTTTGTAATTGCTTCTTACTCCTTCCTTTTTCTACTGGGCAGTTTTTTTAAAGCATATTTTAATAATTCCCATTATAACGTTGAACGTGAGAAAAAAAGATAAATGCTTATAATTATTACAAAACCTGTCGCAAGTGCTCCGGATATATGCATGCATTGTTTAGTATAGAACATTTTTTCCAGAAATTAGTTATAATAAAAATACAAATTACACTGGACCACGAATTTCAACTTTTTCTCTTTACCAGAAACGCCGTTATGAAATTCGTATGTAAAACCACCCCCTGATTTCGAAAATCGAGTTCATTTTTGATTCTATGGTACTGTTTTTGAGATATTTGCAATTTACCGTTATTCGAAAAAACCAAAAAGATGGCTCCATTTAATTACGTATATCTCACGAACGGGTCAAGCAATTGCAAATAAGTTTACAGAATCGGAAAGACGATAAAATTTTCTATAAATACATCATACATTGTTTTTTGCTCAACCATATAGTTTTCGAGATATTAGCTCATCGTTTCAGATTTTTGTTTTCTTTTATGAAAAAAAATGGCATGGCGATGGCAGCATTCCAAAACCACAACTTTTTCTCCAAATATTTTTTATTTACGTAAAGCTCTGTTTAATTAGAAAAAATATAAGCTATCACCGAAGAAAATCGATGCAAAACTACGTAAGTTATAAGCGATCAAATAAAAATACCGCACGTATCCCCTTAAAAATTTTATATATTTGGCTTATATGGCTTGATTAAGGTGTGGTGTAAAGCAAATACAGCAAAAAAAGCAATTTCAGAGCTCAAAAATAAAAATTTTAAGGCAACTGTATGGTATGGCTGTGGACGTGTGATGATTTTGGGCCTACTTGGCTGCCTCTGGAGTTGGCAAAATAACTTTCTTGCCACAATGGACAACAATTTTTATTTAACCTTACGAAAAGACAATTTGTTGCAAAGTGCCCCTAATTTAGGTGTACGTGATCGATTTCGCAATAAGCAAGATAAATACCCTTAACACAAATCCGGGATTGTGCAGGCATGGGTAATATTGAACTCTCCACACCTCATGAATCCCATTCCACATTCTCTCGCCTTAAGAGTCATTGAAAATTTGTGGTCAATTTTGGAATCGGCTACACGGCAATGGCAGATTAGTAAGATTGGCGATTTAAAAACTACTCTTGTCGAAGAAAGTCATAAGATACCACGCGAAGCCACTCAAAATCTAATTGCATCTATGGAAAATCATCTTGAAGATGTTATTTAACAAAAAGGTGGTCATACGAGGTACTAAACTAAATAACAAAGTAAGTTTAAATTCGTTAAATACTGTGTCTTACCAAATTGTTTCACTATTTTCTTAACACATAATAAATAACATACCCGAATAGTTTTGTCACGAGATCCTGATGCCAAAAACGGACCCTGATAATGACCTTTTTTGTTATCTACACCAGTGCCTTCATTTATAAAGGATGTCGCTGTTTCTGGCGCCCAAGCTATGCACTCTACGGTGTGATCGTGATCCCGAAGTTCAACCTGAAATATAAAATGAAAAGGTAATTTTTTTGGTTTGCGAGTTTTATGACTACTTCGTGGAGTAATTTTTTAGAATTTATCTGGCGGCCACCGTGGTGTAATGGACCGAATGCCCTGGGTTCATACCCCGGGCAAAGCAGCATCAAAATTTTAGAAATAAGGTTTTTCAATTAGAAGAAAATTTTTCTAAGCGGGGTCGCACCTCGGCATAAAACAAGTAGGTCCCGTCCCGCCAATTTGTAGGAAAAATTAAAAAGGAGCACGAAGAAAATTGGAAGAAAAGCTCGGCTTTAAATCTCTTCGGAGGTTATCGCGCCTTACATTTATTTTTTTATTTAAAAAAAATTTATCTTAGAAACTCAAAACAATTAACTCATTTATTAGCAGCACAAGAAGTGCCGTTCCGCTATCGCTTACTTATTTATTTAAACAGTCTATGAAACAAAATTTCTTACAGACTGATAAGAATATAGTTTGTTCAATTAACTATCAACATGAATAATTCACACATACTAGAAAATAAAAAATAATATGTAGGTACTACATATCTCAACAGAAATATCGGAAGAAGTTCAAAAAAGCTTGTTTGGTCATTGATAAATCAATGGCAACAGAATATTAAATTCACGCATGGATCTTTCAAGAGGAGCTTTGCTGGCAAATCTAGCTTTGACCCTATTGCAATAATAGGGGTGAGAGACACCAAGGTTGCGCCTGTAAACGTTGAATGTAATCCTTTCCAGAAGATAAGGACAGTCTATGACGCGTTGAACTACGTTAGTCATAAAAGTAATGTAAGTTATGTGCAACAAGTAAGAGTGTCTAAGTTCGGGTGTAACCGAACATTATATACTCAGCGTAGGCTTAAATTGTACAGTTCAATTCAGGTGAATTACTTTTCCAATTTTGTTACGAGGGATTTATATTTATCTTTTTTTGAGGCTCCAGAAATGTTGTGTAATGCTCCGATCAAGCATGGGGCATGGCTCCGCTAATTAAAACAAAAAAAAAGTTCTCCCAATTTCCAAATTAAATTGAACTTAGTTAGTGAAATATCATTGATACAAAACTATTTCGCTAAGATATAGCTTATTATTCTAGTCTACGACCCTTTTAAACATCTCTTATATAAAAGTGGTCGTAGTCATTAACATTTTTACTAGAAATATTTCCTGCTATAAAGAAAGTATGTATTCCCAAGTCTATTACGATGTATTAATTTTTCTTCGAGTAATGGCTCCCGAAACATAGAAAACTGCTTAGTCAAGTGCCACGCCCATTTTTAAAAATTTTAATATTTTCTAACTTCTTGTTATAATTACATTTGGAAAGTAAAACACCATGGATATTAAGTTCCTTTTTCTTAAAGGTATAGCTTATATACTCGTCTTACTTACTTAATTGGCGCTTAACCGTCAAAACGGTTATGCCAATTGGTCTCACCAAGGGAGATTAAACCGTTTTCCACCTGATTATTCCAGCGGAGTGGGAGCCGCCCTCTTCCTCTGCTTCCATAGGCGAGTTCCGATAAAAATACTTTCTTAGCTAGAGAGTCATCTTTCATTCGCATAACATGACCTAGCCAGCGTAGCCGCTGCGGTTTAATTTGCTGGACTATGTTGACTATGCTTCTGCACCATATACCAGGACGGGTACGATAAGTGACTTGTAGAGCATCATTTTCGTTTGTCGAGGGAAGACTTTACTTTTCAACTAGTCCAAAGCAGCATTTATTGACAAGAGTGATTCTTCGCTGATGTTGTTGATAGTGTTAATGCTGGTTCCAAAATAAAGGACGTCTTTAACTATTTCGAAATTATGGCTGCCAACAGAAGCGTGGTTGCAAAGGCGCATATGCGCTGACTCTTTGCTCGATGGCAGCATGTACTTCATTTTATCCTCATTCACCATCAAGCCCATCTTTAACGTTCCTTTTTCCAGTTTGGAGTAAGCAGTACTTACGGCGCGGGTGTTCAGGCCGATGACACATATCAATGTCATCAGCATACGCCAGTAGTTGTACGCTTCTATAGAATACTAGCCTTCACCCGCGGCCCCATCCGCAAGGAGAAAATTAAACATATGGGCTATTCACGTTAGCCTGCTTATTCCGAAATAGTCTCAAAAATAATCTACAAGTGATCTGGAGATCGTCGCGAAATGATCTGCATATAGTCGCGCAATGATCCTCAAGTAGTCCTGGGATAATCCAAAACAATCATAAAATGATCTGAAGATAGTCACGAAATGATCTCGAAATTGTGTCTATATAATCCCAAAAATATAAAGGAAATGATCTGGAAATAGTCCTAAAATTGTCCCGAAATAATTCTGAAATTATCTGGAGATAGACCCGAAATGGACCTGGAATTATCCCAAAATAGTAGCGAAATGATCTGGAGATAGTAGCGAAATTAACTCGAAATAGTTCTGAAATAATCCCGAAAGGATCTGAAGATTGTTCTGAAATTATCCCCAAATCGTACCGTTATAATCTCGAAAATAATTCGGAAATAGTCTGAAAATAGTTCCAAATAGATTCAGAGTTATATCGATTTATAAATAACAGTACATATAAAAAACTAAAAAATAGCTAACCAAACGAAAAAATTGAAAATAATTTTTGAGTACAAAGGTTTAATATTATAGTGGAAGATCGAACAATAAATCATAATTAATCACCTCAAAATAAAATTATAATAAAATCTAAGTTATTTACAGAAAAATTAAATTCAGAGTTAAAAGAGTTGTTTAACTATATCTTTAGTCCCGAAAGGATTCCAAAAAACATCCAGAAATGACTTCGAAAACGTCCCCAAAGGATCCCGACATAATCCAGAAAGAGTGACAAAATGACGACGGGACCCTGGACGGATCTCGAAAAACATCCAGAAATGATCCCGGAAGGGTCCTCAAATTATCCCGGAACAGTCGCGGTATAACCCCGACGGGATCCCGAAAATCATCCAGAAATTATACCTGAGGAGTCCCAAAATGACCCGGAAGAGTCGCGAAATAACTCCGATGGGATTCCGGACGGATCCCAAAACCATCTAGAATTGATCCCGAAATTACCCCTACGCGATCCAGGTCGGATACCGAAAACAATCCAGAAATGATATCTAAAAGGTCCCTAAATGATCCCGAAAAAGTTCCGAAATGAACCTGATATGATCTCGGAAGTGTCCCCAAATGTTTCTGAAATAATACAGAAAGTCACGAAATTACCCCGACGAGATACCGCACGACTCCCGAAAACCATCCAGATATGATATCGGAAGAGTCCCAAAATGATCCCAAAAAAGTCCCGAAAAATTACCCTGACGGGATCCCGGAAAGAAAACCAACCGTAAACAATGCAGAAATGATCCCTGCTCACTTTGTAAGCCCCCGACTAATTTGACCCGTTAAGGTTGTAAATTTGAAGTTATAATACAAATTATTAAAAAGTAATTGTTTGAAAGGGTCGTGGGATCTCCCACTTTCCAGTTTCGAAAAAATTCTATCCAGTAGACTATTGTCTATCTGTGTTCCAAATTTTATCTAAATCCGTATAGCACATTCACAAAGACGAAAAAATAAAACTAAATTATAATTGTTCCCAGGGGCGTGGACACCCCGCCCCCATCTCCTTTTCAAAATCATATAGCTAGTAGATCCTTCTAGACTATTGGCTATATTGTTACGAATATTAGCAACACTAAGGGGTACTGCCATCTCTAAGCCGATGCTAAGCAGTGACTGTATGCACATCAATAATTCAATCATTATGTCTACACATATGTACGTACACGTAGCGGAGAAGCAACGCACAAACACATGCAGATATCTTATCTGAGATATGCAATTATAATTGTGGAAGTTTCGCTCACAAATACACGCGCATATGAGAGAAGCTATGAAAATTGTGCATCTGTAGTTATAGCTGAGAAACTTATAGCAGATAACCAACTAGTAGATTCTAGAACAGAACCGCCTAGAAATGTCAACGAGGAAACCAAACGCTATAAAAGGCAGCAACAGTAGAGGCGCGAGAATCAGTTTTGATTTGAGAAGCCACCTGGCGAGCAGTAGTAGGGTTATTTATTGTGAAGTACGTTATATTGTGAAGAACTTTAATAAAGGCCATTTTGTATTATTGAATAGTGGAGTTATTTATTCAACAGTTCAGTGATTCGAACGTTAGCAGAAGATTGCAAATAAGGGGAATTGCAGTAAATTCGTTACAATTGGTGTCAGAAGAGGAATTGATGAATAAATTCCGAAGACTTCGAATACAACTTGGACATGACAAAGTTGAGTGAATTGACGATCCAGCAACTGAAGGAGTTGGAAGTCCGTGGATTGGCTACTTTTGGCGATAAATGTATATGAAGGAATCAATGCTGAGCAGTATGTCTTTCATTATGATAGCGACAAAACAACAACAAAAATGGAAGAAACGAAACACCGCAGACAGTGACGAGCACAATATCTGCACAAACATCGACAATGGCATCTCAGCTGGAGTCACAGGAGGCACGTATTTCAGAAATGGCGTCGCAAATGTCATCTCAATTGGAAGAACAGAAGACATATAGTCATCTCAACTGGAAGCGCAAGAGGCACGTATATCTGGAATGTCGACAAAAATTTCGGAACAGGTATCATCGCAGCTCTTTGCGAAACTGGAAGAGTAGGATGCAAAAATTTTAAAACTCGAGGACAAAATTGATGCTGATGAGATAGAAGCGTTGAAAGGTCCTATGCAACAGTTACAACTAAATCGCCCAGCTGTTCGAGCGAGCAATGCGAAGGTAAAAACTCCATCTTTTGACGGCTATGTTCCTTTCCAGGTATTCAAGCTTCAATTTGAGAAGACGTCAGCAGCGAACAACTGGAATGCTGAAGATAAAGTTGCTGCACTGTTCGTGGCATTGAAAGGGCCTGCAGCTGAATCTTACAGACAATTCCAGAGTACGAAGGTAACAACTATCACACATTGATGAGCGCTCTAGAGAGATGTTACGGAAGCGAGCATAGGAAACAGGTATATCAAATTGAGTTGCAAAATCGTTACCAAAAGGCGAATAAGACTTTGCAGGAGTTTGCGGCGGATGTTGAAAGATTGGCTCATCTCGCAAATGCAAGTGCACCCGTGGAATACACCGAGAGGGTTAAAATTCAGAGCTTTATAAATGGAATACGGGATGCCGAAACGAAACGAGCTACATATGCGAACCCAAAGCCAACATTTGCTGAAACGGTATCCCATGCACTGACTCAGGAAACAGTGGAAAGGCCAGATTGGGTAGACACAATTTTGGAAGCACTGAAGGGATTACAACAAAAAAATGCCGGAGTTATGAAGTGTTTCAAGTGCGGTAACCCAAGTCACATTGCACGTCATTGCAGAACCGGCCATGGTAGTTCCAACTTGGCTGGTCGTAAACGCAAAGCTGGAGGAGATAAGCAAGAGCGATTCAAATGTAAAGATCGAGAACTTGCCCCAGCTATTGAATGCCGTGTGATACCTATCTCGTAAACTGGAAGGAAATCGAGCAGTCTTACCGTCAAAGGGAATGTGGATGGCAAGGAGCGTGTAATGACTGTAGATACGGGCGCATCTCATTCTTTAATCCGATCAGATTTGGTCAACAGGAGAGTAAAGCCATTACCTGGAGCAAGATTGCGAACGGTCACAGGCGAGTATAACCAAGTCCAGGGAGCAGGGGTATGTGAAGTCTTAATTGGGGAGGTCATGGTTCTACACAAGTTCGTTGTGGCAGAGATCGTTGATGAAGTCATATTGGGAGTGGATTTCTCGGTTGACCATGATATCAAGATCGATATGCAGAGAAGGGTGATGCGTTATAAGAACCAGGATGTGCCACTTATCTTCAGTTTAGAGAAAGGGTTCAGCAGTAGTCGAGTGCTGGTGAAAGAGTTTCGACAAAAACCACAAAAGTCAAAGATAAAGGTTGATGGATCGAATGGGCAAAATAAAGCGAAATCAAAAGTACCTGCGAGAGAAACACTGGCATTGACAAAACCCAAGGGACGAACGAAATCGAAGGAAAGAATTTCCCAGAAGGAATGTGAGGTTAGTTACAATCCAGGGCGCACTACTGTTGTCAAACGTGGGAGCGAAGTAGTTCATTGGCCAACGAACAGAGTGTGAGGGAACAGCCCAGGGTAATGAGTAGTAGGACGAAACACAGGTACGACAAGAATTATAATTCGGAAGGTTTCTTGGAGGGAGATTTGGTACTGCTATACCACCCTCACCGGCGGAAAGGTGTTCCATCCAATATTCGGTGCAGTTGGGAAGTCCCGTACAAAGTTGTGAAGAAGATCAGAGATACCATCTACCGCATACAAACCATTGGGAAACCACGAAATAGAAGGGTTGTTCATTTGGAGATGCTAGCAGCGTTTAGATCGAGAGATTTGTCTGATCGGGAAGATCAGACTTAGGTGGAGGGCAGTGTTACGAATATTAGCAACACTAAGGGGTACTGCCATCTCTAAGCCGATGCTAAGCAGTGACTGTATGCACATCAATAATTCAATCATTATATGTACGTACACGCAGCGGAGAAGCAACGCACAAACACATGCAGATATCTTATCTGAGATATGCAATTATAATTGTGGAAGTTTCGCTCACAAATACACGCGCATATGAGAGAAGCTATGAAAATTGTGCATCTGTAGTTATAGCTGAGAAACTTATAGCAGATAACCAACTAGTAGATTCTAGAACAGAACCGCCTAGAAATGTCAACGAGGAAACCAAACGCTATAAAAGGCAGCAACAGTAGAGGCGCGAGAATCAGTTTTGATTTGAGAAGCCACCTGGCGAGCAGTAGTAGAGTTATTTATTGTGAATTACGTTATATTGTGAAGAACTTTAAGAAAGGCCTTTTTGCATTATTGAATAGTGGAGTTATTTATTCAACAGTTCAGTGATTCGAACGTTAGCAGAAAATTGCAAATAAGGGGAATGGCAGTAAATTCGTTACAATATGTATTCCAATTTCATCCAAATCCGTTCAGCCGTTCTCTAAGACATAGCTCCTTTTCGTGCTGTCGAAGGCGGCTTCAAAATCGACGAAAATGTGATGTGTGTCGATTCTTTTTTCGCAGGTTTTTTCTAAGATTCGGGGCATTATGAAAATCTTGTCGATGGTAGATTTACCAGGTCATGGTTTTCGCACGATACACTTGAAAGGACCTTATATGCGATTTGAGAAGACTGATTCCGCGATAGTTCGCAATATCCCTTTTCTTGTGGACTGGTCAAAGAGCACTAAGATTATGGCCGACCATATTCCCCATATTTGAATAACTTCGTCATAATCGGGCGGGGGAACATGCCTCAATTTAGCAGAGCAGAGAAGTGTTCCTTCCATAATCTAAGTACCCTCTGGACATCGGTTACAAGGCCACCGTTTCTGTTCTTACAAGAGTTTGCCCCGGACTTAAAACCTTCCGTCTGTCGCCGAATTTTTTGGTAAAATTTTCGGACGTTATTTCTACTGGCTAGCAGCTCAAGCTCCTCGCACTCACGCCTATCTGCCTCTGCTCTTTTTACTGAAAAGGCGTATCGCTTCCCTTTTCAACTCGCGGTAGTGTTCACGTACTCTTCTTTTTGCGCTCGCTTTTAACGTGGCCCTGTAGACAGTGTCTATTCTTTCGGTTGCAACGCGCCATTCCTCATCGAACCAGTTTTTTCGTGGTCGCCGGTAAGCAATGTTTTCCCTGTTGGGTTGATTTGTGCTCTCAGAGGGCAGCTATGAGAGTCGAGTTACGAAAACATTGGCAGTCTGTTGCGATTGCATCCTTTCGACGTCTAACTTTCCTTGTGTTTGTTATTCCTTGGTTTTAGCCGCGCAGAGGCGGGCGCGTATTTTGGGTGCGACGAGATAATGATCTGAGTCGATGTAAGGTCCACAATTTGGTCGATTTGATTGCGTGTATTTCAATCGGGGGAGAGCCATGTAACTTGATGTATCTTTGAATGCATGAACCCAATCCTGGATATGACGTTTCGAGCACCCGCAAAGTCAATTAGCCTCAGTCCTTTCGGACTGGGCCAAAACACTTTCATGCCCACCCTGCCTGGCGTAAAGTTCGCCAGCGCGACTATCTCGGCGGGGGCAGCGCTCGTATGTGCGTTCTATACGTTCATAGAAAGTGTCTTTCACCTCATAGTCTTTACCCTTAAAAAAGTTTGCTTTTATTCCGATAGCGGCACAACGTTCGTCCACAGGCGTGAACGTCAGTATTTGCAACAACGAATCCGACGCCGAAACTGCGCTTATTTGTATGGCCACTCAATAGATGTTCATCTACAACCCTTTTAAAAGTATTTTATATAAATGTAAGCGTGGTCTTTTACCGATCTCGTCCACTTTTTCTAGAAGTATTTCCTTCTATAAGGAAAATATGTGTACCAAATCACATTACGATCTGCTAATTTTTCTTCGAGTTATGGCTCCAGTAAAATAGAAAATTTCTTGGTAATAAAAGGGGCAGTGCCACGCCTATTTTCAAAATTTGTAATCTTTTTGTTTTTCTTGTGATAATTCCTCTTGGGAAATGAAACACCATTGATAGAAAGTTTTTTTTTTTTTTCAAAGATATATCTTATTTTAGTCACCCACGAACCCTTACAAATCTTTTATACAAAAGTGGGTGTGGTCCGTAAACTTAATTTTAAATACTTTGATAGATAAATGGTAAATAGCGACCTTCAGGTGAGCAGAATAAACGTATTGCTTATTATTACGAGAGGAAAGAACAGATTTTTTAATGCTAAAAACCAATTCCGATCTATCAACTGTGCTTGAGTGCGTGTTATAACCTTTGACTGGCGGAAGGGCTCGTTTAATTCAAAATTGGTTTTAAATTTTTTCACAAAAACATACTTAAAATGTCTAGTTGGCCAAAAACGAACATTAAAATTAACTTCGCTTAGTAGAAAACGACTAGAAACCAAACCGTACACTAATCTGATAATAAAAAAAATAACTCCGCACATCTCTCTACGGCGTAGATTACAGAAGGAGTCCCACTGAAAATCTTGCAGAGAGAAAATGTAAAAACTGGTTTTTAATTGATTATCGGCCAAACCAACCTTGTAAAAGGGGCCTTCATAAGATAAGGATATCTAAATTCGTTTGACCATCGCTTTACGAATGCTAACACACCTCCTGCCTTATATATAGTTGCATTATTTAGAAAGTTGAAACTATGCTTGCGATCCATCGCAACTCCTAGGTCAACAAACTCATACAATTGCTAAAGGTTACAATTGTTAATTGCATAGGAAGTTGGCTGCATCGTTCTACGTGAAAACCACATGTATTTAAATTTCATTAAGTTTAAAGGCATGTAGTTTAAGTCGCACCAAGAAGCCAGGGAGTTTAGATCTGATTGTAAAAATTCTGCATCTTCGGACGACAAAAAGGATTTAAAAAAGTTGACGTCATCAGCATACATCACAATTTTGGAGGATATAATTATTGTGACGATATCATAAATGAAGAGCAGAATCGGGCCAAGATGGCTACATTGGGGAATCCCGTAGGACACATCTATGACCAGGGTTCGTAATTGCACACACATGCACCCCACACGCACGTGTGGGAACTAAATACTCACTGAATTCAATGCAAGAGCTGAGCAATCTTGAAAAAAAGTTTTGCACATATGCGCATATGAAATAACGCATATGCGCATGAGTGTGCTCTTTGATTTAAAATAATTATGCGCATACTCGCGTGCGTGCAGAATATAAGAAAAAGGTGCCGAGTGCTGTTAGTCATCCACATGGGCAAGCACAGAAATTAAGGGGCCCTGGTTTCAGAGCAATCATCATCCTCATTGTCCAACGATTATGAAAACGTGGGCTCGACGCATTTTAGAAGTTGCTTAAACCGAAAAGTTGCATAACCGTAAATTCTATCCCTTTAGGATTTCGTCGAATACAATTCGTATCTACTCGCCTACGGTTCAGCCGTATTCATCGGAAGGAGGTAAGAGTGTTTCTTCTAATAGACGAAATTTCCTTTAGGAGGGCATTTATAGTAAAAGTGGTAAATAGGTTTATTTGAGGAAATCAAAGCCCTAAATTTTAGTTCAGTCAAAGAAAGGGGCATCTAACTTTAAAAGCCGTTGAGATTAGAGATTTTTGTTCCTGCATTCAACGATAATACTACAACTGCAAATGTTTCAATGTGAAGACGAAGCTGAACACATAATGGAAGTCGTGATAATATACGATTTAGTGGCCCTCTCAAAAATTTTAGGTTTATCCCGTTCTTCTATCTGGAATCCTACATCCAGAAAATTTACAAAAATTCATACATATGTATAATCAATTGGATTTATTTAAACGAATAGTGAAAGAACATTTGATATCTGTTTTTGATTCCGAATGACAGGAAAAATTGTGTATGAATGATTTTTGAAGAAAAATGCTCACATGACTCATATTTTTTTTTGTACACAGCACAGGAATATGCGCATAATGATTTTATATACAAAGCACACATAAGTGAATGTACTTTCCTCGAGTCAACACACAGCTCATGTGACTCAGCGAAAAATGTACAAATGTGCTGCACATGAGTGTGGAAGTACGAACCCTATCTATAACTTTGTATAGGGTATTTTTAAAGTGATCCTCGTGGTGAGACTTAGTTGAAACTTCACCTGGTCAAGTTTATGGATGAGTAATGAGTGACAAACTTTGTCAGCCGCTTTACTAAAAAATCCGTGTGCATGCTTTTTCTAAATCTATTTGATACAAGCAATGTGAATTCAAGTAAATTGGTGACAGTTGATTTACCTTTACAAAATCCCTATAGTAACAATATGTAACATTAACGATAGCCTCGAATAATTTTAGAATAGCAGAAAATTAAGCTATGCCAATGGCAGACCTACTCTCTTTCTTATAAAGATGTATAAGGAAAGATTTTTTTCATGGCGATGGAAAAATATCTTGCTTCAAAGAAATACTGAAGAAATCAGATAGTGGCTCGTAGATGTAGACAGCACATTTTTTATGTATACATGTGGGACAATATTTAAAAGATTCATTTAGGTTTAAGATAAAACTAAAACATCTCCAGCACATATAATTGGAAACATAGCTAAGTTGTTCGAGTGCTGCAGATACGGATGTTTAAAGGGTTGTCAATTGATTTTATTAGAATAACTGGAAGGAGTTCAAAATACTAGGGTTATCGCTATATCTTCAGAGTTTATTTATTTATTTATTTACGGTCTTGTAGACCTAAATTAGGTACATTTATGTATGGGATCATTATATAAATGGTAGTGCTTTGCAATAGTTATATAATAATTTCTTAAATTTATTGATATTTTGACATTGTTTTATTTCACATGGTAGTTCGTTGTATTCTCTCAATCACTCGTAGTATATATCGAACAGCTGGAAGGCGAAAGTTATTTCTATTTCTTGTGTGGTAATCATGAACCTCATTGTTATATGTTATTCGGTAATTTAAATATTTCGGCAAGTTGCCTAGTTTCATGATGTGTATAAATTTTAGGGTGTAGTTGTGGTTGTTGTTAATTATACCACTATTTATTGTACACGCACTAGGTAGTCATTAATTATACCACTATTTATTGTACACGCACTACTTTATTTTTATAAAATATCTTTATTATAATGATTCCTAAATGTATGCTAACAATTCGTTTTAAAATTTTATATCAGAATGAAAATTTTTGAAACAATCATTTCAAACTTGAAATATAAAAAAATTAACAAGAACCAAAAATTCAATTTATTTAAAGTAGGTACATTTAAATTTGAATATAAATATAACCCTACAATACCCCCCCCCCCCCTTCCGGAGATTTAACGTTAAATAAATTAAAAGTAACTTTCTTTTTTGTTTTTGTGTTAGGTATCTGTATTTTATCAATCATTGCTGGTTTCAAACGATCAATAGGAATAGATTTAATTTTATTATTTATCTCAATTTTAAAGTTTTTAAGATATTTTTCAATAACTCTATAAGGACCCTCATACGGATGCTGCAAGGAATGTTTGTTTATTACACGTACAAAAACAAAATGACAATCTTTTAAATCTTTTGGAACAAAAATACCGCTAGAATTTTGATGATGTTCCAAATTTGATTTAAATTTTTTTAAATGTTCACGCAAACTACTTAAAACATCCGCTGAAGTTACATTCTCTGTAGTTGAAACAAATAATTCACCAGGTAATCTTAAATTTTGGCCATAAACCATTTCAGCTGGTGTTGCCGAAATATCTTCCTTAAAAATCGATCGCAAACCCATAAGCACTATTGATAACTCTTCATACCAATTCCTGGACCCATTCCTAGCCATTATTGAAGATTTAAGCTGTCTATGGAAACATTCTATCATTCCATTAGCTTGGGGATGATAGGAAGAAGTCGTTATTTGATGACTTCCAAGAAGTTTCGTTAATTCTGAAAACAAGTTTGAAGTAAACTGAGATCCCTGATCTGTTTTTATTTCCAATGTAACCCCAAAACGTGAAATATATTCCTTAAAAAATTTATTTACAACCGTAACTGCAGAAATATCTCTTAGCGCGAATGCCTCTGGCCAACGTGTAAATCTATCAATTATAGTTAATATGTAACGATATCCCTTTGAAACAGGCAAGGGTCCGACAATATCTAAGTGAATGTGTTCAAATCTAGTTTTTGGAATTGGAATTTTCACAACTGGAGATTTTGTATGACGATGTACTTTCGGTTTTTGACAACTTATACATTCTTTGGACCAAGTATGGATGTCTTTATTCATTTTTGGCCAACAATATTTCTTAACTATCAAACGACGTGTAGCTCTACTACCAGGATGTGAAATCCCATGTAACATATCAAATATTATTTTTCTTAAAGAAAATGACGCCAACATGGATAATAAAGGGCCAACCGGTGCCAATGTTAATGCAAATGCTATCATCAATGCTAATGCCACGGGCGCTGTTAGGAAATATCCACGTACGCCTATCTATGTTAGTGCAAATGGTAACACTGATGTTGATGTTAATGCAAACTATAGCGATAATGCCAAAAATGCAGATAACGTAAAAAATGTAAATGCCGCCCCCGTGGTTGGTATGAACGATAATTTGGAGCTTGATGTGGTTGCTAAGAAAAGATGGATTCACCTCTCTTATTTTAAAAATACCGTCAAAGGAGAGGATATTATCTCTTACGTTACAAAGCACGCTGGAATTACTCGCGACCATCTATCGTGTTTTGCGCTTGTGAAGAAAGATGCAAATATCAATGAATTAAGGCGCATAAGCTTCAAACTCGGTGTATCTCCACGTCACTATGATGCCATATTTGATGCAAAGCTATGGACTGCTAATGTTAAAATCCGTCCATTTCAGTATTTTCAAGAGGGAGCGGAGCTCAACATCACTTGAATCATTTTCAATATACTATCAAAATGCAAGTGGTATACGAACAAAATCAAATGAATTTAGGATTGCTTCATCATTACGTGAATATGATATTGTTGCTATCACCGAAACCTGGCTTTGTGAACAAATTTCCAGCTCCGAGTTTTTTGACAACCATTACACTGTTTATCGCCATGATAGATGCCCTATTGCTAGTGGCTGCGCTCGAGGTGGAGGAGTGTTATTATCAGCTAAAACAAGCCTGAATAGCAGTTTGTTAGTTTTGCCCTTTGCTGATAAGTTAGTCGAACAAGTCTGCATAGATGTATCAATTTCAAATGACAAACATATTTACATCTTGATATCATATATACCGCCTAACTCTAGTTTTATTGTTTATGAACAACATATTAATAAGATAAATTTTGTCAGTGAATCTGTTGCACTAAATGGGCAGATAATAGTTATGGGTGATTTTAACTTACCTGACATTATTTGGTCATTTGACAATGGCTGGCTACTACCTTTTAATATTAAATCCGATATTGAATCTTCTGTCACTAGTTTTTTCTTATCTAACAATTTTCAACAATTAAATTCGTTTACAAATTCTAATGATAAAATATTGGATTTAGTATTCGCAACAGAAGATCTCAAATTAGCATGTGAATTAAATTTGTCACCTATATCACGTAACACAATTCATCATAAAGCTTTAACTATTAAATTCGAATTTCTAAGTTTTCAGCGACTTAATATGAACCACGAACCTTTATTATCTTTTAGAAAAGCCAACTTCGCATGCATTGAATACCTCTCTTTATTGCACAACTGGGATTTCTTAGATTTCATAGAAGATCCAGACTTAATATATACAAATATTTGTGACATTATTTCTGATGCCGTCACCAAGTTTGTGCCTTTGAAATCCTCTAAGCCCAAAAATAAACCGCCTTGGTTCAACGCGGAATTAAGCCATCTAAAGAACATTAAAAATAAGGCTCTAAAAAAATACAGAAGCTCAAAGTCTCCCGTGGACCTTCATAATTTCAACAATTATAAAAGCGAATTTGACAGACTTCATAAATATCTCTTTAATCAATATATAACCAAAATTGAAGACAGCCTGAAACTCAATCCGTCTTCGTTCTGGAATTACGTGAACTCTAGGCGTAAATCATGCGGCATACCTGATAGAATGGAATACAAAGGCTGTGTATCCAATACTACGCTAGAGACTTGCAATCTGTTTGCCTCATTTTTTCAAGAAGTTCATGAAAGCTACCAGTCCGAAGACACCCCTTCTACAATTTCAAGACCAACTGATTTTAATTTTATTGACGCATTTATTATCACTGAGGGTGATGTTGTAGATGCAATCATAGACCTTAAGCCAAGCTTCAACTGCACTAATGGTCTTCCCCCAATATTTTTCATTCGGTGCGTGGATTCTCTTGTAAAACCAATCACCAAACTCTTTAAGACATGTTTACGCCAAGGAAGATTCTTAGATTGTTGGAAGTCATGCTCAATTGAACCCATCTTCAAATCTGGAAACAAAAGCCTCATCTCCAACTATCGAGCTATAGTAAAGCAGGGGGTCTTTCCAAAAATTTTCGATCACATACTTAACAAAAAACTTCTGGAACATGTTCAGCATGCCCTAACTAGCTGCCAACATGGGTTTTTGCAAGGTAAATCAATAGTCACTAATCTATCTCTTATTTCAAACAACATTATCACTGCAATGGAACAATATTCGCAACTCGATGTCATATATACCGACTTCTCAAAAGCTTTTGATAAAGTAGACCATAACATTCTTTTACTGAAGCTCAATAAATTTGGTGTTTCCGGCACTTTATTGAGCTTTTTCAGAAGTTTTTTTTTGGTAGGAAATTATCGGTGATAATAAACTCAATACGCTCGAACATTGAAGTCTATGCCACATCGGGTATTCCTCAAGGAACTCACATTGGCCCTCTGTTATTCGTACTATTCATAAACGACTTACCGTCGCATATCATATCGTCAAAGTGCTTAATGTTCGCAGATGATGTCAAAATATTCCTCAATATTAACAGCCTTCTCGATTGCCAAAAACTTCAGCAAGACTTAGACATTTTCTTAAATTGGTGTACCATCAATAACCTAAGCCTAAACATTAGCAAGTGCTGCGTTGTCTCTTATTGCCGCCGCGCATATGTCTATACTTTCAACTATTCTCTGGATGGTTTGCGTAAATCCGAAATTAAGGATTTAGGAATTATCTTTGACACAAAATTAACATTTTCCAAACATATTGATCTAGTCTCGTCTAAAGCGTACTCGATGGTGGGTTTCATAATCAGGAACACCAAAGATTTTAAGGACCCTATGACTCTGAAAACACTCTATATTGCTTTGGTACGGAGTATTTTAGAGTATGGGGCGATCATTTGGAACCCATACTACGCAAAGTACTCTGATAAAATAGAGATGATACAGAGGAAATTTACGAGATTTGCTATGAAAAGAGTGTTTATCGAAAATGACATTCCAAGTTACGCCTCAAGGAGGAGACTCCTTGGCTTACAATCTCTTGCGGACAGAAGGTCATATCTGTCGCTGTTATTTGCCTACAATATTTTATCTGGCAATATTGACTGCCCAGATATACTTATTCTGTTTCGAGTACAGGAATGTAATATTAATCTCAGAAATCCCAGAAAGTTTACTGAGGGTTCACATAAGTCGCTTTATTCTTATAATGAACCGATAGCCAGAATCATTCGCCTGTGTAACACATTCGCTCCGCAAATAAACTTTAACGACAGCCTTTATTGTTTTAAGTTAAGCCTATTTGCACTATTTAATTCATAGTCTGTAAGAAATCTTGTTTCGATGACTGAAATAAATAAATAAATAAATAAATTGTTTGGAATGAATGGTTTAGGATTTTCTCCTGACACTTCGCACCATATATTAAAGTTAAGAACAGGGATTTTTATTAGTTTCAAATTTAAAAACGTTTGCTCTGAGGTAAGTTTGCCTAATTCACTATATTGTTGTTGTTCACTTTGTAAAATTTTTAAATTAATGTCCGAATTATTAATCGCTTCTACTTCAAACGCACGAGATAATGTATCAGCTACAACATTTTCCTGCCCTTTAATATACCTAATGTCATTCGTAAACTGTGCAATGAATTCCATATGTCTAGTTTGTCTTGGACTGCGTTCTGTTTTTGAATTTAAAGCAAATGCTAGAGGCTTGTGATCTGTGAAAACTGTAAATCTACGTCCTTCTAGAAGGTAACGAAAATGTTTAATGTTCAAATAAATAGCTAACAGTTTCCTATCAAATGCACTATATTTAATTTCGGATGGAGACAGTTTCTTTGAAAAGAATGCAAGTGGTTCTGATAGATTATTAAACGTTTGATGTATGACACCACCTATTGCCGAATTGGATGCATCTACATTTAAAGAAAGTTTTGCATCTTTGTTAAAATGATTTAACAATATCGCAGATGCAAACTTTTCTTTAATGCATTCGAACGCTTTATTAGATGTATCATCCCAAATTAAAATCTTGTCTCGCTTCTTATTTGTTCTATTAATTAAATCATAGATAACTGCCGTAAACTCTGCTAATTTTGGTATATATCGATGGTAATAATTAGCCATATAATAATATTAACCATATAATAAATTTTTGTGCCTGCTTAATAGATTTTGGACGATCAAAATTTCGAATGGCTAAAACTTTTTCTTCCGAGGGCCTAATTCCCGTTTCAGAAATATTATGTCCTAAAAAGTCAACATTTTACGCCAAAAGTACATTTACTTGGTTTTATATTTAAACCGTACTCCGTGAGGCGCTGAAATAGTACGCGAAGATCTTGGAAATGTTGTTCCTCATTTTCGCTTGCCACTAAGAGATCATCAATATATGTAAAAACAAAGTCTAAATCATTAACGACTTCATTAATAAACCGTTGAAAAGTTTGCGCGGAGTTTCTAAGTCCGAAAGGCATTCGTACAAATTCAAACATGCCAAAAGGCATGCAGTAATTGCAGTTTTATAGATATCCTCTTCTGCCATTGGAATTTGGTGATAAGCTCTTACCAAATCTAGCTTCGAAAATACTTTCTTATTTCTGAGATTCATTTTGAAGTCATGAACATGGGGCAAAGGATAACGATCAGGGACTGCTACAACGTTTAATCTTCTAAAATCTCCACAAGGACGCCAGTCATTTAACTCCTTCTTGGGTACAAGATGCAAAGGAGATGCTACCGCTGAATTAGAAGGCCTACATATCCCTGTCTTTACTAAAAAATCGTATTCAGTTTTAGCTACTTTGAATTTGATAGGGTCTAAACGCCTTGGTTTAGAAAATGGCAAATTTCCTTCAGTGACTAGTCTGTGAACTGTTGTATGTCTAACTGGTTGTGAATAATCTGGTTCAGAAAATAAAGAAAGAAATTCTTTCAATAACTGTGTAAATTTGTTATCAACAGCGAAAACTTTTGGTAGAGAAACATTACAAACACATGAAATTGTGTTAACTGAAAGACTTGTTACCGGATCTACTAAGCATTTGCTTTTAACATCAACTAATCGACCATATTTCCACAGAAAATCAGCACCGATAATTGGTTTTGCTATATCTGCTATTAAAAACGTGAACGGAAATTTGCGACGCAGTCCTAAATTTATATTTAAAAGTTTTCTACCGTATGTCGAAATCGTTGAACCGTTAGCTGCCGTTAGAATAATATCTGATGACTTTTTCGCACATGAAGATTTTGAAACCGGAAGCACTGAAATTTCTGCTCCACTATCTATTAAAAAATTCAATTTGTTTGTTTTATCAAAAATAAATAAGCGACGTGTAAAGGTGTCTAAATTTCCGTTGTTTGTCGCCGCAACAACGGATGACTTTAGTTTGACGAACTATTGTTATTTTTAAAAGCGCATGGTTGTTCGCACTTCAAAGCCTGATTACCAAACTTATAATGATACCTACAGAGCAAATTTGGGTTGCCACGAGACTTTGATCGATATCTAGAGGGACTTCTTAAGCGATTCCTAATAAAAGATCGGGACCTTGAATAATTTTGACTCATCTGATTTTTAATTTCACTGATCTCTAATGACAATTTTTCAAAATTTTTGCAAATAATGTTAGCTGTTTGAACCAAATTTGAAATAATTGCATTTTCGCTTTTAGAATTTGGAAAATTACTAACTGAAGCTATTTCATTTTTATTATAAGCTTCCCAAATTTTATCGGCTAATTTAACTGATTCACTTATTTCATTCGAATTCGAACTAGCAAGGATAATACTTAAATTTTTTGGCAACTTCCTTATCCAAAGCTTTTTAAGCATTTCCTTGCTAAAATTGTTTCCAGAGAGTAGCACTAGAGACCGATAAAATTCAGAAGGTTGTAACGTAGCGTTACAATAACGTAACCCCCTGTATTTCCTTATTCACTTAAACCTGAACCTCCCTGTACTTATTTTCCTATAGCATAGCCAACAACCACTTGTACTTATTCTTTTATAGCATAGTCAACAACCACTGATAGCAAACCAATGAAAATCACAATAATGGTGTGTTGACTTCTGAACCAGTTTGCGGCACCACCCATATAAACATCGAATTTGCATTTTTGCAATTCACTCCTCGCAGGTGAGACAGCGGGAGTGGACGTCTTTTTTAAGACATACTTTTCCCTCCTGCTAGCTAGCTGAGTGGAAGGTGCGCCGTCATGGCACGGGTCACCCTTCACTTAGGTAAGGACGTCGGGGAGGATGCCTTGTGCTACTTTGCCCCCCGCGCCCTCCTAGGTGTTGAGTGGCCCGACGCCTTCATGGCCATTTAACCCCTTCCCCTCAGTCCTAGCTTCGGCTGGCTGAGTGGCAGGGGCGCCGTCATGGCGCGGGTCACCCTTCACTTAGGTTAGGACGACGGGGAGGATGCCTTGTGCTACTTTGCCCCCCGCGCCCTCCTAGGCTTTGAGCGGCCTGACGCCCACATGACCATTCCACCCCTTCCCCTCAGCACTGGTTTCGGCCGTGAGCCGATGCGTGTGCACAGGGGCTACCGCTGTGCCCTTAAGGTGCACTTCCCCTCCGCCCACGGGTCGACCCACGGTGTATCGGCTGGTACAACCCCGCCCCCTTACGCACCTTCCACTAGTGTGCAAGTAGGGAGGCGGGGGTGTCCAGCGGTGAAACCAGCACTAACGAGTCCTCGCAGTCTCTTCCCCAGGTGACCGACCAGCCTGCTATCGATTCTGCCGAAGACTGCCGATCAATCCGATCCTGCCGATACCGTCAGCCGACCCCGCCCGGAACGAGCCGCCGCTGTCCAGGTAAACCCCGTCGCCAGCCTACTTCCCCTCTCACCCCGGCCCTGGTACGCGCTCCGTAGCCCACCGCCGCTGCATCCGTCACGCCGCTGCTACGACGACCGTTGGCCGCTTGCCATCCTACCGCCGCGCTGGTGCCGCCGCTGCTACACCAACCGCTGGCCGCTTGCCATCCTAGCGCCGTTAAGCCGCTGCATCCTTCGCGCCGCTGCTACGACGACCGTTGGCCGTCTGCCGTCCGATCGCCGTTAAGACGCTGCATCCGTCCCGCCGCTGCTACGACGACCGTTGGCCGTCCGCCATCCTACCGCCGTTAAGCCGCTGCTACGACGACCGTTGGCCGTGCATCATCCCACCGCCATTAAGCCGCTGCATCCGACCCGCCGCTGCTACGACGACCGTTGGCCGTCCGCCATCCTACCGCCGTTAAGCCGCTGCTTCCGTACCGCCGTACCAATCCGCCCGTTACCCGACTGTTCAGCCGTCCTACCTAACCTCCTCTGTTCCAACGACCGTTAGCCGCCGCTCCGCCCCCTCGCCATCTTGCGACGGAAAGCTGCTGCCCGTCTAATATCTCCAGCCGCGTGTGCGTGTGTTCGTAACACATAAATATTGTGTATTTATTCAGTAGGGGTTTGTGGGACCTTTACTCGACTCTGGATTGACTGAGCGTTACCCCAGCCTTAGACAAAACCCACCTCATAAGGTTTACGATCTCCCATTTCTGAATCGGATAACACTCGATCTAACTTGGCATTCTCACTTAATGAATACTGTTCAATTAAAATTTTCGTTAATGCAGAAAATTTGTCATCTTCAGGAGGATTTTGAATAAAATCAAGTATTGTCATAATTACCTCCTGCGGAAGTGCAGTTATGACATATTCATATTTTGTCCCTTCCTGAGTAATGTTCTTTCGACTAAATTGCATTTCAGCATGGATGAACCATGCTTCAGGGCAATTAGTCCAAAATTGGGGAAGTTTTACCGATGTAGCAAAAATTCCGTTATTTTGATTCGCATATGGATTTGGTAAATCATTTTGATAATTTTCATTATCCAAATCAATAAGCGAATCGTTTACTTGATTTCGTGGTGTAGATGTACGTGTATTATTTGATGGTGAATGAAACATTTTTAATAAAAATAATTACAAAAATTATATTATAGGAAGAAATAAAAAAATGTCCGGAAAGGAGCGTTTACAAAACAAAATTGTTTAATCTATTTTGATACATATACATATACATATATATACATATACATATAAATAATATAAATTTAAATAAACTAAATGTTAGATACAGCTCACCAAATCCTTTATTTGTTGTTGATAGTTGTCGCAATTGTATATTTTTTACTGATTTTGAAATAAGGTGTTTGTCCAGAAGACCCAAAACTTCGTAACAAATTTTCCTAAGTTCCTTCTCCACACGTTCTCACACGGGCGAGCTGTTGTTTTTATTAAATTTGTTGTTGTTGTAGTTCACTGCTCTTTATTTCAAATGAATTCTTCAGTTAAATTTAGATTGTTGTTTGGAATTGGATTGCAGATTGGAATTCTGCTTTACTGTGACTTGGCTTTGAATAAAATGTTGGCTTAAATGCACAAGGATTACGCTCTCAGCTCAATGTGTATTGTTCGGTTCCAATGTATAGCTTTAGCTGAGATGTTTTTTCTGCTTTTAATCGTTGCCCAGCAATTTACATCAACGAGGAGCGTTTTTTCTTCTTGATGTTGTTGCTTTCTAGCTTTTTATACATTTAGCGTTCAGGATCTCAACAAGATGACCAAGTAATGGCACTGAGCATTTGTAAATTTTCTGCTAATCTTGCTGTAGTTATATTTGGGGTTGTTTTGCACGCTTTAAAAAAAGGCTGGCTGATCGCCAATGTGGTTGTTGGTAATTACACCAGTATTTATTGTACACGCACTAGGTAGTCATTAATTATACCACTATTTATTGTACACGCACTATTTTATTTTTATAAAATATCTTTATTATATTGACTCCTAAATGTATGCTAACAATTCGTTTTAAAATTTTATAATAGAATGAAAATTTTTGAAACAATCATTTCAAAATTGAAATATAAAAAAATTAAAAAGAACCAAAAATTCAATTTATTTAAAGTAGGTACATTTAAATTTGAATATAAATATAACCCTACAGTAGTATACTATGAGTTGATTTACACTCAGCCAATTTAAACTTTCTAAAATTTCATGTATTGGGGATCGTATCGTTTTCTAAGAATAAACCGCATTGCTTTATTTTTTTCACCTGTAACTTTGCAATGTTTGAGTCGGCTAACATGAATAAAATCGTAGGGCAGTATATGAAATGAGGTTCTATAATGGACCTATAAACCATAATTTTATAATATTTGCTGACGTGCTTGAATTTTCGGAACATAAATCCAAATTTTTTCGATATTTTTACCTCTGTATATTTAAGATGCTCATTGAACTTTAGTTTCTCATCAATTATAGTTCCTAGGTATTTGATTTCATTGACTTTTTGTATGGTACTGTTTGCTATTTTCAAGGCTATATTATTTTCTTCGGCAGGCTTTCTTCTCATGATCATCATTTCGTTTTGTCAATATTTATTTTAAGCTTATTTTGACACGACCAGTTATATACAGCATTCAAGTCCGCTTGCATTTTAGACATAGCTTCTATCTCCGAAGAACAGCTTAAGGTCAATAATGCATCATCCGCGAAGAGTCGTATCTTACAGTGACTAAGACATTTTTTATATCGTAAAATGACCCTCCTTCTTTATCTTACTTACTTAATTGGCGCTTAACCGTTTAAACGGTTATGGCCGTCCAACAAGGCGCGCTAGTCGCTTCTTCGCTCTGCTAACTCAAGCCAATTGGTCACACCATGGTAGGCATGCCTGTCGCAAGAGGCGACTAAAATACCAAACAGATTCAAAGGGTTGTAGAATATATAGCTTCTCCAACCCAATTGTCAACCTCACCTATCCGTGGCGAATCCTGTTTCATTAACAGCCGAGGCTCTGACGGCCCCGAACTCCTCATGGATCTAGGGGTGGGAGGGCGGTATGGCCTAGAAGGTCGCATTTGGTCATACCAAATCGTTCCCGAGATGGTCGGGCTTGGTACCGGAACGTACCGGATCTACATCCGGCAAAGGACCATCAACATCGATAATACTCCCCAAGACCTTTTGTGTAAGACCTTCCGAACTTATTAGGGGTGAAAATAATTTAATTTAATCCTCTCGCCAAGTTTCATCGGTGACGTGCAATAGTGTCAATGGAACTAGCGACATGTGACATTAATACGCCTTTCAAAGAGAATTAATGTCAAAACTTCTTATGGACACCACCACCGATCTTTAGAATAAAAATCGCACAAATTTTAATTCCAAATATTTGTTGTCTATAACAATAAGATTAAAATTTTTTTCAAACATTAATTATTATAATCACCCTTATTGTCATTGTCGTCGTCGACATCGTCGTCGTTTTTCAGTCGATCTCACATCGTATCGACGTCGTCGTCGCTTCGACACCAAATCGGTATTGGCTAAGCTTGTTGAGACAACGACGACAATTTATCGATAAAACGAAAGGAAAATATACCATCTCTGCCATTTCTGGATCAGCTGTTCCATTTTTTTTTACAATTTCTGTATCTTTTTTCGCGATTTGAGATTTGTTTAAATATTTCATTTCAAGATTTTACAAAAATGTTTTATTATGACAGTAGTGCGAGCTCTAGTGACGAAAATAATAAAGAGGAGCTTGCTCAATAGCAAAAAAATCAGAAATAACTCCGATTGTTTCTAGCCCAGCTACAAGAACGTCGAATTGTTGCGCACTCGTTATTTTCTTTTTGAATATCTACAAAAAAAAAAAATGCATACTACATGTTTGTATATTTAATTAATTAAAAAAGAAATGTTTTACTTACAAAATTTTCTTCTGTCGTCAGTAGAAACAGAGTGGACAAAAATGGCGTCGTGTAAGGGCGAAGGCGACAGCAAATTTGATTAGCCAATACCAAACATGTGTCGATAGTCGTCAATAGTTATCGAAAACGACGACGGCAATGCCGAAATTAACACGTCGTCGTTTAGTGACGACGACAACAATGACAATAAGAGTGAATAAAAACAGCGCCGGAGGCGAAAACTTGATATAAAAAATCGGACCAATGGTGCGTGAACTTTCGTATCTCTTTGATTCCGTCCAAATGCTTTCACATGACCTACTCGAAGTCAATTAATCTTCCAACTACAAATTATAGTATTTTTAATTGTGAGCTTCAATGTGTTAATGAGGTTAATGACCTTGGTGTTGTCTTTAACAATAACCCACTCAGCATTTAGATGATTAAATTTTCAATTTTTAATATTTCATAAAAACCAACAAAAAAATAATCAAATATGCTTACCTTTGATGATCAAAAACTGAATATAGTTTTTCAATCACATTTTGGAATCATCTTTGAATCAAATGTGTTTACTTTAGGTGATCAAAAACTTATAATAATTTTTCAATCAGCTTTCTGAATGTTTTCTGACTATATTTGTTGACTGAATAATGAGTTTTTTACTTGTTAAAACTTTACTTTTCATTGAAAATGTTATTTTTTCACATACACACATTTTTTCAATCATGAAGTTCAGAAAAAATGTGTATGTAAAATTTGTATTATTAAGACATTCTTCAAGACAATGCAATACAAATGCTGCTCGTGCCCGAAGATTTCCCCAACCATTTCTCGACCTTCGGCTTCCCAGAAAATAAATAATAGTTGGACAATACAAAAGTTGTGAGCTATTTGACCAGGTAAGTGAAACTCTCTTGACATATGTACCTGGATATGTCTTCAACATCCCGTGCCGTATCGTATTTTAAAATATTGACGATTATACCTGATGTTGGATGTTGTAGTCGCCCCTGATGAAATAAGATTATTATGTATTATATATTTAGAATGAGATATGAAGAATAAATGCATCATAATCGCATTCAAAAATTATTCAAAAATCTCAACCAAAACGATTGAAATATGTTCACGAATATGATCAGCAAATGACTGAAAAGTAGTCAAATATTGCTCTAAAATAATTAAAGCTCAATTTTACAATGATATGACCGTGGTGTGATGGTAGCGTGCTCCGCCTACCACACCGTATGCCCTGGGTTCACGCCCCGGGCAAAGCAACATCAAAATTTTAGAAATAGGGTTTTTCAATTAGAAGAAAATTTTTCTAAGCGGGGTCGCCCCTCGGCAGTGTTTGGCAAGCGCTCCGGGTGTATTTCTGCCATGAAAAGCTCTCAGTGAAAACTCATCTGCCTTGCAGATGCCGTTCGGAGTCGGCATGAAACATGTAGGTCCCGTCCGGCCAATTTGTAGGGAAAATCAAGAGGAGCACGACGCAAATTGGAAGAGAAGTTCGGCCTTAGATCTCTTCGGAGGTTATCGCGCCTTACATTTATTTATTTTATTATCAAATATGAATAAAAAGCGTTTCGAAATATGAATCATAAATGATTATTCAAGAATAATCACATTAATGGTACATTTTTCTCCCGACGATACGTTAATTTTCGAACAAAAAATGCTTTTAAATTTGAACGTTTTTAATCATCTTAGGGTATGATATTTGAATATTTTTGATCAAAATTTTCAAAAAATGCTGGATGGGAAGGTTTCTTTTAGTAAACACATAAATTTGATAACCTCTAAACCATATTCTATGCTTGGCTTTGTGAGGCGCAATGCTGCCAAATTCTCTTATCCCTACACTTTTAAGCTACTTTACACGTCTTTTGTTAGGTCTCATCTGGAATATGGCGTATTTATTGGAGACCAAGTAGTCAAAATGCTATTACCAGAATTGAAAGAATAAACAATTTTTCTCAAATATGCCCTTCGTCCTTTAAACTTCTCAAATCCTACACCCTCCTGCTCTACGCCACTTCTGCTTTAAAGCCTTAAGCCTTTAGAAATCGCAGATCAACACTCTGCTTGTCATTTACGTATGATATTATTAATGGGTTCGTTGACTGTGCATATTTATTTGATAGGATTCGATTTGATATTCCTCAGAGGTGTTTTCGTAGTTTTTATCCATTTTATTGTGACAACTTTAAAACCCACTATTCCAGTAATGCTCCCATCGCTCGTGCTCTCCGTGAGTTCAACTCTGCTTTCTAAGTACCCTGTATTAGAGATAATTATTTCTCTTAATTTTAGTTTGTATCATAGTCTGTAAGGATTAAAGTCCACTGACTTATTGAATAAATAAATAAATTAGAAAATAATTGTTCTAAGAGGGGTCGCTCCCGTCAGTGTTTGGCAAGCACTCCGAGTGTATTTCTGCCATGAAAAGCTCTTAGTGAAAACTCATATGCGCGTACGGAGTTGGTATAAAACAAGTAGGTCCCGTCCCGCTAATTTGTAGGAAATATTAAAAAGAAGCACGGCCCAAATTTGATGATAAGCTCGGCCTAAAATCTCCTCGGAGGTTATCGCGCCTTACATTTTTTTAATATGAATAGAAAATTTGGAATAAAAAATCGTGCTATTATAAATAGTAGTACTAATATAAATAGCTAATTTGTAATTCAAAATCGCCCGATTTTTTATTTAAATTTTTTAAATTATATATTGTCGGCAGAAAGCGCTCGCACTTTGTCGCCAAAGGCGATGTAAATTTTCTCATTGTCATAGACGGATTCGATAGGGACTTTACGGTGGACCAAAGCTCACACCGGCAGAGAGGTTACAATCGCCTAGGTGCTCCTCCCATTTCGCCCGCCCGGGTGAACACAAACGTTGGCTTATATTCCTTATTTTGGGGATCGCCGGGATCGAGCCGTCTTATAAAGTCACGTTCTCTCGCTAAATTTGCGTCCTCCGCCGGAAAGTGAGGCCAAATTTCTGGAATTCCCCATGGCGAGCATCAGTCGGGATAGGGAGGGCAGCAAAGCGGTTGACTGTAAAGGATTTGTATTCGTCCCATTTTCCTTTTTTAAAGTTTATGAAAGTGCGTTTTTCTGTGACGATGAAGTTGGCGGTACGCTCGAGCGAAATAAGTATAGGTAGGTGGACGGATGCCAATGTTACCATCGGCTGCCAGTTGACGAAGTTTACGAGTTCTGCGCTCACGATTGATATATCCGGCGAACTGTGACAGCTTCCTACCATACGTGTGGGGGCGTCTCCATTTATTGTGCAGAACGTCGTTCCTTCTATTTGATCCGCCAACATCCCACCCCTACTGTCTGCCTGCAAGGTTGAATGCCATAAATCGTGGTGGGCATTGAAATCGCCTAAGATAATTCGATTATTGCCAGTGAGTAAGGCCTGATATTAGGGCTGTATCCACTGGGGCAACAGGTGGCAGAAGGGATGTAGATGTTGATGATTTCTAGGTTTGCATCACCTGGCTGGACAGATAAGCCTTGACGTTCTAAGACACTGTCCCTGCGCACAGAGTGGTGTATGATAAACGCGAGGCCACCTCCGTTTCCGGTCTCGCGACCTTTTCTGTAAACATTATACCCAGAACAAGTCTGCAGAGCAGATCTTGCTGTGAGTTTAGTCTCTTGAATCGCAGCAATGCGGATGTTGTGCCGCTTCATGAAATCGACTATCTCCGTGATCTTCCCAGTTAATACATTACAGTTTAACTGCAGAATTCTGAAGTGCAACGGGGGAGACGTCGTCACTCTGAGAGTAAGTGACGGGATACTACGTCTGGGTTGTGAAGGCTAGGACGCAACTGCTGTTGGGGCCCTGGGACTGGACGTCCTTGGGTAAGTTTTGGCGGCCCCGGTGTATTTGGGTTTGCGGTCTGGCAACATGGCGCTATGAAACCCATCGGGGGGTGGCCGTTGCGGAGACTAAGGCGTAGACTACGGGACGCCTTTGGGCTTGAACAGCAAGGAGCCACAAAAGATTTATAAAAGTTACGTGGACGTCGGGTTTTGGAATCTAGCCCAGAACAACCTGACCGATGCAACTATTCCTTGCACGAGACACACTGACAAGAGTATGACCGTCCTAAAACGATTCTTTTCCGGCAGGCGCAGCAAAACCATTTCTCAGTACCGAGGTCAGGAGACGGACCCGGTTTGTATTCGATACCTTCCCGGAGCAGGAGAATATGGAGCAGTCCCGCTGCAAGGAGCTGCTGGGAGGATGACAATTTGTGGGAGGGACACAACCAAATTAAATGGGATTATACTGAAATGACAGTCCTTGCTCTGAAAAAATCCCGATTGGCTCCGATACATAGAACCGACAGCGTTGGGAAACAACGTCGTAGGCAGTTCAAGAGGTTTGTTGAGAGAAACCCCCGGTACTGCAACCGGGTCGATGAGGAAGAAACGTTGAACTGCAGAATTAAGTGGCAACGTTCGGCGGAGGCGACAAGCCTGCTTTCAAGAGGCAGAAAGAACCCAGTCCCAGGGCCGCGAGGCAGGACAGCTGCATAGATAAGACAATTGGGTCTAAAGCTGTATAACAGGTGGGCCTCAATAGCGAGGTAGTAGCTACGCCGAAAGCAACAACCACGTAAGCTGCAAATCATAGAGAGAGCGCTAAAAGTAGCGGTGTGCCAAACACGGAAGTAGGAAATAAACTAAAGTGAAACAGCGCCAAGACTCCGGCTTTCTTGGAGCTAGAATAAAGAGGTAGCACTAAGAATTCGGCTGTTCTCGGGAAAATGATTGATGTGGCAAAAGAAGCTTAATAGCAAAATGCTCAAGATGACGCGGGAGGAACCAAGTAAACCCCTTGCAACCACTAATTCGGAGGGGTGGTACAATGGTGTGAAGATGATAGCGTGTGACAACATCGATTGCGGTGGCTCGACGAAGTGTTTCCAAACAAGGCACGACGCGCGATTTGAGGTCGTAAATATGCGCAGGTCCCCACGACACCCTGCGATTTTTACAGATAAACCTTCAACGCAGTAAAGTGGCGTCGAGCAGGGTTCGTTTGAAATGGCGCTGATCCAGGAGCCATGGCTCATACAGGGAGGAAAGGCTTCTGGGCTCGGTGCGCGCGTATTTGACGTTTACTGCGCATAAACGGAACGAAGGGTGCAATCTGCAGTCATTGTAAGGAAACAACTGCATTCATATATTCCGCAAAATAGCACTTCTGAGGTCATCGCAGTGGTGGCCGTTGAGCAGAAGAATATGCGGGCATTTAACCTGACATCCTGCCATATGGCCCGTGCGGCGGATTTCTAGAGGCTAATACAAGAGGCGAGTCTTATTTTGTTACATAACCAATTTGCCGATAGTCAACAGGGTAGGTGTCCTTACATATATTGGTCCAACCTCCAGCTCTTACCAACACAGCCACAGTTTTAATTTTGGCGATCACTTGACTTAACTTCAAAACAGACACGATCAACGTCGCTCACTTGTACACACACTTAGTCATAGTAAAACCGACAGTACAAAAAGTCCACGCCAACGCGAACGGACGTTTCTCTCATATGTATGTATCAGGGGCGTAGCGACGGGGGGAGGAGGATTACACCCTCCCCCTTTCCCTCAGGATCATTTGATTTTTTAGGTCGTTACAATTCAAATATTTGATGTTTTATGTCTATGTTAATAAATTTCTTTATAATTCTGCTACGTATTCAATATGCAAGCATATGTATGTACGAAGTGAACACTTATATTTCAATCATATTCTGTTTCATAATAATTCTGCAATTTATTAAATATACAAATGTAGATGTTAACTTTTACTATAATTTCATAAAGACGTTTCGTTGTAAAACACATTACTATAATGCAATATCTACATTTTTTTCATATCAAAAACACATTTCAAAAATGTAAAATTCAAATTATTTGATAAATGAAAAAATAATGTATGATTTTTAATAATCGGGGATTGCCCATATTGCTTTTTTTAAATGTATGAAAACATTTATTTGAAGCAATTTTTGTAATTTTATAATTTATTTAATAATTTGGGAAAAATTTAAACAACGTGACATCAGGACGGACAAGGCGACAGCTGTTTCGATTATACCTTGTAAATCTCTTCAAAGCCTTTTCCCCCACTCCCGGGAGAAAAGGCTTTGAAGAGATTTACAAGGTATAATCGAAACAGCTGTCGCCTTGTCCGTCCTGATGTCACGTTGTTTAAATTTTTCCCAAATTATTAAATAAATTATAAAATTACAAAAATTGCTTCAAATAAATGTTTTCATACATTTAAAAAAAGCAATATGGGCAATCCCCGATTATTAAAAATCATACAAACAGACAAAATTGGTTAATTCGTTGTAGTTCTATAAATAGAACGAAAACAGCAACAAAACCAAAGTTTCTTTGAAAACCGCCGTACCAAGCATAGCTTTAACACATAACGAAGTATGCAATGTGTAAAAGATTAAAATATGCAAAAAGAAGGCAATTGGGAAAGACTTCACAACAGGCATGACGTAGCTGAATGCGTTTACAACCATTTCAACTATCGTAGGGGTGCGAGTTCGACTCCCACTCCCGGGAGAAAAGGCTTTGAAGAGATTTACAAGGTATAATCGAAACAGCTGTCGCCTTGTCCGTCCTGATGTCACGTTGTTTAAATTTTTCCCAAATTATTAAATAAAAGAAAAAATAATGTGTTTTTCACATTTTAAAATGTAAAAAACACAGTGTTTTTCCGTGTAGATATGACTTTTTTTAATTAAATTTTTTTCTGTTCGATCAGTTTCTTTGTTTTGAATTTTATATATGTATACGTTAGATCTCATGCATAGACTCAAAAAGCATAAATTCTACTTATTCCTGAAGGAGGTACTTCGTTTTTTTTTAATAAATTTATCTATGATTAATATTACAGGAATGCGATTCTGTGGTTTTTCCTAATGTTCACATGTTGTTGAAAATCTTGTATACGCTTCCAATAACAATGGAAACGAACGGAGATCTTTTTCAACTCTTAGGCTGATTAAAAACTATTTGAGAAACACGATGAGTAAAAATCGATTGAATGGCTGTGTATCACAAAGCATCCACCGTGATCTAATTGTTACCGTTGATTTTTTTTTTAGATGAAATGGCAAAGAAAAGCCGACGCATGCGCTTGAGTTTTTAATGTTACCTTTTTTATATCATATTCTAAATACACGTACTTTAATGTTAAAGCTAAAGACAACATTTTTTCTATTTATTTAACTGAAAAAAACAAAATTATTATTAAATTATTTTACGAAATGCCTTTAGTATTTCTTCCACGTCCTTAGTCTTAATTATTGCGAATATATCATCTACATATTTGTTTATGTATTTGATAAATATGTCCTTTGATTTGAGCCCGGCAATGCTGTCGTCAAGAATTTTGTCTAAAACTATTTCAGCTACAGTGGGCGAAAGAGGATTCCCCATAGGCATACAATACCCTTCTTGGTAAAAAGTGCAATCATACGTGAAGTAATTGTTATCCCTCAAACAGAAACAGGTTTGAAATTGTCGTCACAGTTTTATGCATGTGTAGGTTACCCCACTGTTTCATAATCGTATTTATTGCTGAATGAATCGGTATATTGGTGGAGAGGGAAACAACGTCGAACGATATTACAATTTCATCGTCTGCAATCGTGATATCTTTTAAGTTGCGTTTTAGTTGTACGGAATTTTTTACATTTAGACTGTCCGAAATTATGTTTTCAGGATTTTTTCTAAATATTTTGCGAGTTTTAAGCATGGCACACTTACTGATGATGCGATCGGTCTAAGTGGGGTGTTTTTTTTTATGTATCTTTGGTAAACCATAAAGTCTTGGGGCTATAGCTGCAGTACAAGTTAGTTGTTTTTTTAAATTAAGACTGATAGTCCCTTGTTGATATATGTCTTTTACAATGGTGTTGTTTTTCCTTAATAATTGGGTTGTTGGATCCGTTCTCATTGTTTTGTATGTTTGTCTATCGTGTAATAATTGCTCCATTTTGTTTTTGTAGTCCACCTGGTACATCATAACTGTTGTTGTTGTTGTTGGTTGCTCTCCGAAGGCTTTAGGGAGTGTTATCGATGTGATGGTCCTTTGCCGGATACAGATCCGCTACGCTCCGGTAACACAGCACCATTAAGGTGCTATCCCGACCATCTCGGGAACGATTTATATGGCCACATTAAACCTTCAGGCCATCCCTTCCTCCCCACCCCCAAGTTCCGTGAGGGGTTGGGAATAGAAACTGTAATTTGAGCCTGCCACCCAACAAGGAGTAAGGATTGGGCGGGGCCTTCACCTTGAGGTCATGTCAGACTCACCTTAACACCATTTTTTGACTATACATACTATTTCTCTGTTTTTTGTTATTTGCTGGGAGGGGTTATCGAAACGTGCACACCCATGCATGCCCTAGGTCCATATTGACACACAAGTTACACAAGGATACAAATGAATGTGCAAATATCCATAGCCTAGATTAAGCAAGCATATACAGATAGGTTGTTTAAACCAAGGGTTTATTTTTGTTAGACGTAAGGTCATTGGCAGATGATTTAATTGGTGAATTTTTAAATTGGAATATTTGTATCGGACCCAGAGGGCCAGTAAATTTAAAATCACATAAACATACAATTTTTCGAATCATTTTGGTATAGACGCTCTGCTGCATTGAAGCAAAAAGGCAAGCGCACTTAATCATTGAATCTCATATAATTACCTATCATAGTATGTATTTTAAGAATGAGGCAATAAAAACTTCATAATGCATTGTTAAATTTAATATTGAAAATGGTTGACTTCTTATTTCAGATGCGGACAAAGGGGGATGAGTTTTGGGGTCGGCAGAAAAAACAACCACAACATTGCCACTGCCGACTAAGAAAGGGTGGGTACAGAGTGGCCGGCCAAGCAACATCTATCGCCTAGTTGGGGGTTTCTGGGGGCGAACCATTGGGGGAATTGGAGCAGTGATGTGAAGTAAGGGGTACTAGGATGATGTGACATTCCTGGAGTGTGAAATAAATGGAGATCGGTACGATTTTTTTGTATGGTGCGGTGCATGGTACGGGCGGCGCCACAATCCGGCGAGCTACGTCGTGCAAAAATGCAAGCGTACCGGCGCTAACCCCGACATGCCGAGTGGATTGGAGTGAGGGAGTAGGCTAGTATGAGAGTATAAGCTTGCTCCACCACTGGATGAAAACCCGTACGTAACAGAAATGGCGCCCAACGCGTGAGGTCCATAGCCTTGTGAGCCTTAAGTAAAATTGTTCGGACACACTTCGGGGATATTCGCATCTTCTTTGGGGGGAGTTCCAAACTCTAATTTTTTATTTTTTTTTTTATTTTCGAGACGTCGGTAGCTTGACTTAGCTCCCGTGGAGCTGATCAATAGTATCGAGGTTGGGGGGTAAAGTGAATGGAGTCGCTCGTCTGTCAGCTTGTTCTGGAGAGGTTTGATCCGGACAATAGTGGCAGAGGACTGACTTGGGTCGCTGAGAATCCCGCTCGCGAGTAGCTCGTTTTGCCAGTATTAGAGCGGACGATAATATTCGTGGGAGGGTTCCGGAGGGGGGGGGGGGGGGGGGGTCAGGCTAACTAGGTAGCTTAGTTGGTTAGTGCAGCACCAGATAATAGTATCCACGGCTGGAATAGATGAGGGGATTACAGCTAGAGGGGGACAGAATTAGACGGACGACAGTAGGTAGGACAGACTCGTCGTATCTGAAATGGAATCGATTTGCTTCATATCATTTTATTTTGCGCTCTATTCATAACCACGTTTATGCAACCACATATATATACTTAGTATTTCTTTTCTTCTAAAAGCACGGTGAACACTACGGTATTACATATCTGATTTTTTTTTTTTTTTTGAAACCATTTGCCTCCGCGGATTACCCTCTCCAGTGAAGTCCATCTTCCCGGAAGGAAAACCTATATTGAGATTTTTTTGATAAATATAAAGTCACGCTGTTGCATACACCTTAGGGTTTTTATTTTTTATTTTTTATTTTTTTAAATAAATTTTCGAACGCTGTTACTTCTACGTGCCTTTGGGCGATCCGAGGGCCAGAGTTATAATATCGCGCCAGCGGTAAGAACGTGAGTCACACATTCGGCGGTTAGTTTGTTGGCACCGACGTGTTAGCGACCTCGAGTGAGCGTCGTCGTTCTCTAGAACAGGTTGAAGTTCAGTTCGGGAAAATACAGCGCGTCGCACATAGCAAGATACGGAGATGACAAAGAAGAGAGCAGGGCTTTGAAGCGCTACGGTTGGCGAGGTCGATGAAAACACCGACGATGAGAGCGGGACACCGGAGCTAGTGGAGGAACACGACGCTGGAGCGGGCGCTAGCCCAGAAAACAACAACGACGAGGCCGGAACGCGAGACGAGCAGGACCAATCGCAAACTGTGACGCCCGTGCTGAAAGTGGATTCCAGTCAACACAACGCAACCGCCGATTCGATGAGCAACGCGCTAATGCAGAAATTCGATATGATGTTTGGAATCAGTTGGAAATGAGTCGCTCAACCACGGAAGCGGTCAAGGAGGCCATGCATACACTTAGGAGGGACATGAATGGTTTGGCGGGCAGACTGTCGACGCTAGAGGACACAGGCGAGCGCGATCGGGAAGAATTATAGCGCGACGATTGGCTGTTGCACGGGGAAGCTGGAGCTGCAAGCGCCAGCGCCGATGAGCAGGAGCAATGCGGAGGTGTGCACCGGACCAGCGCGTCCAACCGCGGAACGTCGAGTAGAGGCGGGCGCGCCTCTTTCAGTAAGATTTAATGTGAAAAATGAATATGAATTGAAAGATAGACTAGCTAATATATGTTTGTCCGATGATGAAGTGTTAGTCTCATTCGATGTCATTTCCCTGTTCACAAATATACCGACAATGCTTGCAACCAAGATTATAATGAACAAATGGGACAGAATACAAGAAACAACGAAAATCCCAAATAAAAGATTTCAATCCTGGACTTTTATCTCAAAGACGACAATTATTTTGAGTGCAATAACAAATTATACTTCCAAACATTTGGAATGCCAATGGGCAATCCCCTCTCCCCAACCATTGCGGACATTGTTATGGACGAACTACTTGACAACACCATCTCGGAGCTGAAACAACACTACAATATTGACATCAAATTTATCAACAAATATGTAGACGACATTTTTGCAATAACAAAACGAAGCGACACTAACAAGATTCTAGAGACACTTAACAAATATCATCCAAAACTCAAGTTCACAATAGAAATGGAGGAAAACGAAAGCATCCCCTTCATTGATGTCCGTATACATAGAGATAAAAACAATATAATTCTGAACTGGTACTCTAAACCCACCTCCTCTGGACGTCTGATCAACTATTTCTCTTCCCAACCTAGGAAATATAAAATTAACACAGCGAAAAATTTAATTCGTAAAATATTGACAATAAGCCATAGACAATTCCACGAAGCTAACATAGAAAAAATATACAACATATTAAAAAGCAACAACTACCCAGTGAAATTGATACGCGAACTGATCACACAAGAGAAAATAATAACAGGAGAACAGAAAACGAAGCAACAAAACCCAGAAACATCTAATGCATCACATACATACCAAAACTCAGCGAAAACTTTGATCAGAAAATATTAAAGCAACAAAATATTACGCTTGCATACAAATCGAATGCAACAATATCCAGCATTTATACGAAAACGAAAAGACCAATAGAAAAACAACAACAAAGCAACGTTTTTTATGAAATAAAATGCAAGGGCAACGACAACGAACGCTGTGATAAAGTGTATATCGGAACAACAAAAAGAGCATTAGGCGTCCGCATAACCGAACACGAATCGGATATAAAAAAGCAAAAACAAAGCACAGCCTTGTCTCAACACATTTTAAGTAGTGGCCACGCAGCTGACTTTACCAACACCAGAATTATCGACAAAGAAAAGAGAGAAATAACGCGATACACATTAGAGTATCTAAGAATATTACAAAGAAGGGAGGAGACGATAAACAAAAAAGAGGACACCGGTAACATCAGCTTACTTGTTATGCATAAGAAAATGAACAGCAATTTAGTTTAGACAAGACTACCACAAGAAGTGGTACTGATGGTACTAGTTTTAAGCTCTAATATAATTGTTTCATATTGTAGTGAGTATTGCGGAAATTCAAGAGCATTTATTTCTTCTGTTTGTGCGAATGTATAATTGATATATGTCTTTTGTTTTTTTTAAATAAACAGAGTTGCCCCTGATGATGCTAAAATTTGTCAGCAAAACGTTGAGCAGAATGGTGAATTGAATTCTTTCATTTGCACCAAAATAAATGGATCAGCCAAGCCTGAAATAATTCATATAAACCTTAATTTGAACTGATCGAAAAAAATTACAAGAATAACCCCATTTAATTTGTTGCGTCCCTCCCACAAATTGTCATCCTCACAGCACCTCCTTGCAGCGGGACTGCTCCATATTCTCTTGCTCCGGGAAGGTATCGAATTCAATCCGGGTTCGTCTCCTGACCCCGGTCCTGAGAAATGGTTTTGCTGCATCTGCCGGAAAAGAATCTTTTTAGGACGGTCATACTCTGTTCAGTGTGTCTCGTGTAAGGGATGGTTGCATCGGACAGGTTGTTCTGGGCTTGACCTCAAAACCCAACGTCCACATAACTTTTATAAATCTTTTGTGGCTCCTTGCTGTTCACGCCCAAGGGCGTCCCGTAGTCTACCTCCCCACTACCTGCCAGCCCCGCTGCTCAGCAAGCCACAACAAGTACCCGCTGCTGCTCGCGCCCCACGGCGACAACAACTCAAACAGCTGCTACCACTCATAACTACTATCTTCGTAGTAGAGCCGGTAGAAATGCTGAGCATCAGCCCCAGTCCCCGTCTTCTCCCCCCCCCCCCCCCCTCTTTTCCGGCAGCAATCGTGTAGTTCAGGGAAACAGACTCTTAGCAATTGCGTCCTAGCCTTCCTCAACCCAGGCGTAGTCACCCGTCACTTACCCCCAGAGTGGTGACGTCTCCCCCTATGCACTTCAGAATTCTGCAGTTAAACTGTAATGGACTAACTGGGAAGATTACGGAGATAGTCGATTTCATTAAGCGGCATAACATCCGCATTGCTGCGATTCGAGAGACTAAACTCATAGCGAGATCTGCATTGCAGACCTGTTTTGGGTATAATGTCCACAGAAAAGATAGCGAGAGCGGAAATGGAGGCGGCCTCGCGTTTATAATACACCACTCTGTGCAATATTATATATTTGATCCTGGCATCGACCGCAGGGACAATGTCTTAGAACGTCAAGGCCTATCTGTCAGGTCAGGCGATGCAAACCTAGAAATCATCAACATCTACATCCCTCCTGCCACCTGTTGCCCCAGTGGATATCGCCCTAATATCAGCGCCTTACTCACTGGGAACAATGGCATTATCTTAGGCGATTTCAATGCCCATCACGATCTATGGCATTCAAACTTGCGGGTGGACAATATGGGTGAGATGTTAGCGGATCAAATAGAAGAAACGACGTTCTGCACAATAAACGGAGACGCCCCCACACGTATGGTAGGAAGCTGTCACAGTTTGCCAGATATCTCAATCGTGAGCGCAGAACTCGTAAACTGCGTCAACTGGCAGCCGATGGTAACACTGGCATCCGACCACCTGCATATACTTATTTCGCTCGAGCGTACCGCCGACTTCATCGTCACAGAAAAACGCACTTTCGTAAACTTCAAAAAGGAAAGTGGGACGAATGTAAATCTTTTACAGACAACCTCTTTGCTGCCCTCCCTATCCCGACTGATGTCCGCCAAGGGGAGCGTGCCTTCCGCAAGGTCATTGAATCCGCCTCGGCACGTTTCATTCCCGCCGGGAGAATTCCCAAAATTCGGCCCCACTTCCCGGCGGAGGCCGCAAACTTAGCGAGAGAACGTGACCTTATAAGACAGCTTGATCCAGGCGACCCCCAAATAAGGGATATAAACCAACGCATCAGATTGCTTGTGGACGAACACAAGTGGGCGAAATGGGAGGAGCACCTAAGAGGTTGTAACCTCTCTACCGGTGTGGGTAAACTTTGGTCCACCGTAAAGTCCCTATCGAATCCGTCTAAGCACAAAGACAAAGTTTCCATCGCCTTTGGCGATAAAGTGCTGTGGGATGCGAAAAAATGCGCGAGCGCTTATAATGCATTCTACGGTCGACAAAGATAGACTGAGGGCCAACAGACACGCACATAAACACAAATTCAGCGCTTCAGTTGTTTCAGGTTGAGGACGCCATTGGTCACGCTAAACCATCCAAAGCAGTGGGCCCAGACGGCATAGCCATGCCGATGCTTAAAAGCCTAGGTAGTCTAGGTAGAACAGTACTCGTAGCGCTAGACCTATCAAAAGCTTTTGATACGTTCAACCATTGCTCGTTACTGCAAGACCTGGAAGGGTCTACCCTTCCCCCATGTCTTAAAAGGTGGACCGCAAATTATCTGGGTGGTCGGCAGGCATCGGTGCAATGTAGAAACGAAACATCAAAACCAAGAAGAATTAAACAAGGGGTGCCACAGGGTGGTGTCCTGTCCCCACTTTTGTTTAATTTCTACATATCTAAGCTACCTTCACCACCGGAAGGTGTCACAATCGTTTCCTACGCCGATGACTGCACAGGCCCAGGCCCACAGATCGATGAGCTATGCAATAGAATAAACGGCTACCTCCCTGATCTCTCCAGTTTTTTCGCCTCGTGAAACCTGGAATTATCACCGACTAAATCTTCCGCGACCTTATTTACAACATGGACGTCCCATTGAACATCCAAGTCGATGGCACTACGCTACCGACTGTCCTACACCCCAAAATCTTGGGTGTGACGTTTGATCAGGATCTACATTTTGGTGAGCATGCAGCCGCAATTGTTCCGAGAATTCAGAGCCGTAACAAAATCCTCAAATCCCTCGCTGGCAGTGCTTGGGGAAAAGATAAAGAAACGCTCATGACTACATACAAAGCAATTAGCCAGCCCCTTACGTGCTACGCGTCACCTATTTGGCGGCCAAGCCTAAAAATTACCCACTGGAAGAAGCTACAGGCCTGCCAAAATACTGCTCTCAGAATTGCCACGGGCTGTCTTCTTATGTCCCCAGAACACCATCTGCATAATGAGGCGAGAATACTCAGGGAGTGAAATGAGATGCTGACCAAATAGTTCCTGTTGAATACCCAGAAATCTGAGCATCCCAACAGACATCTGATTGATGAGTCAGCACCGCCTAGGGGCTTAAGGAGTCATCTCCGTAAGCATTTTGAGGAAATACGGCACCTGAGAACCCAGCCGTATGAAGCGAAAAAACACAGGCAGGTCCTTGGTGAACTCCACAAACAGGCTTCGGACCTTTATGCCGGGAATTGCCCGGTGAATCCAGTACTCAAAGAAAAGTATCCAAAACTCGCGGAAGAGGAACGCCTACCCCCCAGGGAAACGCGTGTCACTCTTGCTCAACTTCGTTCTGGATACTGTAACAGGTTAAACTCTTACCTATCCAGAATCAACCCCGACATACAAAATGTATGCCCCGCTTGCAATGTGTCCCCACATGACACCAACCAACACTTTAATTGTAATGTGCAACCAACGCCTCTAACACCCCTTTCCTTATGGTCCATCCCTGTTGACACGGCAAGTTTCCTTGGACTCCCATTAGAGGATATTGATGACAATATCTGATCGGTCGCGGCTGTTAGATGGGGCGAAGTACTGCTACAACAACAACAACAACATGAAAAAAAATTCGTTAGGCGATGAACGAGCGCAAGCAAGAGTACCACGAGAAGTTCGAAGAGTATTACGCCATGGTGCGGGGAATGGAGCTGACTATGAGGACAAGGCTACCGGAGCTGAGCTTGGTCGATCTAATGCGGAGAAACCTCAAGCCCAGGATCAAAAATTTGATCTTCGGCTGTCGCATCGAATCATTAGGGGGCCTTAGGAGGAAATGTCGGCGCGCAGAGAAGCACTTGGCCGACTATGAGGCGAAGCCATACCGCAGGAAGGACGAACTGGAAAACGGAAGCGACGAGGATTATTCGGAGACACTCGAAGTGTTTCACCGATCCGCTAGGGATGGGCCGATACGCGGGGAGGGCTCGAGTGACGCCAATGCGGCGGACAGGGATATCCAGCCACCGGTAAGAGTCGCCGACCATGGTTGTGACGGTAGACTTTATAGCATGATCTGCTATAAGCAGGGACGGGAAAATAATAATTTTTTTTTTTGGAGTCGAAAAAGTCCTGGTAAAAAAATTGTCCCAGGTGAAAATGTTTGAGTTCTCAGGTATCTATATAGCAATATCATGTCGAATCATGCCTCCTTTTTATTTTTCGAACTTTTTCCATAAAAGTCCACATATAAAAGTAAAATCTGTTTTTTTATCAAATCCTAAGCGCTTCAAATTAGCTGTACATCGCACCCTTTGTTCTTGAACATTCTTTTGTATTTTACTTTTTCTTTTTCTTTTTTACTTACCTCCATGGAACATATGCTGTATGGTGTGAATGTTACTTCTATTTTTGTTTCTAGCTTTTAAACTTACTTTGTACTAGTAATAAGAATAATAACAAATATGGCACAGTAAAAGACTATGTCTTATATGTGTATTTTAAATAAATAAATAAATAAATAAATAGAACTAGTTAAACTCGGACTTTTAAAAATAAAAGTTCGGAAATAAAAGTTAAATCCGGACTTTTATTTTTTAAGGCCAAAATAAAAGTCCGGCTGGATAACAAAGAAACGGCTTATCTGAATTAAAAAAATTGTATGTTTCGGATAAGCCGTTTCTTTGTTATCAAGCCGGACTTTTATGTTGGTCTTAAAAAATAAAAGTCCGGATTTAAATTTTATTTCCGGACTTTTATTTTTAAAAGTCCGAGTTTAACTAGTTCTGTCGGACTCAAAAAATAAAAATCCGAAAATAATTTTTATCTTGATCCAAATATATTAAAAGTCCAAAATTAATAGTTTTGCAAGGAATTATATTATAAAAGGAATAACAGTTTCGGCCCTGGCTATAAGTGCAATCAGCCCAGCAGGCAGTTGTGCCGGAGTTGTCAGTCAAAAAACCAGGAGAACGGCGGGAAACCCAGTGAGCCTTGCCAGCGTCGTCTGACCCCGGAAAAATAGGCGCATCGAATTTCGATAGGGATATTCGCGAAGAAAAGCCTATCACAATTTTAACCAAACCTGACCTTTGAAAAATAGCAATGAAGGTGAACCGGCGAGCAAACTGTCGCCCCGTCTTTCACTGGACGGGAAACAAGCCATATACGATGCAGCGCGGAAGCGGATATTCGGAGTTTCGCCGAAACTGGAGTCCACATGCAACGAAGACGGCGAACTTAGGGCATTCAGACTGGGAACGAGCCGTAGGTGGCGGAAGTTTTTCGACGTGCACAAGCGTTCGCGCGAGAAGCGGCATGAGGCGAAAGCTATCGACGACACCGTGATCCGCGATGCTACCGACAAGCGACCGTATGTACAAATAGAAATCGAAAGTACAGGGGATGCTGGACAGCGGCGTATCAATTAGCTGCTTCGGGTCAGTGGCGCGCGCTTGGGAAGAGAAGATGGCAAGCAAGTTGCTAAAGCTGAGAGAGAACCTGAAGACGGAGGATGGGAAAGCGCAGACAGTTGTAAGCTCGTGGAGAAGCCGGGAAAGAAGCGATTGTGCGTGGACATGAGAAAGCGATTACAGGAAACGCAATTTATCTCGGGAATCGATCTTAAGGATGCGTTCTGGCAAATTCCGCTAGAGGAATTATCAAGGGAGAAAACGGCATTCACGGTCCCTGGGCGGCCGCTCCACCAATTCAAGGTGATGCCATTTGGGTTGTCTAATACGAGCCAGAGACTATGTAAGTTAACGGATAAAGTAATTCCGTCGCATCTCAGAGAGAACGTGTTTGTATACATAGATTATCTCTTGGTATGCTCATCAGACTTCCAGACCCACATGGTACACTTGACGGAAGTTGCGGAATGTCTCGCCAGTGCTGGCCTAACAATAAATTTGCAAAAGTCGAAATTCTGCTAAAAAAAGAGCTAAAATACCTCGGTTTTGTAGTAGGTCAAGGAGAACTGAAGACTGATCCGGATAAGGTGCGGTCGATTGTCGGATTTCCGGTACCCGCGACCATAAAGCAGTTGCGTCGATTTCTGGGCATGTGTGGATGGTATAGGCGATTCATACCAAATTTTGCCACCATCGCCGCCCCGATGACTGCGTATTTGCGCAAGGAAAAAGGTGTTCGCAATGACGGAACAAGCGGTAGAGGCGTTCAACGAATTAAAAGGGGTGCTAACCTCCACAGACGTACTGATTAATCCCGTCTTCACCAAACATTTTGATATCCAGTGCGATGCGTCGACTCAAGGCATTGGCAGCGTTATATTTCCGAAGGATGAAGGAGGCTATGAAAGACCTATCGCCTTCATATCTCAAAAGCTAAATTCGGCCCAACGTAACTATACAATCATCAAACTTGAGTGTCTAGCAGCGGTCGTAAGCGTGAAGAAATTTCAAGTGTATATAGAGGGTTTGCCATTATTACGGACCACATGAGTTTGAAGTGGCTAATGGGGCAAAATGACCTGTCCAGACGCTTAGCGAGGTGGAGCCTAAAATTGCAAGGTTTCGATTTTAAAATCGAGCACAGGAAGGGATCGCAAAATGTCGTGTCAGACACGCTGAGCAGAATGTATATGGAGAGGTCGCCGAGCTGGAAGTGGAAGCCGACATCGATTTCGCGTCGCCCAAGTTCGCCAATGAAGCCTACACATCACTGAAGCGCCACATAGAACAAAGCTCCGAACGGTTACCGGATCTGTGCGTGAAGGATGGGGTGGTCCACAAGAGAATGTGGTCGAGATGCATGGAAGAGGCAGAGGAGTCGGCGTGGAGAGTATGAGTGCCCGAGGGATTGAGGCAACAGCTTTTATAAAGGCACACTCCGATAGATCTGCTGGACATGGTGGCGTGGCGAAGACGCTGTATCGCTTGAAGGGTAGATTCTTCTGGCCTGGAATGGTGAAGGCGGTTCAAGATTTTATTGCGAGGTGCGAATTGTGTAAGTGTTCCAAGGCGCCGAACCAATCGTCTCGACCGCTAATGACCGACCGCCTCGTAACTGAGAGACCCTTGTAGAGTATATACGTAGACTTTTGTGGGCCGTACCCGCGCACACGGGCTGGAAACACCGTCATATTCGTGGTACTGGACCATTTGACCAAATTTATCTTTTTTTAAACCAACGCGACAGGCGACGGCGTCAGACGTCATAAGTTATCTCGAAAAGGACATATTCCATACCTTTGGCATCCCAGAAACTCTGCACTCGGACAAGGGGAGACAAGGCGGACCCCTTTGCGGGAGTTATCGCCACATACGGGGTGAAGCACGTTAAAACCGCACCCTACTCGCCATAGGCGAGTGCATCGGAAAGGGTGAGTCTCTCGCTGCTAGCCATGCTTAGAACATATATCGGCGGGGAGGATCAACTCGCCTGGGATCAACCGTATCGGATGCAGCAATCGCATTGCGAAGCGCGGTGAATGAGGCCATATGCATTGATCCTTACAGAGAGGTATTCGGATAAGCGATGGTTCAGCATGGGAAAGCTTACGAGACCCTACGGCGATTGGAAGCATTGCGAGAGAGCGACATAGGGGTCCTGCACAGGGGGGATCGCATGAGCCTGATGCGCGAAGGATTAATCCGTTGTCTGGAAGAGGCACATAGGAAGCGACAGCAAATATACAACTCGAGGGCTCGACCTATTATGTACCGAGAAGGAGAAATAGTGTATCGCCGAAATTTCAAACTAAGCAGTGCAACAGAAGGCTATAAAGCGAAGCTCGCTCCGAAATACCTCCGCTCGATAGTGCTAGCGTCGAAAGTGAACGCCCTCTATGAACTAGGAGACTCATCGTGGCGACCCGTGGAAGTCTACCATGCCAAGGACATATGGCGATAAGGGAAGGGCGGGCTGATCGACCGGCTTTTCGAGAGCATCGCCGAGTGGAGCACTCGCCCTGTTGCGGTCACCCTATGGGGCTGAGCCAAAAGATGGTCTGGCAACACTCCGCTTTCGTGTCATGTCATGAATGACAGCTGCCATTCACCAACCACAGCCAACTTTCGGCCATTGCTGTTTCTGCCTTTTCGTCGTAGAATCCAGGCAGCGCGGTCACGAGAAACCATAGGAAACCCCAAAATTTGAGGAAGTAAATCCTATCGCATCCCGCAAAGGATACAAAGACTACGGGTACACCCTTGACCAACAGGGACATCAAGCAAACGGAAGGAAATCCGGGCAGTTATTTTTGGATCGCAATCAGGCGAATAAGGAGGAAACAGCGTGGTAAGTAGACATCCTACGAACAGGGAAATACAAGTAATAAAAATGTTGTTGATAGGATAGTGTCGGGCTACGCCGTCAGCGAAACAGTGGTCGCCACGCCAACAACTTTAGGGGACGGTAGCGTGGGGGCATGCGCTCGAGCAGACATACCCACGTCTTCCTAGAGCACGATACTATTTTCACGACCGGGCCGCCGGTTGCGTGGCCCGGTAATCCATATATGGAATGCTGGACTTTCCACGCACTAGCCATCACCGTTGCACTCTGCATCGCTGCGATTGTCGCCACTGACGGCGTATATGCAGACCGTTCCAGCATCATCGCATGTATGATCACACCTCGCATCACCACAACCGTCAACAAGAAGCATGCTGAAACAACAGTTGCCACGCCATCAGCATCTCTGGGCATCATCGCAGCTGACAACAGGAGGAGCAAGGAGCCAGGTTTCGTAGTTTAGGTGTAGTGGGGTATGAGACTCAGTAGTGTATGCCGTGAGTGGGCCAGTTTAAAGCGAGGTACGTATGTACGTGGGTTCTACACCCGAATAGGCAGGGTAGGGTTGAGCAGGGGCGTACGTGCCTATAAATATATAAATCAGATTAGACACAAAACTCTGATTGTACGTAAAATTTAACTTTATTGTGAAGCGTGAGCCGCAGGTCAGCGGTGTCGTCAACTGACTCCAAAATGGGGGAAGAGGCAAAGAAAAAGAAGAAAAAAAATATTTCACAATTGGCGCAGTGAAGCCAGATCCCCTGCCTTTGAGCCTGTCTTGGGCTGCTGCCACCCAATAAGGAGTAAGGATCTCTGTGTTTTTTTTTTTTTTTTTTCTCAATAAAGCCATTGTAGTGCGAAGCCAAGTGGATGCATGTGTGTGCACGGGGAACGTAAGCCCGCTTAACTTTGGGAGGGAGCATGAACACAGTTTATGAAATTTGCTGGGAGGGGTTATCGAAACGTGCACACTAGACTGGGTTGGTCCCCATACAAAAAAAAAGTTGCTAATATCCGTTCCCAAATTTAAAGATTATGTTGAGAGGGTTTCGGAAAATTTTTTTTGATCCTTCGAAATACAGCCAAAAAGGTTTCTTCGTTGTAACTTCGTTTTTTGACGTCCGATTTTTAAAATTGATATGTCATTCTTTTGGCCTTGAGAAGCTTCACATTTCCGTTTAATGTCCTTTTAAGCTATGAAGTTGTTTTCACATGATTAGGTCAGCTAACAAAATTTTACCCCCTAATGTATCCTTTTTCCTTACCAAACGAAAGTACTTAAAAATTCAAGAAAATGTTGCTTTGAAACCATATTACTAAATTAATCACAAAGGTAAAAAAAATAAATGTAAGGCGCGATAAGCTCCGAAGAGATCTAAGGCCGAGCTTCTCTTCCAATTTGCGTCGTGCTCCTCTTGATTTTCCCTACAAATTGGCCGGATGGGACCTACATGTTTTATGCCGACTCCGAACGGCATCTGCAAGGCAGATGAGTTTTCACTGAGAGTTTTTCATGGCAGAAATACACCCGGAGCGCTTGCCAAATTCTGCCGAGGGGCGACCCCGCTTAGAAAAATTTTCTTCTAATTGAGAAACCTTATTTCTAAAATTTTGATGTTGCTTTGCCCGGGATGCGAACCCAGGGCATACGGTGTGATAGGCGGAGCACGCTACCATCACACTACGGTGGCCACACAAAGAAGTTATAGCACTTTCAATATTTATTGCAACTGTTATTTTACCTGATTCTTATTATACTTAGACCTGAAACTCATGATGTTTTTGGAGGAAAAATTGCAGGGTTTGCATTGAAAAGTTAATAAAGATATGCCAAATATCATGAATAGGGGAAGTCAAAGTAAATAAGTGAGTCAAACCTGTTATTTCGTATTTATAATAATAACACTCTGCGACAAAATCAAATTTTTTTCTGGGTATGGGAAAAAAACCCACTTTCTTGTAGAGATTAAGGCTTAAGTAAACAAATACTATCTGCGTTTTTCGAACTTAACCTCCAAAAAATAGATATCGGCTGTATTTCGAGGGATCACAAAAAATTAAAAAAAAAATTTCCGAAACCCTCTCAGCTTAATCTTTAAATTTAGGGGCGGACATTAGCAACTTTTTTTTCCACCCAGTCTAGTGCACACCCATGCATGCTCTAGGTTCATTTTGACACACAAGTTACATAAGGATACAAATGAATGTCTAAATATCCATAGCCTAGGTTAAGCAAGCATATACAGATATGTTGTTTAAACCCAGGGTTTATTTTTGTTAGACGCAAGGTCATGGGCAGATGATTTAATTGCTGGATTTTTAAATTGCAATATTTGTATCGGACCCAGAGGGCCAGTATATTTAAAATCATATAAACATAAAATTTTTCGAATCATTTTGGTATAGACGCTTTGTTGCATTGAAGAAAAAAGGCAAGCGCACTTAAACATTGAATCTCATTTAATTACCTATCATAGTATGTATTTTAAGAATGATTCAATAAAAACTTCATAATGAATTGTTAAATTTAATACTGAAAATGGTTGACTTCTTATTTCAGATGCGATGGGGACGGACGGACATGGGTGAGACATGGGCGGGTGAAGATCGAAGGGATAAAGGGGGTCGGCAGCAAAAACAACAACAACAACTGGCGACCAAGGAAGGGTGGGTACAGAGTGGCCGGCCAAGCAACATCTATGGCCGAGTGGGGGGTTTCAGGGGGCGAACCCTTGGGGGAATCGGGGCAGCGATGGGGACTAGGATGATGTGACATCCCTGGAGTGTGAAATAAGTGGAGAGATCGGTACGATTTTTTTTGTACGGTGCGGCGCAAGAACCACCCCACAGTCCGGCGAGCTAGCTCGTGCAAAAATGCAAGCGTACCAGCGCTGACCCCGACATGCCGAGCGGATTGGAGTGAGGGAGTAGGCTAGTATGAGAGTTGGAGTTTGCTACACCACTGGATGAAAACCCGTACGTTACATATGGTCCGACTATACAGTGAAATGTGTGCAAAGTAAACTGCTAAGAGCTCCAATTCTATAACTGGTCTATTCTGTTCGGCTTTGTTGAATACCTTAGAGGCGAAACAGACAAATAAATCGCTACCCTGGTGATCCTAGCTTTAAAAAGCGCCACTCCTTGTTTTTGAAGCATCTACTGCAATTATGAATGGTTTAGTAAAATCGCACACACTCCCAATTAACAAAAAAATTTTTTTTAACTAAATGTTTTAGAGGGCTGCCACAGATGAGCAAACGCCACGAAACGTCCACCTGCATCTTTATCAATCGATTTCGTGTATTTTTTTTACTGTGTCGATTTTGGACTCGTCTGACAGCAGACGTTTGGCAGAACATTTGTGGCCTAAAAACGGAACTTCCAGTCTGGGAAAATTGCATTAATTCGGGTTATGTTTAAGATTGAATGACCTGAATGCTTCGAAAACTTTGGCCAGGTTTTTTATGTGATGCTCCTTCACTACAGCCAATTACGATTATATCATCCACCTAAAGAAACGACGCGTTTGGTTGGGCTGCCTGAAAATGCAAAAGCCATTATTCGCTTGAATGAATTCAAAAATTCTACTCAAAAGGTATAACCTTCCACCTGAATGCCCCCCTATTAGTGCTAAAGGAAGTTATATCACGTTAGTCACTATGTAAAGTTATTTGCTGGAATCTCCAGAGAACAAATCTAACGTTGGAAAATACTTTGCTCGATTAAGGTCGTCGAGGATATCATCAACCCGTGTGTTGAATCACCTTACTATAGTACTATATAAACTACTTTACATCTACTCCCTATTTAATTATATTGTACCAACACTATTTGATCATGTTCCACGTCCGAACACTGATAAGTTATTGCACTCCGAAAATTGAGCAAAGATTTAAACTACTTACAAACATACATGTTTTGATACATAACTAGTACTAGGGGGACTCATGAAAGCATATAAACTTATAAGGTGTAAAATTATATCCATTTACACACGCTGTTATATGAACGCACCTAGTAATACTCTTGATAAACTTGATTGTTTATCAGCTGTATTATTGCCAAACAAAATTTTTTTGATTGTTATACAAATTAAAAAATGCCAAGATTAAGTGAAAAATCAAAACTAAAACACCTTTACTTGCTGATATTGGAGATTTCTGATGAAAATGCCTGCTGTAATGTCTGCAGGGTTGCATTCCTTTGAGTTTATCGCGTTTACGCAATGAAATGTGCGCGTAAATTTATACAAATTGTGTAAATGATTTTTCATACAAAATTTGACAGCTCGTTTACGCACTAGATAAATTTATACGTTTACACACTTTATAAGGCATTTATACGGTTACATGAGTCCCCCTACTGTTTTTTGTCGCTCTGAGAGAAACCGTTCTTAATACACTTATCAGTGATGATAATCATGGTAAATTTGTACCTTTTTTGGTACATTTCGATTTCCGAAAGTGCGTTGGTACTACATTGATATATTTGGTACATTTTTGTAAAATACAATTTGGCATTTGCAATTATGGATCATTTAAATATGCTCATGAAAAATAGCATACCTGATTCTAAATTTGTGAACAAATTTGGCATCAATAGAATTAAAGCACATAAAATAATAACTCAAATAACAAAGCCAGAAAATTATAAATCCATAATTGCATTTTGTCAGAAGAATTATTACTCTCTAATAATAGATGAAACGACTGATATATGTATATCAAAAAATTTGGCAGTTTCGATTCGAATTTTTGATAACTTTGACCGATAGTACACGGTGGGTATTTTTAATGCCATTATTAAATCTTTGAAAGGCCATTCGATACCACTTGAAAAAAATTATTTGTTTCACTGCCGACAATTGCTCGGTTATGATGGCAGCAAAAAGCGGAATGCAAGCAAGGCTGAAGCAAGTTGTTCCAAATCTGCATGTTAATGGATATGTTTGTCACATTTTAAATTTAGCTTCAATAGCCGCTTGTGATGTATTTCCCAACAAAATTGATAAATCTTTAAAAGACGTAAACTATCATTTTTTAACAGCCCCCTTAGGAGGGCAGACTTTAACAGTTTTCAAGAACATTTCGGTACAGAAACGTATGTCATAGATAGAATTCTTATTCTTGAGCAATGGGATGCCCTCAAGTATTATTTTAATATTTACGTATTTGAAAATAAAAGCAGTAATCAAAATATTAATCTTATATCCGAAATTTTTCAAAGTCCTATTTATAAAGTATATTTTAAATTTGTTTCTTATATTTTAAATAAAATAAATAGTGTGAATATAGAAATGCAGTTGAAGATATTCGCATACATTTACTTATTACCAAATTAACAATTTCATAAAAAAATCTTATTTAGACTCCAGTCCTATTTGGATGTTGAATATTGATTCAGACGAAAATCACTTAACCCCAGATGAAGTTTACTGCGGTGTTAATGTGGATTTTATTCTATCAAACAACTTTTTCGAAAAAGATGACATATTTAAGAGCTGTGATAAACAATTTTATATACAATTTCTTAGTACTTTATTAAAGAAAGTAAATTTGAATGATACAACTTTGTTGTGGGCTACAAAGCTTTCAGCAGAAAGTATTTTAAGCGGTGAAACAAATAGTATTGTGCCTTTAGTTATGGGCTTGTTTCCGATATCTGCATTTGATAAAATAGAGAAAATTAATTCTGAATTTAGAGCTTTACCAGAGCATGAGAGCCTTAGAAATTATATGCAGCTTTTGGGAAGAATTAAGATCAGTTAAAAATAAATTAAATGCGCAAATGTTTTCCACAATTTATAGAATAGTTTAAAGCATATTGTCGATTCCACATCCATCCACAAACGTAGAAAGAATATTTTATATACAAAATTCAATTAAAACTAAGTGTGTTAGCAAGTTTTCTGACTAAAACCAGTTTTTGGATAAAGAAGCAGAATATAGCTCTAGTTTGGTTCAAATTCACATCCGAAGACTTTTGGTACATTTTTGGATGATTTGGTACATTTTTTTTCCTCGTTTGGTACAAAATTAAAAAATCCATTTATCATCCCTGACACTTATGCTAACCAAGTTCAGCTACCGATAAATCAGTTTTTTTTTTGCGGGGAGGCTAATGCCTAATGCACCATAATTGCTGTCGTCGCAGCAACCGTGTGTCCGTAGACTAAAAAACAGCCCCGTTCTGGAACCGTCGCCCGCCCCGGCACCACTTTCGCACTACTTCTGGGTGGCGTTCCATATTTCTCATTTCTTAAGAGCCTACAGTTGTCCCTGCGTCCAGGTTTCCGCTATTTGCTCTGAGTGTCCATTTAATCGCCACTGCTTCGCATGCGCATTTCTCTGCGCTCGCTCTCAGCATCCATCAGGCGTGTCATTACTATAAATGTCATTTTGCTCACTGCAGTCCAGCACTCTTTCCTGTTGCACATATGTGATACTAAATTCCTCGTGGTAGGTTCCTCCCCAAAAACTCCATGCAAGGTGAGTCTTTCTTCGTGGAAACGGGGGCAGTGGAACATGACGTGTTCTGCGTTTTTTAACTCCGTGGTACACATTGGGCAATGAGGATCTTCCTCTATCCTACGCTTCCATAAATACTCTTTGAAACCGCCATGTCCACTCATTATCGCGTGAGATGGTAGTTCAGTTCGCCGTGCTTCCGCTCATCCCATTGAGCTACGTTCCAAACTAGTGTGAAAGTCCAACGCCCTTTACTCGAGGCCTCCCAGCGTTTTTGCCACTTAGCTATTGTTTGTGTCCTTGCTCTTTTCTTTTCTTCTTCAGATGGTCGCTCGATATTAGTGTTATACAGATCGGCCATTTCGCTTGCCAGTAAGTCCACTGAGATTTTCCGGGTTAGAACCAGGATCGCGTCGTCGGACACCGTCCGATAGGCACTTGCTATTCTTAAAGAAGCAAGTCGGTACGCTGCTAATATATATTTTTGATGGGTATGTTTAGATCCATACCACACTGGTGCTGCGTATAGTATTATTGAGCTGGTTACTGTGGACAATAGCTGACGTGTAGCTTCGCTCGGACCACCAATGTTAGGCATTATTCGCATAAGTGATCCATTAACTTTGGTAATTTTCTCCCCACCGCTCTGAAGTGCTCTTTGAAAATTAACTTAGAGTCAATGTGCACTCCTAAGTGTTTTAAGGAATCCTTTGAGGTGATTTGATGATCCCCGACAGTTAAGACTAACTCGTTCGCCGACCGTTTGGAGCTTACTAATACCATTTCCGTCTTTTGGCTAGCCAACTCCAGTCCCGTATTGGTCAGCCATTCCTTTATTCTTGCTACGGCGTCATTACATAATGCTTGAAGCAGGTCCAGTTTCTTGGCCACTACTACCACTGCAATATCATCAGCATATCCCACAATTTGCGTGTTTTCTGGTAGATCAATCCTTAGCACCCCGTCATACATTACATTCCAAAGGGTTGGACCGAGAACAGATCCCTGTGGGACGCCTCCTGTGATTTTGTACTCTTTTGCTCCTTGATCCGTGTCAAAAAGAAGTAATCTGTCTTTAAAATAGCTACCAATTATTCTGTGTAAGTAAGCTGGAGTGCTGAAGCTTTGCAGCGCTGCCAATATCTGCTTCCAGTTCGCAGTGTTAAAAGCATTCTTGATGTCCAACATAATCAGTGCACAGAACTTCCTTTTATTTTGGCCTCCAGAGATAGCTTCTCTAGCTATATTGACGACTGTTTGTATTGCATCTACGGTGGATCTTGATTTTCGAAATCCATATTGACTATTCGATAAGCCACCTGGTCTTTCTAGAGGCAGCTGTAGGCGCTCACTAATTATACGCTCGAAAATCTTCCCTAGGGAACACAGCATACAAAGTGGCCTATATGAGGATGGTTGGTCCGGCTGTTTACCACGTTTCAGCAATAGGACAAGTCTTTGTCGTTTCCACGGGCGAGTGAACAAGCCTTCTTGCATAGAGGCATTAAAAGGATCAGTGGCTTCAAGGGCTATATTTGGTACTTCGTCGGGTCCTGGGGATCAGCAACTCTTTTTGCAGCGTCCAGCACATCTTGCTCTGTAATTTGCGGAATTTCCGTACTTTCTAGATCCTCGCTTGGATAAGTCCAGCGATCTTGCGCCGGGAAAAGTGTTTCAACAATAATATTCATCAGTATCGGGCACGTAGCTTGCTGTGATATCGGTCCTTTAACTTTGGCCATCACAGTTCTGTAGGCTGATCCCAAAGGATCTAGGTCGACATTATCCAGCAGTTCCCTAAATCATAACTTCTTGCTCTTTTTTATGGCATTTTTAAGTGCCTTTCTTTGTGCGACATAGGTGCTGTGTAACTCCGCAAATCGTGGTGATGAGCGTGCCCTCTGCGCTATTCTTTGTGCTTTGTGACATTTTCTAATCTCTTCCGCAATTTCGTCATTCCACCAATATACCGGAGTGCGCTGTGCTTTTCCGCGACTTCTGGGCATGGCAGCATCACATGCCATACATAGCAACTTAGTGATTTGAACCAACTGGTCTTCCGCATGCGATTCTCGTACTATGGCGTCCTTCCAGATAAGGTCAAATATTTGTGGGTCGAAAAGGTGCTGTTTCCATTTCCTACTTTGTCGATGTCTTGCTGCTACCGTTCGTGGAGTTTCGAGCAGCTCTACGCTAATAGCTTTATGGTCGCTGTGTGTGTAGACGTGGCTTATGGACCATTTTGCTCGTCTTGCTATTTCGCTGCTAGCGAAGGCGAGATCTATAAAGGATCGTCTGGTACCTGTATCGAAGGTATATATCCCTGGTTCATTTAGGAGTTCTAGCCTCAAAGAAGTAAGGATTTCGAGAAGAACTCTCCTTCTTTCGTTGGTACGTCTACTTCCTCACACAGATAACCATGCAAAAAAGTCTCCACACACTAAAAGCGGGTGTTTAACTCGTGCTTCAATGGTGATCCCGTATATCATGTCTTCAAGCTCGGCGATGGTCATGCTCGGAGGGGCATAGCAACTGAAGACGTATATACCGTTGATTTTTGCCCATGTGAATCCTGCTACCGTTGGCGTCATATTTTCCTGTGGAAGAAATGTCCCTGGTGCCCAAATTGAGGCTTTCCCTGCTGAATCTGAGTGCCAACCCTGCTCCTGGCGATTTTTCTATTGTTCAGAGAGTACCACTATGTCATATCCTCCTTCATACACTGTTTGGGATAATAGCTCTTGGGGTGCCTCGCAATGGTTTAAATTGAGCTGCAATACCCTCATGAGACAGTCATTTTGCTGCCCTCTCGTTGTGAGCATTTAAAACTGCCTGCTGAATGTTGTCCCCCACATAGCGCGCATTTCGGTGCGTTTTCGCAACTTGCAGCCTTATGACCTTCCTGGCCGCATTTCCTGCATAGGCTAGACCTATCTACAGTCTCCTTACATCTCTGAGCTATATGCCCGTAGCCCCAGCACCTATAACAGCGTTTCTCTTGCTTGAGCTCTCTAATTCGGCAGGAAACCCATCCTACCCGGATTATTTGCGTATTAAGAACCGCCTTGGCATCATCCGCTGTAAGGCTTATAAGTGCCGACTTCGTGCCACTGTACCCTGTGCGTATGCTTTTTATGGCAGCCACATCTGGAAGTCTGATGTTGCATTGCTGGTGGAGGGCGTTGCAAATCTCCTCGGGCGTAGTAACCTCATCGAGATCTCTGCACTGTAGTGTGACCATTTGGGACTTTGTTATAACTTTAGTACCGCTTCAATTTCTGCTTGGTACGCGCTTCTTTTCCCATCAATCAGGTTATGGTACAGCTGTTAAGCTATACAACTAAACATACATACTATTAAACTGGCAACAATAGGGAGATGCTATATTTTTGTTTTCATATGATGAATTAACCACCGCTAATTCAATAAATGGCAATTTAATTGCAGAGCGAGCTATTAAATAGTCATGTAAATCAACTTTTATCACTTCTACTTTTGTTGTGTTGTAGTTGGCGTTTCGCATTGGCGGCGCTAACAAAATTAAACCATTGAAATATTTTGCATTATACAGTTATATTACAATTAGCAATCAACAAATTCAACATAATTTAAACTTCGCATTTTTCTTCAGTCATCTCGGCGTTTTTTGGTGGTTCAAAATAGCTGCTAAAAAAGCTTAGTGGCCACGAAACATTTGGTGACCCCGACGTGATCGTTCGTTGCGATCACATTAAATTATTAACATATACCTACCTATATTCCATAAAAATGTTTATATATAATCAATCGCATTTACCGGAACATATTGAATGAAAGAAGAAGAAGCGAGATTCCACTCTGCAACAAATCACTGCAATCAACGATTCATTAACAATTGACGTGCTGCGGCAGATAGACAAACCCGAAGTTGAAGTGTGTATAGAGCAGGTGGACCGGCCGGAAAATAAGCTTGACGTTATTCAAACACAGTTGGAAGGTGAGGATGATTCCGAGGACGTAAGTTTTCAGTTTACTACCAATTATATAGAAGCGAAAACGAAGTTGAAGCGCCAACTATAATCATGTCGTGCTACATCACCTGATCACTCAAACACCCAAATAGTAGAACAACCTTCGATAATTGTAACACCACCCAAGCTGCCAATACTTCATATACCCAAATTTAATGGTAATTAAAAAGACTAAAAAAAATAAATGCAAGGCGCGATAAACTCCGAAGAGATCTAAGGCCGAGCTTCCTTCCAATTTGCGTCGTGCTCCTCTTGATTTTCCCTACAAATTGGCCGGACGGGACCTACATGTTTTATGCCGACACCGAACGGTATCTGCAAGGCAGATGAGTTTTCACTGAGAGCTTTTCATGACAAAAATATACTCGGAGCGCTTGCCAAACACTGCCGAGGGGCGACCCGCTTAGAAAAATTTTCTTCTAATTGAAAAACCTTTTTTCTAAAATTTTGATGTTGCTTTGCCAGGGGTGCGAACACAGGGCATACGGTGTGCCAGGCGGAGCACGCTACCATCACACCACGGTGGCCAAAAGACTGGCCTGACTTTTTTTCTATGTTTAATACAGTGGTACATTGTGTATGTTTGTTTAATGGTGTGTTCAGTTTATACTTATATTTAAGAATTCATGAGCTTAACACCGGCTTATAATAATTGAATTTCAATTATTATGTTTTCTAAGAGAAACTGAGCAGAAATAAACATTTACTGGCATATTGCGATGGAACCATTTCGAAAACCGCCAACGTAATCATCATCAGGCAATTTTGTAATGTTATCGAAGGTTTCACCGGGATTCGAACCGTGAATCACATGGTGAAACTGCAGTTGCCTTAACCACTAGCCTTCGATAACATTACAAAATTGTCTGATGATGATTACGCTGGCGGTTTTCGAAATGGTTTCATCGCAATATGCCAGTAAATGTTTCTTTCTTTTCAGTTTCTCTTAGAAAATATAATTGAAATTCAGTTATTATAAGCGGGTGTTAAGCTCATGAATTCTTAAATATAAGTATAAACTGAACACACTATTAAACAAACATACATAAATATGTAAAACTGAGCCCGAGTTTACAAAGCTTCTCATTCGCAACGAAGAAGAACTTTACAAAAACAAATCTACATGGCACACAAATTAATATAGAGACAAAATGTCTCAATTGTGTTGTTAGTGTAGAAATGAGAAAAACTGAATTAAGCATGAAAACAAATACCAGCAGGATAGCCTAGTGGTTAAGGCAACTGCAGTTTCACCATGTGGTTCACGGTTCGAATCTCGGTGAAACCTTCGATAACATTACAAAATTGCCTGATGATGATTACGTTGGCGGTTTTCGAAATGGTTTCATCGCAATATGCCAGTAAATGTTTCTTTCTTTTAAGTTTCTCTTAGAAAATATAATTGAAATTCAGTTATTATAAGCGGGTGTTAAGCCCATGAATTCTTAAATATAAGTATAAACTGAACACACTATTAAACAAACATACATAAATATGTAAAACTGAGCCCGAGTTTACAAAGCTTCTCATTCGCAACGAAGAAGAACTTTACAAAAACAAATCTACATGGCACACAAATTAATATAGAGACAAAATGTCTCAATTGTGTTGTTAGTGTAGAAATGAGAAAAACTGAATTAAGCATGAAAACAAATACCAGCAGGATAGCCTAGTGGTTAAGGCAACTGCAGTTTCACCATGTGGTTCACGGTTCGAATCCCGGTGAAACCTTCGATAACATTACAAAATTGCCTGATGATGATTACGTGGGAGGGACGCAACAAATTAAATGGGGTCACACTGAAATGACAGTCCTTTGTCGGGAAAAATCCCGAGTCGCTCCGGTACATAGAACCGACTGCCTTGGGAAGCGTAAAAGTAAGTTTGTGTTACCGACACCCCTTTTTCGGCGCGTGTAAATCCGTGGATTTGGATTTCCGCATGAGTCATAAGCACGCATCTCTCAAAAGCAAATGAAGGAACTACTTAGTTCATATTGGCTACAGATGCCTAACCATGCTGCCTGAATAGACTGAATAGCCACCCACTGGAAGAAGCTACAGGCCTGCTCTCAGAATTGCCACGGGCTGTCTTCTTATGTCCCCAGAACATCATCTGTATAATGAGCCGAGAATACTCCCCATCAGGGAGAGAAATGAGATGCTGACCAAACAGTTCCTGTTGAATACCCAGAAACCTGAGCATCCCAACAGACATCTGATTGATGAACCAGCACCGCCTAGGGGCTTAAGAAGTCATCCCCGTAAGCATTTTGAGGAAACACGGCACCTGAGAACCCAGCCGTATGAAGCAAAAAAACACAAGCAGGTCCTTGGTGAACTCCATAAACATGCGTCGGACCTTTATGCTGGGAATTGCCCGGTGAATCCAGTACTTAAAGAAAAGTATCCAAAAATCGCGGTAGAGGAACCCATACTCCCCAGGGAAACGCGTGTCACTCTTGCTCAACTTCGTTCTGGATACTGTAACAGGTTAAACTCTTACCTATCCAGAATCAACTCCGACATACAAAATGTATGCCCCGCTTGAAATGTGTCCTCACATGACACCAACCATCTCTTTAATTGTAATGTGGAACCAACGCCTCTAACACCCCTTTCCTTATGGTCCACCCCTGTTGAAGCGGCAAGTTTCCTTGGACTCCCGTTAGAGGATATTGATGATAATTTGTGATCGGTCGCGGCTGTTAGGTGGGACGAAGCATTGCTACAACAACAACTACAACATGATGATTCCGTTGGCGGTTTTCGAAATGGTTCCATCGCAATATGCCAGTAAATGTTTCTTTCTTTTCAGTTTCTCTTAGAAAACATAATAATTGAAATTCAATTATTATAAGCCGGTGTTAAGCTCATGTACATCGTGGATGTTGAATTGACTCGTGTCAAAATTCCAACATTTTCGTTCAAGCCTTCGCGACGTTGCTTTGGAGACCATATGTTCATTACAAATTTCAGAGCAAAATTACGAAAAGGCGATTGATTTATTAAAGGCTCACTTTGATAACAAGCGACTGAATTTTCCGGCGCATATTAGAGACATCGATCAATTCAAGGCAATGGAAGGTGAGTCAGTGACAGCTTCGCGAATTAAGTGATGGTATCAACGCTCATTTACGTGCATTGCATACAATTGGAACAAAGGAGCAAATCGCGGATGGTAAATTCATTCAACTAATTTTCCAAAAAATAGACGTCGCTTCTAGAAAGAAATGGTAGGAACAAACTCCCGTAAATGAACTAACATCATGGGATTCGATGGCCAAATTTATGGAAAAACGTTGCCAGCGCTTGGAAAACGTGGAAAATTCGGAAATTGCATTAAAGTAGGACAAGCAGGTAGGAAAGCGTTCAATATATTGTAGCAGTCGCAAGGTATCGCTGGCATCGATTTCGGCTCAATGTTTATCGTGCAATTCTAGCCAGCACACTATTTCTCAATGAGAACATTTTCTTCGACTTTCACCCTCGTTGCGATACAAGGAAGTGAAAAAATTAGAACTTTGTTTAAATTGTCTAAGGGCTGGTCATTCGGTAAAAAATTGTAGATCCGGCTGCTGCAAATATTGCTCATCGAAACGTAACACGTTGCTTCATCAAGGAAGTGCCTCGGCTAACAACGCATTAGTACCCGCTTCACATTTGGCATCAAACAATGGACTCCCCTCCAAAAATTTAAACACATCACATTCGTCATCAACTTCTCATACACTGCCCTCAGGTTCTGCATTGGTCAGTTCTGAGTCTAATGCTGTTAATATTAACCAACAATTTGTTATATTAGCAACAGCAGTCATTTATGTAAAAAATCGCGCTGGGTCGCTGGTTCCTTGCAGGACGTTGCTTGACTCTCCCAGCTAAATTTTGTGACAAATCGCTTAGTTAATCTATTTAAATTGAAAATACTAAAATCTTCTTTGTCCATTTCTGGTATAGGCCTCGAACTACATTCACGCGCCAGTAATTATAGCAATAAATTATCAGCAGTTGTCACACATACCGTTACCGATGTGGAGCCAGGCCGTCCTTAAAAATCTTTGAACTGGAACATACCATCCAACATTCATTTAGCAGATCCTTTGTTTTTCGAGCCCCAACGCATTGATATGCTGATTGGTGCTGGTTTATTTTTCAACTTTCTACGCATTGGGCAAATACGTTTGGCGGAGAACCTACCAGTTCTACAAAAATCGGAGACTCATATCATCAGACGGTAAATCGGTTTAAATCACTTGAGCGCAAATTGCAGCGTAATACTGAACTAAAGCAGCAATACTCTTCTTTTATACATGAATATATTGATCTTGGACACATGTCAGCAGTCAGTGCTACACCGGACGACATCACTGTGTTCACAAAGACGATAGCACAACAACAAAATTGCGAGTTGTGTTCGTTGGCTTTGCGCCAACAACAAATGGGCGCTCGCTTAATTCAATTTTAATGGCAGGACCCACAATACAGCCTCCGTTATTTAATATACTTTTACAATTTCGTTCTTTTAAAATTGGTCTGACAGCAGATATATATAAAATGTATCGCCGTATTAGAATGTCCGAACCGGATAATTACCTTCAGTGCATAGTATGGAGGGATAGCCGTGCTGAAGATATTCGTATATATAAACTGGACACTGTCAATTATGGCACTAAGCCAGCTTCGTTTTTAGCCATATGGGCAATGCAAAAACTCTGCATTGATGAAGGTCCAGCCTACCCAATTGTAGCCAAAATCATTAATAACTGTTTTTATGTTGATGACATGATTTCAGGGACAAATTTGTTGGATGAAGATCGTGATATTTTACACCAAACAAAGGAGCTGCTCTCTCAGGGAAAATTTGAATTGAGAAAATGCTGTTCAAATGATACGCGATTATTGGCAGATATTGCTGACTCAGAAAAGCAAAACTTCTTTTTTCTTTCTTAGCTTTTACAGCGCCAATAAAGGTAACAAAGCACACGAATCTCTCTACGATTGCCAGATTGTACGATCCATTGGGATTGATTGGACCTGTGATTGCCAAAGCAAAAATATTTTTACAACATCTTCGGATGGAAAATTTACATTGGGATGAAAGCCCGCCTCAGTTTATTCAGGCAGCATGGTTAGGCATCTGTAGCCAATATGAACTAAGTAGTTCCTTCATTCGCTTTTGAGAGATGCGTGCTTATGACTCATGCGAAAATCCAAATTAACGGATTTACACGCGCCGAAAAAAGGGGTGTCGGTAACACAAACTTACTTTGTTCAAAGTCCGGTGTAGCTCCAGTAAGAACACTCACCGTACCAAAACTTGAGTTGTCTAAGGCATTGTATCCGTTAATGCATTTTCCCATTTGTCGAAAATTTCGATATTGTTGGCAGCCATAATTTTGAAATAGTAAAAGACTTCTATTATTTGGGTACCAGCCTTCACTAGGGGAGGCAGGGTCGTTGGTGTGAGGCCCGACTATGTGGCTGAGAAGTTTAGGGCTGGCATCTATGCCGTTTCGCCTCATAGGAGGGTGGCGGGATGTCAGTCACCAAGATCTGCCAACCCTCTAATCCAGGGTGTTATGCGAACCGTGCCTATATGATGATTTGCAGCCAGGGGATATATTCGGCTGTATTCCAACGGAACCTTCCCGGTACCTGGCGACCTCGGGAAGTATAAATAGCCTTACCACAATAAGCGGTGCTGCTGTGGCGGACCGTTAAGATTGGACCGCTAAGCCTGTCTTGTCGGGCAAAAGGACATCCGACCACGATAAAAATTCAATAAGCGACAGTCAATAAGTACCGTGTTGGAAAAGGATAGGGGTACGGGGCAGATGTAGTAAGAGAGCTTTGTCGCAGTACCATGCATCAATTAGATTTGTCCAACGGTTGGGAGCAGTGGTCGACTCGGAATGGGCCCGTGAGGTGGTAGAAATAGGTCGAAGGCAGTTCAAGAGATTTGCTGCGAGAAAACCTCGGTACTGCAACCGGGACGATGAGGAAGAAACGTTGGGTTGAACTGCAGAATGAAGAGGCAACGTTCGGCGGAAGGCGACAAGCCTGCTTTCAAGAGACAGACAGGACCCAGTCTGAGGGCCGCGAAGCAGGACAGCTGCATAGACCAGCCAAGTGGGTCTAAAGCTGTAGAACAGCTGGGCCTCAATAGCGAGATAGTAGCTACCTCTAAAGCTGCAAATCATAGAGAGGGCGCTAAAAGTGGCGGTGTGCCAAACACGGAAGTAGGAAATAAACCAAAGTGAGACAACGCTAACACTCCGGCTTTCCCGGAGCAAGCATAAAGAGGTAGCACTAAGACTTCGGCTCTTTCTGAGAAAATGAGTGATGTGACAAAAGAAGCTTAATAGCAAAATGCTCAAGATGACGCGAGAAGAACCAAGTAAAGCCCTTGCAACCATTTATTCGGAGGGGTGGTACAATGGTGTGAAGATGATATCGTGCGACAACTCAATTGCGGTGGCTGGACGAAGTGGTTCCAAACCGCCAAAGGCACGGTACAACGCGCTAGTTGAGGTCGGGGATAATGCGCACATCCCCACGATACCAAAAGTTAAAATATGGGTACCATGCGTGATGAAATCGGAGGAAACGCTGCGACTTCAGCAGTCAGAACCCGAATATACGGCCTGTGTCGAAAGGTACTAACAGTATCTCAGCCTGCGGAGGAGCGTCAGTTCAACATCTTCCAAATAAACAAGCAGGCGGAGGATATATTGTACACGCAGGTTGGCAAAATGTTCTGGGGTAGAGGAAATATATATATGCGCCCCAGGAAAAGAGATCGTAAAGGTAAAAATGCTAACACGCTAGAAGTGGGCAAAACAAGGCCATCGAAAGCTTTAAAGCAAAGGGCAAGGTGGAGGTAGCCGACGTCACCATGAAAGTCTTAAAGGAGGACAGACAAGAAAATAGTGCCGATAGTCGCACAGAGGAACACCCCGAACAGCATATACGACTCGGTAAAAAAGACCCAAAGAAACAGAAGACTCGAATGCAAGAACCTAGGAAGGCTGAGAGGACCACGAAAATATTTAACAAAAAGGGCAAGAGGAGGACGTCACAACGAAGGTGTTGGAGGGAGATAAACAGCCCAATGGCGCTGCAATTCTTGCAGATAAACCTTCAACATAATAAAGTAGCGTCGAGCAGGGTTTGTTTGAAATGGCGCTGATCCAGGAGTCATGACTCTTACAGGAAGGAAAAACTTCTGGGCTTGGTGCGCGCGTATTTGACGTTTACTACGCCTAATCGGAATGAAGGGTGCAATCTGCAGTCATTGTAAGGAAACAACTGCATTCATATATTCCACAAAATAGCACTACTGAGGTCATCGCAGTGGTGGCCGTGGAGCACAATATGCAGGCATTTAACCTGACATCCTGCCATATGGCCCTTTCGGGGGATTTCTAGAGGCTAACACAGGAGGAAGGGCGCAAGAGGCGAGTCTCTCTCTTTTGTTACATAACCAATTTGCCGATAGGCAACAGGGGAAGTATCATTAAATATGTCAAACCTCCAGCTCTTACTAACACAGCCACAGTTTCAATTTTGCTAATCATTACACGTCGCTCTTAACAAAATCGACAGTACAAAAAGTCCACGTCAACGCGAACGGACGTTTCCCTCAAATGTATGTAAGTAAAAAATATTGTTTATTTACATGCAAGAAATTTGTTTTCTATTGTTTTGTATAGTCCCTTAAAGACGTTTACCCAGGCGTAACCGAAATATATCGGAATAAAAATAAAAACTATTAATAAATATATTGACCTCGAGCCGGCACACATAAAACCAATATCTGTAGATAAAAGGTCGTCAAAACCAAAATTATTTTTACTTAATTGAAAAAGTTTTTAAATTAGAAAAGAAGAAAAAAGCGTTGACATCTGCCAAAGCTCGTTGCATATATCCATTTCGGGAACTACTAAATTCCGTCATGGGTAACGTTTAGGCGGCGCTGTGATAACCATTTAACTATCACAGTGGTTGTTTGTTTGTCTTCATAATCTGTACTTATATTCTGTTTCTTGCCGATTGATCTTCACAGCGCTGCGACATCAGTTAAAGAAACAATGTAAACTTTAGACTTGTCTTTATGGCAATGATGCCATAGCTTCATATTGTCACGGATATTAGCATCACTAAGCTATACCATCACTAAGGCGATGCTAAGGCCATGCTAAGCGGTATTTACGTCAGTAATCAAATCATGTATACACATATATAAGGCAGCCGATAGATGTCACACACAGATGCATTTACTTATACGCCTATGTGTGTGCGAGAGACTGTAAACTACAAACTCACATACATCTGGGAGATGCTGAAAAGTAGACAATTGTAAACAAGTAGAAACTATATGAGAACTATAAACACACGAAATAGTTGGTAAGTTCTGGAAATAGAAGAGCCTAGATGTATGCAGCGAAACTATAAAAGCGGCGCAAGCGAGTAAGAAGTAATTCAGTTTGATTTGAGTTGTCAAGCAGTTTCGTCTAAGACGCTATCTAGCGAGCAAGAGCAGTATTATTTTGAATAGTAGAGTTTCATTTGAGATATCAATCAGTTTGGTTGTTAAGCAAGCTAGTCGCAAAGTATAAGTGTGAAGTACTTTAATAAAGGCCATTTTTCCATTATTCAATATTGGAGTTTTTTATTCAACAGTTTAGTGATTCGAATTTAGCAGAAGGGCAAATAAGAGGATTTGCAAGTAAACTCGTTACAATTGGTGTCAGAAGAGGAATTGTTAAATAAATTCCAGAGGACAACAAGGACATGGCAAAGTTCAGTGAATTGAAGATCCAGCAACTGAAGAAGGAGTTGGCGAGCCGTGTATTGAATACAAGCGGCGTTAAACTCGAACTTCAGGCACGGTTACGAGAGGCAATGGAAGCAGAAGGAATTGATGTGGAAGAGTATGTCTTTTATCCTGATGGGGACGACACAACAACAAAAATTGAAGAGAAAAACGAAACATCGCAGACAGTTACGAGCACAGACTTGAACATGATATTGGCTGCAATAACTGCTCAAGCATCGACAGTGGCATCTCAACTGGAATCACAGGAGACACGCATAACGTCCAAGATGGAAGAACAGAAGACATATATGGCATCCATGATGGAATCGCAGGAGACACGTATTGCAGAAATGTCATCTGAAATAACAGCGAAGATTGAAGCAGAAAAACGCGTATTTCAGAAATGTCGTCACAAATGTCATCTCAACTGGCAGAACAGAAGACAAGTATCGCATCCCAACTGGAATCGCAAGAGACACGTATAACATCCAAGATGGAAGACCAAGAGGAGCGCTTATCATTGCAGGTGGCACAAATGTCTTCGCAGTTAGAAGCACAGGAAGCAAGGGTAACATCAAAGCTGGAAGCGCATCATGCAAAAATCGCTCAATTTCAGGCAGAAGTCGATGATTTGAAGGGTCGTATGGAGCAGTTACAACTAAATCGCCCAGCTGTTTCAGCGAGTAATTCAAAGGTAAAAACACCATCCTTTGACGGTTCTGTCCCTTTCCAGGTCTTTAAGCTACAGCTTGAGAAGACCGCGGCAGTGAACAACTAGAATGCGGAAGATAAAGTTGCTGCCCTCTTCGTAGCATTGAAAGGACCAGCTGCCGAAATCTTACAGACTATTCCATAGTACGAACGGAACAGTTATGACACATTGATGGCTGCTGTAGAACGACGTTACGGAAGCTAGCATAGAAAACAGATATTCCAAATTGAGTTGCAAAACCGCTACCAAAAAGCAAATGAGACATTGCAGGAGTTTGCTTCAAGTTCAGTTTGCTGCTTGAAAGATTGGCTCATCTTGCAAATGCGGACGCACCCGTGGAATACACTGAAAGTGTAAAAATCCAGAGCTTCATAAATGGCATACGAGATATGGAAACGAAGCGGGCTACATATGCGAATCCAAAACTAACATTTGCTGAAACGGTATCCCACGCACTGACTCAGGAAACAGCGTCACTTTTGAGTAAGCCAGCATACAAAGCTCATCGCGTGGAAGTGGAAAGGCCAGACTGGGTAGACACAATTTTGGAAGCATTAAAAGGAACGCAGGAGAAAAACGAGGGTGCCGTCAAATGCTTTAAATGTGGGAAGCCAGGGCACATTGCACGTTATTGCAGTACCAATCCTAACACTTCCAACAATGGGGGTGGCCGTAAACGCAAAGCTGGAGGAAATGAGCAAGAGTGTGCCGGATGTAAAGAACGAAAACTTGCCCCGGCTATTGAATGTCCTGTGATATCTGTGTCGCAAGTTGGAAGGAAATCATGCAGTCTTACCGTCAGAGGGAATGTGGATGGCAAGGACCGTGTACTGACTGTAGATACGGGCGCATCTCATTCCTTGATCCGATCTGACTTGGTCAACAGGAGAGTAAAACCGTTAGCTGGAGCGAGGTTGCGTACGGTCACTGGCGAGTATAACCAAGTCCGGGGAGAAGTGATCTGTGAAGTCTTAATTGGGAAGGTCATGGTTTTACACAAATTCGTTGTGGCGGAGATTGTTGATGAAGTTATATTGGGAGTGGATTTCTTGGTTGACCATGACATCAAGATCGATATGCAGAGAAGGGTGATGCAATATGAGAACCAATATGTAAATGTGCCACTTAACTTCAGTTTGGAAAAGGGTTCAGCAGTAAGCGAGTGCTCGTGGAGGAGATTCGACAGAGACCACGAAAGTCAAGGAAAGTAGATGGAGCAAAGGTTGATGGATCGAATGGGCCAAATAAAGCGAAATCAAAAGTACGTGCGAGAAAAACACTGGCATTGACAAACCCTAATGGACGCACTAAAACGACTGGAAGAATTTTCCAGAAAGAATGCAAGGGTGGTTTCAAGCCAGCGCGTACTACTGTTGTGAAACGTCAATCCGTCAAGATCAAGCTCTGCGAAGTAGTTCTTCATTGGCCAAGCAACAGAGTGCGAGGGAACGATCCAGGATAATGAGTAGTAAGATGAAATACAGGTACGACAACAAGAATAATTCGGAGGGTTTCTTGGAGGAAGATTTGGTACTGTTGTACAACCCTCACCGGCGGAAAGGTGTTCCCTCCAAATTTTGGTGCAGTTGGGAAGGCCCGTACAAAGTTGTAAAAAGGATCAGTGATGCCACCTACCGCATACAAACAATTGGGAAACCACGAAATAGAAGGGTGGTTCATTTGGAGAGGCTAGTAGCGGTTACATCGAGAGATTCGTCTGATCGGGACGATCAGACTTAGGTGGAGGGCAGTGTCACGGATGTTAGCATCACTAAGCTATACCATCACTAAGGTGATACTAAGGCCATGCTAAGCGGTATTTACGTCAGTAATCAAATCATGTATACACATATATAAAGCAGCCGAGAGATGTCACACACAGATGCATTTACTTATACGCCTATGTGTGTGCGAGAGACTGTAAACTACAAACTCACATACATCTGGGAGACGCTGAAAAGTAGACAATTGTAAACAAGTAGAAACTATATGAGAACTATAAACACACGAAATAGTTGGTAAGTTCTGGAAATAGAAGACCCTAGATGTATGCAGCGTAAACTATAAAAGCGGCGCAAGCGAGTAAGAAGTAATTCAGTTTGATTTGAGTTGTCATCAGTTTCGACTAAGACGCTATCTAGCGAGCAAGAGCAGTATTATTTTGAATAGTAGAGTTTCATTTGAGATATCAATCAGTTTGGTTGTTAAGCAAGCTAGTTGCAAAGTATAAGTGTGAAGTACTTTAATAAAGGCCACTTTTCCATTATTCAATATTGGAGTTATTTATTCAACAGTTTAGTGATTCGAACTTAGCAGAAGGGCAAATAAGAGGATTTGCAAGTAAACTCGTTACAATATTTATTGACACTTTTCTCGGTGCTCTAGTATGTATTGTATTCGTGTTTATTCAGATAATAATCATTTTTGAACTCGGTTCCCAAATCTCACTTTATTGATTTCAATACACCGTATGTTAATATGAAACTTCGAAACTGCAGATGCAATAGTTTTTGCTGCTTTATCTGATATCATATATTTAGTCTTACCAATGTTTCTCGTACCAATTATTAAAAAGAAATTCTCTTTAGAGTTTTACAAAAACGTGTCTTTACTTTACCAAATGAAAAAATAAGAAGAACGGATAACGGAAAAAATGAAAGGGTTTCATAAAACTAAAATGTTAAAATGTATTAAATGAGTGTTGCTGGTTTTCTCTTACGCTCAGCTGAATAGCGTTGCCACAGTATTCTCCCTTAGAATGGGTGAACCCTTTATTGTGCTTTGTATGGAACAAATTTTACCCGCCGTGGTTCGACCCAGTCGATATAGTTCCACACCTTTTGCTTTGTGGCGATACGTTTTCCGTAGGCAAGTAGATTTAGTCTGGCGATGGAAATGTTGACCGGTTTCCCTTTTACGATGATCTTATAGTATTTATCTGATTTCGACATTACCTTGTAAGGTCCTTCGTACGGTTTTGAAAATGATGGACGTATTGAATCGTTCCGCATAAATACTTGCTCGCAAGTTGATAGATCCGGATGGATAAATATTTTCTTTTTTCCATGCCACGCTGTTTCGGTGGGACTGATGGAGGTCATTACCTCTCTAAGCTCGGAACGAAGTCCGGTTGCGTTTTAATTTGACTGCTGTGTGCGATAAATTCTGATGGGATTCGCAATGCTCTACCATAGGTTAATTCAGCAGGTGATGCTCCTAGATCCTCTTTGTAGACGGTGCGTAAGTAGAATAGTCGGTAGGAAGTCAGTCCAGCGTTCTGAGTCGATGCAAAGGATGGCAGCTTTTAATGTTCAGTGCCATCTCTCCACTATCCCGTTAGCCTGCGGGTGATAGGCTGTTGTTTTTAAATGTGTTATTCCGAGTGATTTAGTTAGCTCTTTAAATAACGTGGATGTAAATTGTCGCCCTTGATCCGAAGTTATAGTGTTAGGTACTCCGAACTTGGCAATCCAATTAGTTACGAGTGTTCGATTCGCATGAGAGGCGAGAACGTGTGTCGAGTAACTATAGCTTTTTGACATTGCATACACGACCGAGCGAAGGCTTTGCTGTCACGCTGGATACCTGGCCAAACGAATCTGCTGTAAACCAATTTTGCTGTAGCACGTGTACCTGGGTGACATAAACCAAGTGTTGTCTTTAAGACGGCTGCGCGAAATTTTTTGGTGATAAATGGTCTGATGTTACCTGTTGAACAGTCGCAGATTATTTCCTTATTACTACCGGATACGCTGAATAACTTAAGCTGTAGGGACGAGTTTGCACTGCCTTGACGCAGCCGCTGTAGCTCTTCGTCTATTTGTTGATCATTTGCTAAGTATTTGTTGATCATTTGCTAAGTCGTAGTCTATGCCTCTTGCGTCAAGCGTTGCGATTCTTGAGAACATGTCAGCTGCTACATTGTTTTCCCCTTCGACGTGTCGAATGTCGGTTGTTATCTGGGATATGTGGTCCAACTGGCGAGCTTGCCTGCTTGATGTCTTATCAGGGTTCTTATGAAATGCATAAATTAGTGGTTTGTAGTAGGTGTAAATGTGGCATCTTCGCCCTTCCAGCACGTACTTAAAATGACGCACTGCTAGGAACATCACTGTAAGTTCTCGGTCGTACGTGCTGTAACGGATCTGTGTTTTACCGAACTTTTTCGAAAAATATCCAAGTGGTTCGAGATTCCTAGCTGTAATCTGATGCAAAACAGGACCTGCTGCCTTATCCGATGCGTCGATCCATAAGGACAATTCTGCGTATTTTAATGGGTGTGCTAAGAGAGCCGCATTCATGAGCTGGGTGTTGCATTTTTCGAAGGTAGTTATAGCTGTATCTGTCCATCTGAGCTTTGAATGGTCGTTTTTTACATTCCCGGGGCGTATGACCAACAGAAGTAATTGCGTTTCGACAGCATGTGGGATAAACCGTCTGTAAAAGTTTATTGTAGCACGGAAACGCTAAGCTCGGCTACGGTTGTTGGTCTCTTAAACTCTTGAATTGCCTGAACGCGTTGCTGCAGTGGCTTAACGCCGTCAGAGGACACAGTATGCCCCAAAAATGAGATTTCTACCAAACACAGATTTCGTAGCATTTATTTTTAGGTTGTGCTTCTCTAGGCGCTCAAAAAGCTGGCGAAGGTGCGATAAATGTTCGGCAGGGGACCATGACGGTACGCAAATGTCGTCCGTGTACGGAAAGACAAAGTCGGGCCAACGTAGGACTTCGTGAATTAGCCTCTGTAGAGTTTGTGCTGCATTCCGCAGCCCGACTGACATGAACATAAATTCGAGGAGGCCAAATGGCGTGACGATCGCCGTTTCTGGCACATCCTCGGGGTTTACGCGCACCTGGTGAAAGGCTTTTTGCAAGTCGACTTTAGAAAATATAGACTTACCACTTAAATTGCTGGTAAAATCCTGCAAGTATGGTATCGGGTATCTGTAAGGAATTGTTTTTCTGTTCTGAGCCCTAAAATCACCGCAACGGCGCCATGTACCATGTATCAAATTGTCGGATTCTGCTTTTGCTGCTGCTAGCTTATCCGAACAGAGACGTCTGGCTCGTGCGGATACTGGAGGGTCATGAGTCTCTATATGATGCACTACTGTTGATTCCGCAGGGCTTCCTAACCGAGCCAACCGTGTTAGGTTGCCGAATTCTTTGAGCAGGCTTGCGTAAGCGCACTGTGCGTCGAATATTTTGACTGATAAAATATTGCTGTGTACGACCTTCCCGGTTGTGATCAGAGATGTTAGATTGTCAACTAAGCGCTTTGCCTTAAGTCGACTAGTAGCCCAAGATGGCTTAAAAAATCGGCTCCTATTATTCCGCATGTTACGTCGGCAATAAGGAAATTCCAGAGAAACTCGCACCGTAGGCCTAAATTTATTTTTACAAGAACCTCACCGTAGACTTTTATTGGTGTGCCGTTAGCAGCGAACAGTTTTACTGTTGAAGGTTTGAGTTTACTAGTACGTATGCTGCGGGGAATAACTGAAACATCTGCTCCAGTATCTATTAAAAATAGGTAATTTGAAAGATTATCGTATAATTTGAGGCGATGTATGACTGTTTGTTGTACGTCGCGAGTGTGCGTTGCAGTCTCTGTTGTGCATAGTCATTGTGTCGTCTCGCGTTTGTTGAACGTGCAAGGTGCTTTGCATATCCGTGCACTGGCACTGAATCGATGGTAATACCAACACAAACCGTTGGCACGGTTTGCTTCCTTGTGCGTGTCTCGTTTGTAATCACGTCTGCTTCGACTGCGACTTCTCGGTCTACGATCTGATATGGACTCATATCGTTTTGTGAGTTGGGTTATTTGTTGCTGTAGTTCCTGTAATGCAAGCGACTCGTTATTTTGAGCTGCCGGAGAAGTAGATGTGCTGGAAGCGCTGATCGCATTAATTTGTCGAAAATTGAGAGAGTTGACAATGGCGTCGGCAATTGTAACCCTATCTGCTATGTCGCCTTTTAAGGCGATAACTGCGGCTTGGGCGTGTGGTGGCAAACGTGATGCCCACACGTCTACGAGTACGGTTTCGCAAAGTACGCTCCCAGCCACGCGGCGCATTTCGTTGAAACTTTGGCTAGGTTTTAAATCACCCAATGGCATATCAGAGAGAACACGTTGTACTCTTCATTGTTGACTGTCCGCGAAGTGTGCTATGAGTTTAGATTTGATGTACTCATAGCGATTTAGCTGGGGTGTAGCATCAATTATGGACTTTAACTCTGTAAATTTGTTTGGCGATACCTGCGCCATTACTAAATTGTACTTTCTGTTATCGTTGGTAACTCCGGTGGCCGCAAACCAGAATTCGAGGGATAAGAAATATGACTCAATGTTAGTTTCTGTCATACTTGGTGGATTAATACGCGGACCTACTGCTGCATCCACGTGAAACTCCGGCAGAGTATATGGCATTGGTGCATTTGGTAAAACATTTTGAGGTTGTGTTTGATTGCCTACCGGCTGCGTGTTTGCTAGTGGAAATGGTTGAGCACTTTCATTGTCGTTGTTTCCTCCCATGGTACTGAGTATTAATGATATACGGGGTCACCACTTTAGTCTTCCCAATGTTTCTCGTACCAATTATTAAAAACAAATTCTCTTTAAAGTTTTACAAAAACGTGTCTTTACTTTACCAAGTGAAAAAAATAAGAAGAACGAATAACGGAAAAAATTAAAGGAATTCATAAAACTAAAATGTAAAAAAGTATTAAATGAGTGTTGCTGGTTTTCTCCTACGCTGACCTGAATAGCGTTGCCACATATACTTTGTCATATCACAAATCATGGTAACTATGAACTTGTTGCCAAATCTGGATTCAGTGTATGGTCCTATTTTATCTATTACTTATATATCAAACGCTTTAGATGGTGGTGGAGTTATGACAACGTTATTTTTTGTTTTTGGTTTGACCTTGCTCAAAAGACATTTGCTACAATTTTTGACAAATGTTGCTACATATATCACGAGTCATATTATTCCAATGAAATTTTGTTCGTAGTTTCGCATAAAGTATTTGTATACCACAATGACCCCCTGTAATTAGGTCGTTAGGGTATATTGTCATTAATTTACGTTTTTTATCTTCGTCTATAACAGCCTCTACAAGATCCGTTCAAACTATTTCTAACGATTTTATAATTTATTTCCTCTATAATTCAAATCTACAATAAACAAGCAAGGAAGGCTAAGTTCGGGTGAAACCGAACATTACATACTCAGTTGAAAGCTATGGAGACAAAATAAGGGAAAATCACCTAGTAGTAAAATGAACCTAGGGTAACCTTGGAATGTGTTTGTATGACATGTGTATCAAATGGAAGGTATTAAAGGGTATTTTAAGAGGGAGTGGGCCATAGTTCTATAGATGGACGCCATTTAGGGATATCGCCATAACGGTGGACCAGGGCTTACTCTAGAATTTGTTTGTACGACATGGGTATCAAATGAAAGTGTTAATGAGTATTTTAAAAGGGAGTGGGCCTAAGTTCTATAGGAGGACGCCTTTTCGAGATATCGCCATAAAGGTGGACCAGGGGTGACTCTAGAATGCTTTTGTACAATATGGGTATCAAACGAAAGGTATTAATAAGTATTTTAAAAGGGAATGGGCCTTAGTTCTATTTGTGGACACCTTTTCGGGATATCAACATAAGCGTGGACCAGGGGTGACTATAGAATGCGTTTGTACAATATGGATATCAAATGAAAGGTGTTAATGAGTATTTTAAAAGGGAGTGGGCCTTAGTTCTATAGGTGGACGCCTTTTCGAGATATCGCCATAAACGTGGACCAGGGGTGACTCTAGAATGCGCGGTGTACAATACGGGTATCAAACAAAAGGTGCTGATGAGTATTTTAAAACGGAGTGGGCCTTAGTTTTATGGGTGGATGCCTTTTCGAGATATCGCCATAAAGGTGGGCCAGGGCTGACACTAGAATTTTTTTCTACGATATGGGTATCAAATGAAAGGTGATAATGAGTATTTTAAAAGGGAGTGGGCCTTAGTTCTATTGGTGGACGCCTTTTCGAGATATCGCCATAAAGGTGGACCAGGGGTGACTCTATAATGTGTTTGTACGATATGGGTATGAAATTAAAGGTATTAATGAGGGTTTTAAAAGAGAGTCGTGGTAGTTGTATATGTGAAGGCGTTTTCGAGATATCGACCAAAATGTGAACCAGGGTGACCCAGAACATCATCTGTCGGGTACCGCTTATTTATTTATATATGTAATACCACGAACAGTTATCCTTCCAAGATTCCAAGGGCTTTTAATTTCGCCCTGCAAAGCTTTTTCATTTTCTTCTACTTAATATGGTAGGTGTGACAACCATTTTACAAAGTTTTTTCTAAAGTTATATTTTGCGTCAATAGACCAATCCAATTTCCATGTTTCATCCCTTTTTTCGTATTTGGTATATAATTATGGCATTTTTTTCATTTTTAGTAATTTTCGATATCGAAAAAGTGGGCGTGGTCATAGTCGGATTTCGGCCATTTTTTACACCAATATAAAGTGAGTTCAGATAAGTACGTGAATTTAGTTTAGTAAAGATGTATCGATTTTTGCTCAAGTTATCGTGTTAACGGCCGAGCGGAAGGTCGACTGTGTATAAAAACTGGGCGTGGCTTCAACCGATTTCGCCCTTTTTCACAGAAAACAGTTATCGTCCTAGAATCTAAGCCTCTACCAAATTTCACAAGGATTGGTAATGTTTTGTTCGACATATGGTATTAAAAGTATCCTACACAAATTAAATGAAAAAGGGCGGAGCCACGCCCATTTTGAAAATTTTTTTTATTTTTGAATTTTGTTGCACCATACCATTACTGGAGTTGAATGTTGACATAATTTACTTATATACTGTAAAGATATTAACTTTTCTTTTAAACTTTGACTTTATTTATTTATTTAAAAATTTTTTTAAAGTGGGCGTGGTCGTTCTCCGATTTTGCTAATTTTTATTAAGCATACATATAGTAATAAGAGTAACGTTCTTGCCAAATTTCATCATTATATCTTCAACGACTGCCAAATTACAGCTTGCAAAACTTCTAAATTACCTTCTTTTAAAAGTGGGCGGTGCCACGCCCATTGTCCAAAATTTTACTAGTATGCGTCATAAGTTCAACTCACCTACCAAGTTTCACCGCTTTATCCGTATTTGGAAATGAATTATCGCACTTTTTCGATTTTTCGAAATTTTCGATATCGAAAAAGTGGGCGTGGTTATAGTCCGATATCGTTCATTTTAAATAGCGATGTGTGAGTGCCCGGGAACCTACATACCAAATTTCATCAAGATAACTCAAAATTTACTCAAGTTATCGTGTTAACGGACGGAGGGACGGACGGACGACATGGCTCAATCGAATTTTTTTTCGATACTGATGATTTTGATATATGGAAGTCTATATCTATCTCGAATCCTTTATACCTGTACAACCAACCGTTATCCAATCAAAGTTAATATACTCTGTGAGCTCTGCTCAACTGAGTATAAAAATGCTTGAAAAATAAATCATTTTTTCTTATTGATATTAGAGAACATTTTACAAACGGCGATGGTTACTAGGCAAAGCGAGTAGCTTTCATATGGCATTTACACTAGTATAAAGTATGAATATTGGAGATTTCAAGTTCAATACTCAGCACCCGAGAAGCTAGATAATGATGAAGTGAAATTCAGAAACATGTCGTAGTAACCATCGTCGTTTGTAAACTCTGCAATTTTTCTCTAATATCAATAACAAACAACAATTGTGTAAAGCAATATGAGCATGTCTCGCTAATTAAATACAGATAATAATATTGATATAGTAGTGAACAGCGGAACTACTGCTTATAAAAGCAGTACTATAAAAACCCAACGTTACTAAGCTCTTAAGCGCGCCTATAATTATTCCACACAATTAGAATTAAAAAGCATATAGAATTCGTATGAACCTAAATGGTGAATAAAGGTATAGCAACAAAAAGGCAATACTTAGAGACCAATTGCAAAGGGACCAGCGGGGCATTCATATGGCTGAGTGGTTAAAGGCATCTGCCTTTACACTAGTATAAAGTATGAATGTTGGAGATTTCGAGTTCAACACTGCAATTTTTTTCTAACATCAATAACAAAAAACATTTGAATAAAACAATATGAGCATGTCTCGCTAATTAAATACAGATAAATCATCTTTTGGCCATTCTATTTGCTTAATTTTGTGTCTGCTACCTGCGGATTCCAGCCTCGCAATAAATTTCATCAAAGTCATTATTTCGTTAGCAATCTCAAATTTAAATAACTAGAGTTTTTTATATGCGCGCAAATTATTAAATTAGTCGTTTTTCTAATTTATTTAATAATTTGGGAAAAATTTAAACAACGTGACATCAGGACGGACAAGGTGACAGCTGTTTCGATTATACCTTGTAAATCTCTTCAAAGCCTTTTCTCCCGGGAGTGGGAGTCGAACCCGCACTCCTACGATAGTTGAAATGGTTACAAACGCAATCAGCTGCGTCATGCCTTAGTTTTTGTAATGTTTTTCCCAATTGCCTTCTTTCGCATATATTGTCTTCTACACATCACATACTTCGTATGTAGTTATGTGTTGAAGTTATGCATGTTTGTAAGGCGGTTTTCAGAGAAACTTGGCATTGTTGCTGTTTTTGTTCTATTTATAGAACTACAACGAATTAACCAAATGTTGTCTACTTCTATGAGTCAACCGGGGATTGCCCGTATCGCTTTAAATGTATGAAAACATTTATTTCAAGCAATTTTTAATTTTATAATTTATTTAATAATTTGGAAAAAATTTAAACACCGGGACATCAGGACGGACAAGGCGACAGCTGTTTCGATTATACCTTATAAATCTCTTCAAAGCTCGACTCCCACTCCCGGGTGAAAAGGCTTTGAAGAGATTTACAAGGTAAAATCGAAACAGCTGTGGCCTTGTAAACTGCTAAGAGTTCCAATTTTATAACTGGTTTATTCTGTTCGGCTTAGTTGAATGTCTTAGAGGCGAAACAGACAGATAAATCGCTACCCTGGTGATCCTAGCTTTAAAAAGCGCCACTCCTTGTTTTTGAAGCATCTACTGCAATTATGAATGGTTTAGTAAAGACGGGATATTGCAATACCTTAGGTGATATTAATGCAGAATTTATCACACACACTCCCAATTAAGTACAATTTTTTTTTAACTAAATGTTTTAGAGGGCTGCCAGAGATGAAAAATGTATTGAATAAAGCGTCTATAGTAATGAGCAAACGCCACGAAACGTCGCAAAGCATCTTTATTAATCGATTTTGCGTATTTTTTTACTGCGTCGATTTTGGACTCGTCTGGCAGCAGAGCTTTAGCAGAACATTTGTGGCCTAAAAACACACCTTCCGGTCTGAGAAAATAGCATTAATTCGGGTTAAGTTTAGAAAACTTTGGACAGGTTTTTTATGTGATGCGCCTCACTACAGCCATTTACGATTATGTCATCCACCTAAAGAAACGCCACGTTTGGAGGACTGCCTGAAATTGCAAAAGTCATTATTCGCGTGAATGAATTTAAAAATTCTACTCAAAAGGTAAAACTTTCCATTCGAATGCTCCCTTATTAGTGCTAAAGGAAGATATATCACGTTAGTCACTATGTAAAGGTATTTGATGGAATCTCCAGGGTGCAAATCTAACGTTGAAAATACATATTTTGATACATAAGTAGTACTGTTTTTTGTCGCTCTGAGAGAAATTATTCTTAATACACTTACGCTAAACACGTTCAGCGAACGGTAAATCAAGTAATGGTACAGCTGTTAAGCTATACAACTAACCATACATACTATTAAAGTGGCAACAATAGGGAGATGCTATGTTTTTGTTTTCATATGATAAATCAACCACCGCTAATTCAATACATGGCAATTTATTTGCACAGCGAGCTATTAAATAGTCATGTAAATCAACTTTTATCACTTCTACTTTAATTGTGTTGCAGTTGGCATTTCGCATTGGCGGCTAACAAAATGAAAGCATTGAAATATTTTGCATTTTACAGTCAAAATACATTACAATTAGCAATCAATAAATTGAACATAATTTAAACTTGGCATTTTTCATCATTCATCTTGGCGTTTTTTGGTGGTTCAAAATGGCTGCGTTAATTTACTTTTTGGATTAATGATACTAGTGTCATTTGGACTTGGTATCGCGCAAGCCCTTAATACGTATCATGGACATTGGCTGCTAAAAAAGCTTAGTGGCCACGAAACATTTGGTGACCCTAACGTGATCGTTTTTTGCGATCACATTAAATTATTAACATATACCTATATTCCATAAAAATGTGTATATATAATCAATCGCATTTACCGGAAGATATTGAAGGAAAGCAGAAGAAGCGAGATTCCAATCTGCAACAAATCACTGCAATCAACGCTTCCTTAACAATTGACGTGCTGCAGCAGATGGAGGAACCCGAAGATAAAGTGCGTATAGAGCAGGTGGACCGGCCGGAAAAGAAGCTTGACGTTATTCAAACACAGTTGGAAGGTGAGGATGATTCCGAGGACGTAAGTTTTCAGTTTACTACCCATTATATAGAAGCGAAAACGAAGTTGAAGCGCCAACTATAATCATGTCGTGCTACATCACCTGATCACTCAAACACCCAAATCGTAGAACATCCTTCGATGATTGTAACACCACCCAAGCAGAAGCTACCAATACTTCAGATACCCAAATTTAATGGTAATTAAAAAGACTAAACAAATAAATGCAAGGCGCGATAACCTCCGAAGAGATCTAAGACCGAGCTTCTCTTCCAATTTGCGTCGGGCTCCTCTTGATTTTCCATACAAATTGGCCCGACGGGACCTATATGATTTATGCCGACTTCGATCGGCATCTGCAAAGCAGGTGAGTTTTCACTGAGAGCTTTTCATGGCAGAAATACTCTCGGAGCGCTTGCCAAACACTGCCGAGGGGCGACCCCGCTTAGAAAAATTTTCTTCCAATTGAAAAACCTTATTTCTAAAATTTGGATGTTGCTTTGCCCGGGTGCGAACCCAGGGCATACGGTGTGGCAGGCGGAGCACGCTACCATCACACCACGATGGCCAAAAGACTGGCCTGACTTTTTTTCTATGTTTAATACAGTGGTACATCGTGATGTTGATTTGACTCGTGTCAAAAATTCCAACATTTGCGTTCAAGCCATCGCGACGTTGCTTTGGAGACCATACGTTCATTACAAATTTCAGAGCAAAATTACGAAAAGGCGATTGATTTATTAAAGGTTCGCTTTGAAAGGTGTCCATTTTATGGACACTCTGAAAAATGTCCTGCACGCACGTGAACTGCACAAAATGCGCACGCACTTCCTATTATCTTTCTGTTCGTCTCTCTAGTCCTTTTTTAACTTTTGATTAATAAAAATTGTATTTATGTTTAGTACATATATGTAAATAGTATTTTTATTTGAAGTTTTAGTTTTTAATTTTTAGGACTCACGCGTGTAGTTAATTTGCCGGCTCACTTAAAACGGCCAACTGCCGCTAACCCAACTCTGTGCCTAGGCAGCTTTTCTTTAGGTTGCTTAGCAACGAAATTAATGATGGCGTCGAAATTGATGATGGCGTCGATCAACGGCAGTTTCAACCAGTCAGAAACTCTCCGCGTTGCGACCCTAACATTTTTAGTGATGCAAAGTGCATCTGATGCACGGTTGCATCTTGCACCTTTCCAAAGAGGGGTTGCCAGCTACAATTTAATTTAATGCAATTTACTATGTCACTACATCATCCCCCTTTAGAAAAGAAGAATTTGGTAAGATTAGTAACTAATCTTGCCACATTCTTCTTTGGGCTTTAGTAATTTGTTGTAATGTTTTGAATGAACGGTGTTAACCCGGAATTCGTTCATTCAGAACAGTGCAACTTTTGAAAATATAATGAAAATTTAAAGTACCAAGAAAATTGAATATGCAAAAAAATTTATTTTCAGAGATTTATAATTAATAGAAATTTTGTTTGAAATGAACCGGTTTTTCTATTCTTATTGTAGGATCTACGTTAGTAAATTTATATTTACATTTTCATAAAATTTCTTTTCTTTAGCCTTCATTGGCGGATTCTTAAAATATACTTGTATATTTATATCTAAAGATTATTTACTAACTTTTATAGGAATAAGTACAGACTAAATTTAATTAATTTTTTGTACTCTATTTTTATGTACAATTTTTACATTCTGTTACATCTATCACTAATCGTTATATTTGGTCCATCAATATTTTTTACAATGTAAGGACCTTCATATATATTTTTATGTTTATTTCTAGGTTCTGTTTCTACTAAAATTTTATCATTAATTTTAATTTCTAAAGGCTTAGCCGTTTTATCGTATAAATCTTTATTTCTAATCTTATGCTTATTAATCAAATTTTTTGCCATTTTATGCGATGTTTGCATTCTAAAATTAAGCTCTTTTGCGTAATTTTCTACGTTATAGATCGGATCATTTTGCTCTTGTTGCAATTAATGTGGAATTGTAGTTTTTCTGCCAAATATTAGCTCAAACGGAGTAAATTTATTATCAAAAAACGAACTACTTGTAGTAAGTATTGTGTAAAAATGTAAAGTATTTTAAATATGTATCCCAATATGAATACGTTTCGTTTAGATATGCACGCAAGTATTCGTTAAAGACTCTATGATTTCCTTCAACAGTACCAACAGTTTCGTGGTGGTAAGCTGTTGAGAAATCATGAGCAATCTTTAAAAGTTTTGTCAATTCAGAGAATAATTCGTTTTTATATTCCGTTCCTAAATCGGATCTAATAGGTTTCGTTGTACCATATGTTAATATAAAGGTTTCAAAAATAGCGCAAGCAACAGTTTTTGCTGCTTTATCTGGTACAGCTACTGTTACCAGGTATTTAGAAAAGTCACAAATCATAGTAACAGCGATCTTGTTACCATATTTGGATTCCGGAAGTGGACCTATTGTATCGATAATTACTATGTGAAAGGGTTTGCAGGGTGTTGGAGTCAACACAAGATTATCCTTTGTTTTTGGTTTTACTTTATTCAAAAGACATTTATTGCAATTTTTTACAAACTTAGCTATGTCACGAGTCATATTTTTCCAATAGTATTTTGTTCTTAATTTGGAATATAATCGTTTTGTACCGCAATGACCGCCTAACAAAGGGTCCTCATGATAAATTGTCATAAGTTTTTGTTTTTGGTCTGTTTATGTTACAGTTTCTACAGGGTCTAGTAGTATTATTTGTAATGATTTTAAAATTGTATTACCGCTGATTTTAAAATTTGTAATTGAAAAATTATTGAAAAATGTATAATTTTTTGGCCATTTTAAGTGCTCAATATTGTGACTGCCGGCTGCTTTTTCAAACCTCGAAAATAACTCATCTAAATTTGTTTTTCCGTTAGCATTCACAAAATTAAGTAAATTTAGTTTTTTATGTTGTAAATGCGCATAAATTTGTATATTGGAGATCTCATTATTTTTATTAAATTGTATAGTCGACTTTATTCGCGGTATCTTTTTTGAAAAATCGTATGAAAATTTGTCATAAACTTGTACTTTAGGCGTTTCGCAAAAAGTATCAGTAAGAGTATCGTCTTTATTTTGTAATTTCTTTTGTTTGGTTTGTGATCGCGTTTGGACTGCTAAAACATGCTTTGTAGATTCTTTTATTTCGTCTATACTAATGCGTGAAAGAGCATCAGCCACAACGTTAGATTTTCCTTTTATATATTTAATCGCAAATTTATATTCTGACAGTTCTAATCGAATTCTTGAAAGTTTAGACGAAGGGTCTTTCATGTTAAAAAATAAACTAGTGGTCTATGATCGGATTTTACTGTGAAATTTGTACCGTAAACATATGGACGAAAATGCTTTATAGCGAAATGTATTGCTAGGAGTTCTAATTCAATAATTGCTTTTTTCTGTTCTGCTTTATTAAAAGATTTTGACGCGAAACAAATTGGTAAGTCGTTATCACCATGATTTTGGCTCAATATAGCACCACACCCACTCTTAAAGCATCTACTGTAATTATAAATTCTTTTGTAAAGTTAGGGTATTGTATTAGTTGAGGAGACATTAATGCAAGTTTTAGCTTTTCGAAAGCGTTTTCGCACGCTTCGTCCCAAACAAATTCAACTTTTTTCCGATTTAAACGATTTAAAGGCGCTGCCAGTGACGCGAAATTCGGTATAAATCGCCTGTAGTAATTTGCAAACGCGACAAATCGCCTAACCGCATCTTTGTCTTTTGGCTTAGTATACCTTTTAATAGCGTCTATTTTCGAATCATCTGGCAACAAACCTTTTGACCTGCATTTATAACTTAGAAAAGCTACTTCGGAACGAAGGAAATTGCACTTGTTTGGATTCATCTTTAAATTAAACTCTCTACAGGTTTCGAAAACTTTTTCTAAATTTTTAAGGTGGTGTGTCTCACTACAATCAATGACGATAACGTCGTCAATATACATAAAAGCCTGATTTGGCGAAATGCCTGAAAATGCTATTGACATCATACGAGAAAAAGAGTTTGGTGCTATATTCAACCCGAAAGGTAAAACTTTCCAACGAAAAACTCCTCGATCTGTACTGAAAGAAGTTACGTCTCTAGATTTAGGGTGAATAGGTATTTGGTGGAAACCAGAAAAAAGATCTAAAGTTGAAAAGTATTTGGCTCTGCCAAGATTGTCGAGTATGTTATCAACTCGTATTTGTCGGCTATAAGCTTTTTATTAACTGCTCTGAAATCTACGCACATACGATACGACTTTTTGCCTGTTGGATCTTTTTTCGGTACCAAAATTAAAGGACTGTTATAATTTGAAAAACTAGGTTCAATTAAATCATTCTGTAATAGGTTTTCGATTTGTTTATTTATTTCTTCGCGTTGTAATTTGTACAGGGGTTTTGTCAGTTAATCTATGTTTTTGTTCGTAGAAATTATTAAAAATTAAGAAAAAAGATCTAAAGTTGAAAAGTATTTGGCTCTGCCAAGATTGTCGAGTATGTTATCAACGCGTATTTGTCGGCTATAAGCTTTTTATTAACTGCTCTGAAATCTACGCACATACGATACGACTTTTTGCCTGTTGGATCTTTTTTCGGTACCAAAATTAAAGGACTGTTATAATTTGAAAAACTAGGTTCGATTAAATCATTCTGTAATAGGTTTTCGACTTGTTTATTTATTTCTTCGCGTTGTAATTTTTAACATAGACAGGGGTTTTGTCAGTTAATCTAAGTTTTTGTTCGTAGAAATTATTAAGCGTCATTAAGTCGGTTTTTAATGCAAAAATATCAGCATATTTCAAACATAAATCAAGTAATTTCTCTTTAGCATAAGAAGGCAATTGTTTTGCTAAAATTGATTTAAGCTCTTCTATGCGTTTTGAATCTATAGGTGTATCATTTATGCGATAGACATTGAAATTTTTAATGTCTTCAATTTGAATATTCAAATCTTTTACGTACTTGACTACGTGGGTGGTGTTGTTAACTTTTATTATTTAGTTTTTTGTATCAACGATACATTTGGCTGTGAAAACACCGTTACAAAGTTCCTGAGAATCAACAAAAACTGGACTTGTCGAATTTTCAAACTAAAAACACGAAAAACTTCACATCTTGGTGGAATTACAAGAGTATTTGTCGAAGTGCTATACAAAATTGAAATATTTACCTTTTCTGTCCCTTGTCCGAATGTAATTGTGTCATTAGCATAATTGATTCTGCATTTGTTCGTTTTTAGAAAGTCTTTCCCTATTATACCGTCCGAAGGAATATTAAAGTTGTCATTGACAACGTGAAGAGTCAGAGGAAAAAATGTATTTGATGCGATTATACTTGTATTAACTGTTCCTAGTGTTGTTACCGTGTCTGTTGTTACGCCTGTTATATTTATTACGTTACGATCGTCTACTCCTACCTCGTTTGCCAAACTGGAAATTTTTATTAGTGCAATGTCTGCCTGTGAATCTACTAGAAAAGAACATATTTTATGAGAATCGCTACAAGCGACTTCGACGAAATCGGAAAAATTTAAATTTAGACAATACATTGACTGAGAAGTATTTAGTCGAATTGCTCCTGCTCCCTCAGTGTTCGCGCCTGAGGGGCTTCGGCATTTAAAGAACGAACATTGACTGAATTTCTAGAACTTGAACCCTGATTATTGGAATTTCTGTTATTTACTGACCGATTATTATTGTTATTGTTGGAATTGCTATTGCCTCTATTGTAATTGTTATTATTGCCACTGTTATAATTGTTATTTCGGAAATTTGTATTATTGTGTTGTCTATTTGTATTACCGTTAAATCGAAAGTTACTATTAGGTGTTTTTTTTTTCAAGCGAGCTTGGAAAAAACGCTTCAACTAGCTAAACAGTTTCATTATGCCAAAACCATACAGATGGTGGAGGTTTATCAGCTAATTGTTACTTTTTTTCGCTGCTATGACATTTCTACTTCTAGCGCAGTATGTTTTTGACACTCAGCCAGAGAATTACAAAAACAAAATACATGAAATGCGTGTGTTTGTTTGTATGTATGTCACCCTGCCGCCACGCTGTTATGTTGTTATTTTTGTTTATCTGCACATTCGTCTGTTCATTTCATTCGCTCGTTCACAATAGTGCCCTATTTTTGAATATGCAACACTATACAACACTATCAATCAGGTCAACAATTACCTAAGCGGTTTCAACTGAAAGCGCTTAGCCAGCTCAACTCGATTACTTTTTATTGTTGCTTTCCATGCCATTCGGTAAGCCAGGTAGTGTTTTAATTGTACTAGTTAGCAACGAAATACAGCTATTGTTGTTATATCTGAAATTACTGTTACCTCTGGAATTTCCACGGAAATTATTATATCTTATAGGACGTGACCGAAACGCTAACACTTGCCGCTCTTTAACTTCCTGTTCTCTCTCTATAATCGTTTTCGCTACAACGTACTTTGAATCTTTGAAGGTTGTTGACGCAAGGATTGATTTCACCATATCTGACCTACTATTTAACCTACAAACGCTAATGGTTTGTTCAGCCGCCATCTCATGGGCTTTTGCCTGCGTTATACCTTCAATGATTAGACAGCGCTCTAACGAGTCAGAAAGCCCTTCTACCTGCTTGGAAAATTTTGAAAAATTGTTATTTGTCACTCTGAAGGCTGCAATTTTTCCCGCGACAACTTTCGAGTTGTCTGGCCTAATTTTACTACATATCGCTTCTTTAATTTGGCTGACTGATTCTATATGCGTTGGAAGGGCTTCGCGAGCTTTGCCTTCGAGTTAAATTTTCGCTAGAGAATACTTCCATTAATTCAACTTTATTTATAAATGAGCCAAGTGCTAACGGGTCTCCACTGTAGTTTTCTCGCATAATCGAGGCACAAGTAATAATAAACGATTTTTTCTCCTCGATTGTGGCCATGGTTGTAACGTTAAGAATCGGACTTAGAATAGAAAAACTAGAATTTGGAATTACGGGTTGATCCGCAAATCCTAAAAAGTCTGCACTCAGGGATAATTTATTATGTTCCCTTGTTAGGTATCCGTTGAAGATGCAGTTGAAGCTGAATCGGAATCTGAATTATTGGAATCTAAATCTTGCTCTGAGTTTTTGCAATCTAAATCTTGCTCTGAATTTTTGCAATCTAAATCTTGCTCTGAATTTTTGGAATTTGAACCTGGATATGAATTTTTAGAAACTACCTTCCCGTTTCTTAGGTCCATACGTGTTGAAACGAACAGATGAAATATTAAAATTTTATTGGAGCAAGATATGTGGAAATTATTTTTGAAGATTGAATAGAAATTGAATTTAAAGGAAATTGAATTTGAACGAGAGAATTATTCGAAAATGGATTGTGCTTGATTAGAGAAGTTATGCAGAATTGCAATGCAAGTGGGATTTGAGAGAGTTAAGCTGAAAGAATTATCCGATTATTTAACGAAAACCTAAATTTTGATTATAGAACTGATTTAAGTTGAGCTCAAAAGAAAATTATGAAAGTATTTTAAAGGAAATTTACGACAATATTTTAAAAGGAAATTTGTGAAAATGTGCATTTTTGAAAGCTTTCAGATTTTATTATTGTAAAATTGGTTAGCGAATACTTAATGCAAAAAACTTTGGTTAGTGAAATACTAAAGTTAGTGATCAGTTAGTGAAAAGAAAGATTCAAAAATATTTACTTTACGCTTTTGTTGTCCGCAAATCCAAACCCAATGATTGGAATTAGCTGAAAATTTTTCATGCAAAACTGTTCCTACTTCCCGATATTCAATTACAATTTAAAAGAAGTTGAATGTTGTTATAGATGATGGAGGGAATACTTCTCTGCTCTCCTAAATGGAGGCAGCAATTCACCGCGCAGAGATGAAGAACCCGATCCCGCAATCGATGATTATGGAATATATGTCCCCCCGCCCGATTATGACGAAGTTAGAATAGCAAAAACCAGATTGAAAAACAACAAGGCCGTGGGCGCTGATGGATTGCCTGCGGAGCTATTTAAGTTCGGCGGCGAGGAGTTGGTAAGGCGCATGCAGCAGCTTCTTAGCAAAATATGGGCGGACGAAAGCATACCCGACGGTTGGAATCTAAGTGTTCTTTGCCCAGTCCACAAGAAGGGGGATACTGCAAAATGCACCAACTATCGTGGAATCAGCCTTCTTAATATCGCATATAAGTTCCTTTCAAGTGTATTGTGCGAAAGATTGAAGCCCACCGTGAACCGGCTGATTGGACCTTATCAGTGCGGCTTCAGACCTGGTAAATCTACCATCGACCAGTTTTTCACAATGCGCCAAATCTTGGAAAAAACCCGTGAAAAGAGAATCGACACACATCACCTCTTCGTCGACTTTAAAGCCGCCTTCGACAGCACGAAAAAGAGCTGCCTATATGCCGCTATGTCTGAATTTGGTTTCCCCGCAAAACTTATACGGCTTTGCAAAATGACGTTGAGCAACACCATCAGCTCAGTCAGAATTGGGAAGGACCTCTCCGAGCCGTTCGAAACTAAACGAGGTTTCAGACAGGGTGACCCCCTATCGTGCGATTTCTTTAATTTGATGCTGGAGAAAATTATACTAGCTGCAGAACTTAACCGCATTGGAACAATATACTATAAAAGCGTGCAATTACTGGCATATGCTGATGACATTGATATCATCGGCCTAAACACCAGCGCTGTTAGTTCTGCTTTCTCCAAACTGGAAAAAGAAGCGGTAAAGATGGGTTTGATGGTGAATGAGGACAAAACGAAGTACCTGCTGTCATCGAGCAAAGAGTCAGCGCATATGCGCCTTGGCAACCACGCTACTGTTGGCAGCCATAATTTCGAAATAGTAAAAGACTTCGTTTATTTGGGAACCAGCATCAACACTAGCAACAACATCAGCACTGAAATCCAGCAAAGAATCAATCTTGCCAATAAATGCTACTTTGGACTAGGTAGGCAATTGAAAAGTGAAGTCCTCTCTCGGCGAACGAAAATCATACTCTACAAGTCACTTATCGTACCCGTCCTGCTATATGGGGCAGAAGCATGGACCATGACAACAGCAGATGAAGCGGCTTTGGGAGTGTTCGAGAGAAAAGTTCTTCGAAAGATTTATGAACCTCTACGCGTTGGCGATGGCGAGTACCGAAGAAGATGTAATGATAAGCTGTACGAGCTATACGCAGACATCAACATAGTCCAGCGAATTAAAACGCAGCGGCTGCGCTTGCTAGGCCATGTTATGCGAATGAATGATGATGCTCCGGCCAAGAAAGTGTTTCTATCGGAACCCGCCTATGGAAGCAGAGGTAGAGGGCGGCCCCCACTCCGTTGGAAGGACCAGGTGGAAAACGATTTAAACTCCCTTGGTGTGACCAATTGGCGCCGGTTGGCGGAGGGAAGGAGCGACTGGCGCGCCTTGTTGGACGGCCATAACCGTTGAGACGGTTAAGCGCCAATTAAGTAAGTAAGAAGGTAAGTAAGTGAATGTTGTTTATGAATATATTTATTGAAATGTAAGAATATTTAATTGTACAGAAAGTTGGAAAATAAATTTCGAATTTGAAATGTATGGCAAAAATTATAATTTTTAATTGAATTTTTATGATCTAAATGCAAAAATTAAAGAATGGCAAATAATTTCATATAAGGCCTGAAACGTTTTATTTTTATAGATACGGGCGCACCGCATCTTTTCAAAATTGTAATATAAATGTCCTCGGACGCACCGGGATTTAAAAAAAAATTGTTATCATATTTTTACGCGGACGCACCGCTTACGAAAAGTAAAAAAAATATTTTTTTTGTATTTTTGTGTTGATGGAGCCCACTGTAGGACAGAGTGGGACTAAAACTAGAAGCAATTAACGAAAAATTAAAAAAAAAATTGTTTTCTGTTTTTGTCCGACCCTGTCCCACAGTGCCTACCTGAAACCTTACGCATATACCTATGTATGTATTTATTAATAAATTTTTTTTTTTATTATAGAAAATGGTATGAAAACTGGATTTGTAGCGTACAGAAATTGAAAAAAGTAATTTTAAGTAGTTTTTATAAAATGTTTAAATAGTATAAAAGTGAGTATAAAAATTGAGGAAAAATTCCATACCAAGTGCTGCTGCGTTTTACCGTTTGCTGTTTTTCTGCTGCGCCTGGTGTACTACTGCTGCGCTTTCTGTTCTGCTGCTGCCACCTGATATTCTGCTGCTGCACTTGCTATTGCTGAGGGCGTCACTAGCCTTCCGCTATTCGGTTTGGCTAGTGCCGTTTTTTCACTAGTTATGTGGTACAGTTTCGGTTTTGGATTTTATAGTTTTTTTTTTGTTTCGAGTTTCTTTCTAATTTCTTTTATTATTTCTGCTGCCGATTAGTTTGTTGTTTTATTAGCTTTGAATTTTCGTATTATTTCCGATTTTTATTAAGTCTTGGTATTATGTGTATATTTATATTTTTTCAACCGATTTTTTTGCCACTAGCCACTGCCAAAAAAATCCACCACCACTGCCATGAAAAATGTTTCTTGTAGATTTTCAAAATTATTGTTGTAGGTTTTTTTTGTTAATTTTTATATATATGTTTTTTTTGTTGGTTTTTAATGATTTTAAAAATTTTTTTGTAGATTTTTCTCAGTTTTATATTTTTTTGTAATGGTTTTAAATTTTATATATTTTTTTGTAAATGGTTTTTTAAGTTTTTGTATTTTTGTTTGTAGATTTTTAAATGTTTTTTTTTTATTTTTTTTTTGTAGGGTTTTTATAAATTTTGTATTTTTTTGTGTATATGTATTTTTTGAAATTTTTGTCAATATTTCATTTTTTTCGATTTCATGAATTTTTTATAGGTTTCGAATTTATAAATTTTATGGGTTTTATCCACTTTAATTAGTGCACCCATGCCTGTTGGGAAGCTTGCCTTCTTATGGCCGCTCGCCGGGCAGGAACGTTCTGCGCGCACTACCCACTTTTTATTAAAACACAGTTTAATTCCTTTAGTTTTCTTTAATAACTCGCGTTGTAATAGCTAGGTTACGTCCTGCCACGGTCGCCATGAAAGGTGTTCATTTTATGGACACTCTGAAAAATGTTCTGCACGCACGTGAACTGCAGAAAACGCGCACGCACTTCCTATTATCTTTCTGTTCGTCTCGCTAGTCCTTTTTTGACTTTAATTAATAAAAATTTTATTTATGTTTAGTACGTATATATAAATAGTATTTTTATTTGAAGTTTTTAAATCTTGTTACACTTGGGCACTTAAGTTTTAGTTTTTAATTTTTAGGACTCACGCGTGTAGTTAATTTGCCGGCTCACTTAAAACTGCCAACTGCCGCTAACGCAACTCTGCGCCTAGGCAGCTTTTCTTTAGGTTGCTTAGCAACGAAATTAATGATGGCGTCGAAATTAATAACGACGTCGAGCAACGGCAGTTTCAAACAATCAGAAACTCTCCGCGTTGCTCGACTCTAACATTTTTAGTGATGCCAAGTGCATCTGATGCATGGTTGCATCTTGCACTTCTCCAAAGAGGGAGTTGCCAGCTACAATTTAATTTAATGCAATTTACTATGGCACTACTGCTTTGATAACAAGCTACTGAATTATCAGGCGCATATTAGAGACATCGATTAATTCAAGGCAATGGAAGGTGAGTCAGTAACAGCTTCGCGAATTAAGTGATGGTATCAACGCTCATTTACGTGCATTGCATACAATTGGAACAAAGGAGCAAATCGTGGATAAATCACTTGCAAATTGCAGCATAATACTCAACTAAAGCAGCAATACTTTTCTTTTATACATGAATATATTGATCTCGGACACATGCCCATAGTGGATAAGTACAAGTGTGTTGACTTCTTTCTGACAGGTACTCGCTTAAGTTAGCATAAAGGGAAAATCTGAGTTGCCATTGTTGTTTCGGTTGAAAGCGGTCAATTATGGTTGTGTGCAGGGACGTAAAAGATTGAAACAGGGTTTATGTAGTCACAAAAGTGTTGCTCCTGTTCCACAGCATTTTAATTTTATATCATGGCGAAAATTGTTCGTTCAGAGTTATTGATATTCATTAAAAATTTAATTTATTACATGAGGTTACTCTTCTAAGTGTAAAAAGCATAGAAAACATGTAGGTTTTAAAATTATTCTGAACAAGTTTTTAAAAGCAAAGTATATTGGTAAACTATTTTCTAGGATTTCTGAATTTCTGTACCCAAGTTCATTATATTCGTGCAATACAAGAATCTGGTAACATAATTTTTAAATGAAAAAACCACAATGTTATTGCAAAAAACGTATCTAATAGTTAAACTATCATTCATTCATATTTTTGCCTGCTCGTTTGGTTGGCTTCCACTCACAGCATCGTTTTATTTGCGTGAGACTTTCACAGCGACATAAATTAGGGCGGATTTACATAGACGCTTTGGTTGTGTTGCATCGATTTAACGCTCTGGCAGCTCCATAATATAAGAATTAAACTCATTGCCAAGCGAAGAAAGAGCTGTAAATCCTCTTTTGAAAATTTCTCAACTTTTTGAGTCCCTCAACATTCAACAAACTTTGCCTAGCAAGATATAGGAGCTGCCATAAATGTAACTCATCTGTCGGGCGAGGCATCGAAAGATTTACATAAACGCTTTGGTTGCGAGCCTACGCTTTGACAACGCCATATGAAAAACAATGAAACGCCTTGCGTTATCTTTGCTTTGAATCGACCAAAGCGTATATATAATTCTGCTCATTTGCATTTGTGTAAATAGCCATAGAAGTTAAATTTTTCCTGAGGAAAACATGTTACACGTGTGACACGTTATATTTTGTTAAGTTTCTCTAGACTTTTTGGACCCTAATTTTAACAAAATTTGCTTTCCGTATATTTCCACATTGTTGGAGGCTACAAATCTTCTATTATTTATATTTCCGCGGAAATATATGCAACTACATATATCATCTGTAAATACTACAAAGTTTTATTAGACTATCAAATGCAACTCAGCTTAAAATAGTCTTACGTACCAAAAATGCAACTCTAGACCTGAGATTTGCATCAGGTGAGCGAGGCTGTTTGTAGTTTTGACGTTTATCGCTTAGTTGACACACTTGTACTGTACACAATGCACATGTCAGCAGTCAGTGCTATACCGGACCAGGTACGTGTACATTTTTTACCACATCACTGTGTTCACAAAGACGACAGCACAACAACAAAATTTCGAGTTGTGTTCGATGGCTCTGCGCCAACAACAAATGAGCGCTCGATTAATTCCTTCGTTTTTAGCCATACGGGCAACGCAACAACTCTGCATTGATGAAGGTCCAGCCTACCCAATTGGAGCCAAAATCATTAATAACTGTTCTTATGTTGATGACATGATTTCAGGGGCAAATTCTTTGGATGAAGCTCGTGATATTTTACACCAAACAAAGGAGCTGCTCTCTCAGGGAAAATTTTAATTGAGAAAATGGTGTTCAAATGATAAGCGATTATTGGCAGATATAGTTGAATCAGAAAAGCAAAACTTCTTAACGTTTCACGATAGCACTAGCATAACACAAAACACTTGGTTTAATTTGGGAGCCTAAATAAGATATGTTTATTTTTTCTTTCTTACTTTTTACAGCGCCAACAAAGGCAACAATGCGCACGATTCTCTCTACGATTGCCAGATTGTATGATCCATTGGGATTGATTGGACCTGTGATTGCCAAAGCAAAAATATTTTTACAACATCTTTGGAAGGAAAGTTTACATTGGGATGAAATCCCGCCTCAGTCTATTCAGACAGCATGGTTAGGCATCTGTAGCCAATATTAACTAGTTCCTTCATTCGCTTTTGAGAGATGCGTGCTTATGACTGATGCGGAAATCCAAATCCATGGATTTTGCGACGCAAGTTTGGCAGCTTATGGTTCTTGTATATTTACGCGCAGAAAAAAGGGGTGTGTCGTAAGCACAAACTTACTTTGTTCAAAGTCCCGTGTAGCTCCAATAAAAACACTCACCGTACCAAAGCTTGAGTTATCTGCCACATTGCTGTTAGCAGAGTTGATACACAAGGTGATCAATTAGTAGTATGTTTATACATGTTCTGGATCACATTTTGTATGGAAAACTCGGTGCATGTCTCACCCTAAAAACTCATACTTTTGGGCCAGTCTGGTCTTGGGAATGGGGTCAGTTCATTATTTTCAGACCAGTCTGGGATGAGTCTTACCAAAGGAATGAAACCAGGTCTACATTTATCTTGACCTGAAATTTTTACCACCTCTCAAGATCATTCAACAATTCCGCTAGGTGTCGCACCCGTTCTTCTGGTTTGTGTTCTGGCTAACTTCCGCTAGGTGGCGCATAAGAAAAAGCTTAGTGGTGTATAAGAAAAAGCGTATATCTTTTAGCTTTTAGCAGAGCTTCGCCGTTCAGGAGAGGATCGCTAAATGGTGGCCCTACATTTTAAATGGGCCGCAAATTTTTAAATGTCTCCTCATATTTCTAATGAGTCCTAGACTTCACCCGAGCCGTTTTAAAGAGTCCCATAGATTTCTGATCGAGCGACTGCTCCCCAATCCCCCACCCCCTCTTTTTTCTTGTCTACAAAAAGTAGCAGTTGGACACCTGTAGTACACCCCAACCCCCTTTTTTTCTTTTTTATCGTCTACAAAAAGGAGTCGATGGGCACTTGTAGTAACGCCCCCCTTTCTTTCTCGTCTGCAAAACGGGCCTGTCGGGCACCAGATCAGGGGCAGATTATTAACTAAAGGTTATCTTAATATTGAACTCATGATTTTCCATTATTGAACATTTGATTTGTCTTTTTATTAGGGTAGAAGTTACATATATGTTTGTACATGTAATTTTATTAAACCACACTGATAAGAAACCTCAACCGTACAACATTGCAACATATTTATATGTTTATATGTAAATAAAACTTCGTGCTGTATTTCATTTAATTAAATTCGTTATCAGAATTTTCCGTAAGTATAAAGCATAGAAACCCGATCAGAGCAGATTGAACATTTTATTTGTCTTTTTATTAGGGTATACGTTTGTATGTACATACTTACACATATGATTGTTTGATTGTAAGTTTGTGTACACATGCTGATGCTGGTCCACATATATATATATATATATATATATGCATGTAAGAATTTCATAATTAACCAAAGGTTATCTTAATATTGAACTTATGATTTTTTTTTTGTATTTCAATAAAACATGTTCTCACATTGATTACAACCATTTGAACTCGTTTGGCATTTTATTAGATTGGGTATGATGAAAGATGAATGTAATTGGAAGTTAATAAAATAGTTTATAGGTTTAAGAGCAAAAATGTATTCATTTAAAATTGATAACGATATAAATGAAACTAAAAAATTTAAGGGAATAAAAAAGTGTGTAACTTCTACACTGAGTTTAAGTGATTTTAGAAGATGTTTATTCGAAAAGAAATTGTACTTTGACTCAATGTATATTTTTAGATCAAAATGTCATGATTTGTATACATAAGAAATAAAGTAACGTTAAGTTTTTAGATGATAAGGGATTTGTAAAAAATAATGGAATTAATACCTACGCTTAAGAATGTTTGTATAAGAGAAAAAATCAAAACATGCTGATAAGAAACCTTAACCGTACAACATTTAGACATATTTATATGTATATATATGTAAATAAAACTTCATGCTGTATTTCATTTAATTAAATTCGTTATCAGAATTTTCCGTAAGTATACAGTTACAGAACACCGATCACTTCCCATTTAGTTGAGCTTTACAACTATTCCAAAATTAGCTACCCGTTAAGTTGAACTTTAGCCTGCGCTTCAAAAATCGGAGAAGAAAAAACAAAAAACAGAATTTATTATTAAGATTTAGATCTCGAGCCAACAAAAACATCAAAAAAGGAACCAAACATAATAAAAATTCTAGAAAAAAGAAAATAAAAAAAATAGTATGCCTTCATTTGTGTGCGAGTATTGTAACAAAGAATTTAAATATGATGGTAGTTTAAGACGACATATTAGAAACTATCATGTGAAAGAAGTGAGTTGCAATGTATGCAAACAAAAGTTTAATAACATTCAAATGTTGTTAACACATAAACGTTTACAACATACAACTAACTCGGATGACCCTATATATTGTGATGTTTGTGCAATTAATATCGCAAAAAAACTGTGGTCATATCACATACGGACTAATACCCACAAAAAAAGGCTAGACACAACTTCATTTCTAATGTTAAAAGCATTAAATCAGTATTCAATAAGCGAATCGAAACATTCGTATTTGAAAATAATGTAAAAGAGGATTTGATTGTTGAACACTTTTTTGCAACAATAAAAAAAGGACTTTGTAAAATTTTAAGAGAAAAACTAACTCATTATCAAAACATTAAGTTTAATTGCGAGCTGTTTTGTAAATATATTTTGATTAAAGAAGGAGTATAGTGTTTGATGGAATTGAAATCATATCAAACCAAGATGATTTTGCTTGAATCAACTTCTACGGAAAGTGATATTAATCTGTTTTACCAGGACCAGTGTGTCATTTTATCTTCAAAAATTAGCGAATTTCAAGAAAGAGATAGTGGTTGGTCACTAATTGAGGTATCACATATAGAAGCGAATATAAATAAATATGAGCCTATTAAAGGCTCAAAATATATACCTTTACCACCAACAATTCAAAACAAACATTCGTGTATAAATATTCAAAACACAGATGAATATTCAAATGGGCAATTATATCAGCTCTATATCCTAGAAGTTGTAACACAAATAGATGTTTATCATATGAAGTTGATGATATAAAAACATATGTGATAGAACTGCGAAACAATATTACAATCAACTTCCATAATCTAAATTTTCCACTTGCGGTTAAACAAATCAAAATATTTGAAGAAAACAATCCTGGCATTAGTGTCAAGGTTTTCGGCATGGATAATACCACTATGGTGGGCCCATATTATTTTACAAAAGAGGAACGAAAATATCATATAAATTTGTTGCTGTTAGAGGATATTAACAACTTCCATTACGTTTGGATAAAGAATATTTCGGGGTAAGATACTAAGAAAAACTTAAATTAAACAAAGTTCGCTAACACCACTTTTATTTTTATATATTTTCAGATTAATACGCAGTCAATTAACAAAATTTACAAAGAAAGTGTTCGCATGCAAAACACATGTTTAATCCACTTCCATACACACGAAGCTTTAGCTTACCACAAGGATCATTGCAATAAAATAGTAACAGAGATGCCTTCCGAAAATGATAAAGTATTAAACTTTAGTAATTTTAAAAAACAATTGCTTGTGCCCTTTGTTATTTATGCAGACTTTCAGTGTATTCTAGAACCAATAGATATTAAAAATTCTAGCAAAGTTAAATAAGTTCAAAAACATATTGCTTACGCTTATAGTTACTATATGAAATGTTCTTATGACAACAGTTTAGATAGTTTTAGAATATATAGTGGTGAGGATTGCACAAACCATTTTTTCAAAAATTTAATTGAAGATGTTTTGAAAATCTATGGTGTTATAAGTAAAAAAATACGGATGATCCCTTTAACTCCCTCTCAAGAACAATTTCATAAAGAAATATTCAAAATGTCATATTTGCAATGAAAATTTTAATGAAGATGGCAGAGTTGCAGATCATTGTCATTTAACTGGTGAATATAGAGGTCCTGCTCAAAATAAATGCAATTTAGAATATCAAATTTCGCGCTTCGTGCCAATATTATTTCACAATCTTTCGTCCTACGACTGTCATTTGTTTGTTAGAGTACTTTCGACAACACAAGGCGACATTAAAGTTATTCCCTTAAATAAAGAGTTATATATATCCATATCTAAGAGGATATATATAACTGAAAAAGATTCTATCGAACTTCGTTTTTTGGATTCATACAAATTTATGCCACCTAGCTTACAAAGTTTAGCAAGTTACTTAACCGATGAAGATTTACATCTTGTAAAATCAGTTTATAAAAATAATGATGAATTTACATTAATGAAACGTAAAGGTGTATTTCCTTATTACTTAAACTCGATAGACCGTTTAAAAGAAACAAAACTACCTGTTAGTTCATTTTTCTTTAACAAATTAAATAATGAATCGTGTATTGCAGCTGATTACGAACATGCTCAAAAAGTGTGGAATATATTAAAATGCAAAAACTTAATGGATTATTTATTGTTATATTTGAAAGTAGATGTCTTACTATTATGTGACATTTTAGAGAAAATTTTAGAAAAGTATGCAAAGATATCTATAACTTAGATCCATGTCAATATTATACCACCCCAGGGTTATCTTGGGATGCTATGTTGAAGACAACAAAAATAAATTTAGAACTAATAACCGATAATAATATGTATAGTTTTATAAAGTGGGGTATTAGAGGAGGAATTGTTCAGTGCAGTAAGCTATATTCAATATAAAATAATAAATATATGAGTGATTATGACTGTAATAAAGAATCAAATTATCTCATTTATTTAGATGTAAACAATTTGTATGGTTTTGCTATGTCACAATATCTTCCATTTAGAAATTTTGAATGGGCTGAAAATATTGAAGGTTTTAATGTAAACAATATTGCAGATGATTCGGAAATTGGTTATATATTAGAAGTGGATTTAGAATATCCATCTAGTTTACATGATTATCATAATGATTTTCCATTCTGTTCAGAAAACAAAAAAAATAAAAATATAAAATATACTAAGCTCATAACAGACTTATCCAAAAAAGAAAAATATATAATACACTATAGAACTCTTAAACAATGTATAAGACATGGATTAGTTTTAGCTAAAATACATAAAATTCTAAAATTTGTTCAATCAGATTGGTTGAAAAAAATATATTGATTTGAATAACCACCATCGAACATTAGCTAAAAATTCATTTGAAAAAATTTTTTTCAAGCTATTAAACAATGCAGTCTATGGGAAGACTATGGAAAATGTTGATAAACGAAAAGATACAAAAATAGTAACCGAATGAGAGAGTAGAGGTAGGAGATGAGGAGCTAGAGCTGTAATAGCAAAGTTTAATTTTCATAGTTCACAACAATTTACTGATAATATGATTGCAATGCAATTGAATAAAGGTTTCACAATTTACAATAACCTATTTATATAGGTTTTACCATTTTAGAACTTTCTAAACTGAAAATGTATGAATTTCATTATGATTATATTAAACCAAAATATTGTGAAAATGTTAATCTTAACTATATGGATACTGTCTCCTTTATTTACGATATTAAGACAAATGACTTTTATGATGATATTCGTAAGGATATAAGCATGCAATTTGATACATCTGCATACCCAAACCCAAATGTGTTTGATTTTCCATTGTTAAACAAAAAGGTTTTGGGTATGATGAAAGATGAATGTAATGGTGAATTAATGAAGGAATTTATTGGTTTGAGAGCAAAAATGTATTCTATTCGCATCGATCAAGAAGAAAAAAGAGTTTAAAAAAATTAAGGGTGTTAAACAATGTATTACTCTCAAACTTTCTGCAAATGATTTTAAAAAATGTTTATTCGAAAAGAAATTGTACTTTGACTCAATGTATATTTTTAGATCAAAATGTCATGAATTGTATACACAAGAAATAAATAAATTAACAAGTTTTTTAGATGATAAGAGATTTGTAAAAAATAATGGAATTAATACCTACGCTTGGAATCATTATAAAATAAAAGAATAAAAAAATATAATTCAGTTTTATCTTATGTAACGCTTCGAAAAAGAATACTTTCGAAATGGCATCATCGTCTTCTTTAGGAGCGTCTAGGTTAATTATTCTTGAATTTGTTTTCGTTTTCGATCTTCTATTATCAAACGAGGAAGGTCCAAATTTATGTATACTCATATTTATTTACTTTATTTATTTATTTATTATTGTCTACCGAATAGTTCTAACAGACCCATTAATTAAAAAGTATAAAGAGACTAGTCTTAAAGGTACTTATCTCTAAACTGAAATTCAAATTTTTAGCATATGTATTGCATATTCGAACGCATCTTGTGAGTGGCTCATTGAAACCATAATGGGTTGCATGAAAAATTACATCGAATAAACGAGTTGTCCTTAAATTAAGACTTGATGAGTGAACATGTATTAAATTAGAAATGAGTTCACAGTTGATTCTAGACTTCATCACATTATACACAAAAATAATAGAAAAATAAGCCCTTCTCTCTTCCAAAATTTGTAGACCTAGCAACTTGCGTCTGCCAATATAGTTTGGAAGCCCATCAAGCCATGACAGAGGACGCAAAGCCATTCTAGTGAACACCCTGTGCACCTTTTCAATTATAGAAGTAAGTTTTTGATAGTAAGGGTTCCAAATTATACAGCAATAGTCCAAATGACTACGCACTAAAGATATATACAGCGCTTTGAGAGTAAGTGGGTCAACAAAATCCACAGTGTTTCTGCGTATAAAACCAATCATAGAAAAAGACTTCGACCTCAACTTAGAGTCGAAAATAACCCCTAGATCCTTAACAGTATCTTTACGGCACAATTTTTGTCCATTTAGTACATAGTCGCAAGTCACTGTCTTAGATTTTTAGCAAACGTGATGACGCAACATTGACTAACATTTAGATGGAGATGATTTAATATACACCAATTAGAGAGATTATTTAGATCAGACTGAAGACTAGAACAGTCAATTGTATTTTGAATTTTTAGGAATAGTTTAACATCATCCGCAAACATAAGACAATCCGCAGTTGAAAATTGATCAGGAAGGTCATTAATAAATAGTAAAAAGAGGAGAGGCCCAAGATGTGTACCTTGGGGGATACCTGACCAAGCATGTATGTAAGTTTGAAAAAGTTTTCGTCCCATAAGAAAACTTGAGAAAAAAATCTAGGTTTCCGTTAATACCGAATGCTTTGAGTTTTTCGAAGAGAATGGAGTGGTCTACCTTGTCGAATACCTCAGAAAAGTCAGTGTAAACTACATCTAACTGTGCTTGGCTCTCAAAGGCGTTAACTATTTTGTTTGTAATTAAGACCAGATTTGAGCAAGTTGATCTCGAGGGTACAAATCCGTGTTGATGTATAGAGATATATGATTGAACGTGATCGTATAGTTTAGCTTTGACCACGTCATCGAAGATTTTTGGAAAATTACTTTGTATCACAATGGGTCTATAGTTAGATACGTCATTTCGTTTACCCGATTTGTAGACTGGCAATATTGTGCAGAGATTCCAAGAGTCTAAAAAGATACCTTTACTTAAGCACTTATTGAATAATTTAGCGATGGGAGTAGATATGATTGAGTTAAGTAGCCTGAAAAATATTGGAGGAAACCGTTCTTGATCAGCTTTTGAACTATTTTTTAGAATAGATATTGCGTTCGCAACATCCTGTGGCGAGACGCTAAAGCCTTCAACTTGATCCAATGTCAAGGCATTCGGCGTTGTATAGTCACTAGGTGCATGAACTTCATACACTTTTTGAAAAAAATTTGCGAAGAGATTACAAGAATCAACTGTTGTCGGATACATTACCATCGTAAGACAGGGTAGTTGGAAACCCACAACTTTTCCTTTTCGTGTTGATGTATTGCCAAAAACTTTTAGGATTTTGTCTCAAGTTGGATTCCATTCTAAACATATATTGCTTGTAGAGAAAATTATTCAAACAATCAAAGTCCTTTCTTAGACGGATGAAGACTAAATGATCGGCCTCTGAAGCCGTTGTTTTATACTTTTTGTAGGCTTTATTTTTAAAGTTTTTGAGGTGACACAATCTGTGATTGAACCAAGGAGGCTTATTGTTGGACCTTAATTTTTTTATTTTTAACAAAATTTGAAATCATAAGAGTAAACATCTGGGTGATCTTGCTGTATAGTAATAACTGTGGATCATCTAGGGAGTCTAGAAATGGCCAGCCAACATTATTAAGATAATTATTAATTCCAGTAACATCTGCTTTATTATAGTTATATGATTTGGTATCATCAACGACATTCCTATCGTATTGGTAGAATTGAAATTCTATGGTTAGTGCTTTGTGATGAATACTATTATTTAATAATGGTGCAATGCATTCCCCACAAGAAGAATTCAAATCAGGGGGAAAAAAGCTATGTCTAAAAAGCGATTTAAATAATTAACAATAGAATTAATTTGATTTAAGTTATAAGATAATATATTGCTCACAAACAGTATATCGATATCTGATCTCAAGTTGGATGGTGAGGTTAAATTATCAGTGGATATCCATTCAATATTACCTAAATTAAAGTCACCAAGGTAAATAAGTTCATCGAATTGAGTTAAATTATTGTATACCAAGATTAGGTTGGCTAAATGCTTTTCATAAACATCAATAGTACTATTGGGAGGAATATAAGACAATACAATGAAAATACATTTTGATTTAGAAAATTTAACTTTAACACAGATCTGTTCAATCTTATTGCCATATGAGTTAAGATCCTCAGCATTAGTAATTTCTAATAGCAATCAGCACTCCACCGCCACGCTCAAGCCCTGAACTTTCAGGACAACGATCCAAGCGATAAACATGGTAGTAATCATCAAAAAATTCACAAGATGAAATAAGTTGATTTAACCACGTTTCACATATCACAACAATATCATAATCATGAGCACATACGTTACGCCGAAATTGCGTTAATTTTGTTCGCATGCCGCTGACGTTGTGATAATACATTGTATACTTTGATGTAATGTTAGTTGAAGAAGTAGACGCATTGTTCTTGGACATTTGGTTTGGCGGGTCGAAAAACCCGAAATGGTTGGACCCTTACATTGTTAGGCCACAACTTAGCATTAAACAATGATTCATACTGAGATTCATAAATACCCAGCTTATAGCTTATTCTGTTGGGAGAAGCCTTTTCGGTATTATTGCTACTATCATTATCGGCGATTTTTTTTACTAACTTAAAGCACCGCAAAGAATTCTTATCTAGATTTGTTTGTTTACAAACATAATCCAGTATGCTGTCAGCGGTAACAGTTGGTTTGAAAGACGAATAGTGAATCCATTTAAATCGAACAGCAACATCCTACTCATTGTTTATGTTCGAACCGATAATAACAGTGTGTTTGTTTTTATTTTTCGCATTGTTCTTCTTCGCATTGATCTTATTAGCAGCTGGTTCAGGTATATATTCATCTTGCTGCTTGTAGGAAAAGTTGCGCTCGCAGTAGCAGCGTTAGTTTTAGCTGCATTTGCATAAGAAACACTAGCAAATCCTCGGCAGCGGCTTGAGGTAGAACATCCGAAGAATTTACTGCGCCCGTGTTCTGTTTGTTGTTATCAATTGTTACGTTGGAAGGCAAAGGCGAAGAAATTTGCTCACTTTTTTGTTTAGCAGCAAGTTCAGTCACCTCTGCTTGTGATCGTGTCGTGATACTTCTGCTATAAGCACCAGTATTGTTGGTGGGCATATTATCATTATGTATATTTACGAAGGCTTGAACGAAATCGTTAAGTTGATTTATGTTATTAAGCGCATCATGTTGTTGTTGTTGTTGTTGTAGCGATAAGGTTGCTCCCCGAAGGCTTTGGGGAGTGTTATCGATGTGATGGTCCTTTGCCGGATACAAATCCGGTACGCTCCGGTACCATAGCACCACTAAGGTGCTAGCCCGACCATCTCGATTTATGTGGCCACGTTAAACCTTCAGGCCATTCCCGCCCTCCCTACCCCCAAGTTCCATGAGGAGCTTGGGGTCGCCAGAGCCTCGTCTGTTAGTGAAACAGGATTCGCCGCGGATAGGTGAGGTTGACAATTGGGTTTGGAGAAGCTATATATTGCGCTGGTAACCTGAAAGGTTGCGCTACACAGCCCCTTGAATCTGGTATTTTAGTCGCCTCTTACGACAGGCATACCTACCGCGGGTATATTCTGATCCCCTAACCCGCTGGGGTATTAAGCGCATCATCAAGTTTGTCTTTGCTAAATGGAGCAATTTTGTCACAACACTTGTCACATTTAAACACAATATTTTTGTTTGAGGATATTACGTTTAAACAAGTTGAATTCAGTTTAGTGCACTTTAGGTGTGCTTTTGAACAACAAATATCACACGCAAGGTGGTCGTTGGCCGAACATTTAGATTTGCATTTAATGCAGTTAGACGTTATGAAAACGTACTAAAATATTACGCACAGCGAGAGCGATCGAAAAACACGTCCGCACTCGACGACAGCAGACTTACATTCATATTACTTAATAATATTTGCTTCTCGCAGATCAGATCAGTATCAGTCGCTCGATATCTTGCTGGGTTTGCAAAGTTCAAACGCACACACACACATTTGCGGTTTGGAACGGATGCGCCTAAATGTAGGCAACGAAATTATTTTGTTGTTTTGCGGTGTCATACGTATGCACCTAAATGATATAGATCGATCAGAACACAACCCGAAAGAACGGGTGTGCCTAAATGTAGGCAACGAAATTGTTTTGCTGTATATATGTGCGTCGGTGTGTATATACTTAATCAACTTGTGGATTAATACACACATAAAAACCTATCATCTGCAAAAACAAAATCCATTCATAATTAGAAGAGATCTTCACAACAAATATGTACAAGGAAATTACCGGTAACATTATTAAAGGTTGCAGTGACCTTGTTAGCAAACCCCGAGTCAAGTTTAATATATAACTGTTCAAAATAAGTAAAATTGATATCAGACCAGATTCTTATCAGCTACACAACTGATAGGTAACAGATTTAGCAGATTCTTATCAGATACACAGCTGATAGATAACAGATTTTTTCGATCGGTCGTTTAAAATCATGTCAAATAATCATATGACTGTATAAGCAAATCTTGCCAAGACCATGAAAGTATTAAGAAAAACTAAAAAGAATATTTTGATAGTTTTGGAAATTTACAGCCACCGATTGAACTGATTAATTAATCACTGAAGAGTTGCGAGAAGCAAATATTATTAAGTAATATGAGTATACACAAATTTGGAACTTCCTCATTTGATAATAGAAGATCGAAAACGAAAACAAATTCAAGAATAATTAGCCTAGCTGCTCCTAAAGAAGACGATGATGCCATTTCGAAAGTATTCTTTTTCGAAGGGTTTTATTCTTTTATTTTATAATGATTCCAAGCGTAGGTATTCATTCCATTATTTTTTAAAAATCTCTTATCATCTAAAAAACTTAATGCTAATTTATTTATTTCTTGTGTACACAATTCATGTCATTTTGATCTAAAAATATACATTGAGTCAAAGTACAATTTCTTTTCGAATAAAAAAATAAAAATGTAAGGCGCGATAACCTCCGAAGAGATGTTTTCGAATAAACATCTTTTAAAATCATTTGCAGAAAGTTTGAGAGTAACACATGGTTTAACACCCTTAATTTTTTTAATCTCTTTTTCTTCTTGATCGATGCGAATAGAATACATTTTTGCTCTCAAACCAATAAATTCCTTCATTAATTTACCATTACATTCATCTTTCATCATACCCAAAACCTTTTTGTTTAACAATGGAAAATCAAACACATTTGGATTTGGGTATGCAGATGTATCAAATTGCATGCTTATATCCTTACGAATATCATCATAAAAGTCATTTGTCTTACTTACTTACTTAATTGGCGCTTAACCGTCTAACCGTCATTTGTCTTAATATCGTAAATAAAGGAGTCAGTATCCACATAGTTAAGATTAACATTTTCACAATATTTTGGTTTAATATAATCATAATGAAATTCATTTATTTTCAGTTTAGAAAGTTCTAAAACGGTAAAACCTATATAAATAGGTTTATTGTAAATTGTGAAACCTTTAATCAATTGTATTGCAATCATATTATCAGTAAATTGTTGTGAACTTTGAAAATTAAACTTTGCTATTAGAGATCTAGCTCCTAATCTCCTACCTCTACTCTCCCATTCGGTTACTATTTTTATATCTTTTCCTTTACCAACATTTTCCATAGTCTTTCCATAGACTGCATTATCTAATAGCTTGAAAAAAGTATGTTCAAATGAATTTTTAGCTAATGTTCGATGGTGGTTATTCAAATCAATATAATATTTTTTCAACCAATCTGATTGAACAAACTTTAGAATTTTATGTATGTAAACAATGGTCACCGTCTAATGTCAGTTGCCAACAACAACCAATGTGACTTTATGTTCCCGTTGGAATATGGTCATATTATTTCCAGTCGTTAATTACTCTCTCAGTTGATCCCGTTGTTTATTGCAGTTGATCCAGTCGTTTTTTGATGTATCCGTTGGCCCAGCAGAGGCAGTCGTAGAAGTCAGTCGAAAGCCGTCGGTGTTTTCCTAAAGCATTAAATAAAGTCGCGAAACGCAAAACTTACTTAATACAATACTGTATATATTTGCTATACTTTTAAACAAAAAATCATTAAATTATTCAATCGTTTGTGAATTTGAAACATACTGAAATAAAAATATAAATAAATAGTGAATAACATTTCCATAAACGTTAACTTTCCTTTTTAAATTTGGGGGCCCAACCAAAGCCAAAAATATAATATAAAATCCGTTTGTTTGTCGTGCAAGCAAAGTCGCAAAATTATAGGCGTTATTTGTCACCAATTGCTGTAATAAATAATCCCCTTTAATATTTCGTTAATTAAAGAATCATGCAGAATATGCCAAAAACTACACATTCTTACTTCACACGTTTGAACGCAGGACAAGGAGATAGAGGCGCAGGGGCAATGTCGCCGTTAACACCAATTGATGAGGAGAACACAAACAAAGCTGTAAACGGAAATGGTGATAAAAACCTTCCATCAAACGAAACGATCAACATAGCAGCAAGACAGCGGTTGAGAGTGATGGTGTGGGACCATTGGATATTTCGAACGATTTAGAAGAGAATGACGACAGTATAAAAGATTTAATAAAGTTGCTCACGCTAAAGATGCTAAGAGAGGACGACAACAATAAGAAAGTTAAGATTTCGGCTGAAAGCTTTGCAAAAATAATACCAGCGTACGATGGCAATAGCATTCCGGTGTTACAGTGGCTTCAAAACTTCGAAAGTACTGCGGAGGCGTATGGACTCGATGAAAAACAAAAATATGTGCAGGCACGCGGAAAAATGGTAAAAACAGCGCAATTATTTTTAGAGTCAGTTTGTGTGAATAACTACGTTAGCTTACGTGAAAAATTAATTGACGAATTTCATAAAGACTATACAAGTGCGAAATTGCATAAAGAACTAAGAGAAATGAAAAAAACATAGTGATGAAAATTTCCATGAGTATGTTCTTCGTGTTAAAAAGTTGGCATTACTTGGGTCAGTTGATGATGCATCGGTAATCCGCTATGCTGTTGATGGGTTACGCGTTAAACCCGAAATAAAATTTGTATTATATAATTGCAAAACTGTGAAAGAGTTAATTGAACGTCATGAAACATTTGACTATGCATTTAAAAGTGATCAGCCGGTTGTGAGAAATAATAAAAATAATAATAATACGTCGAAAAAAGAACACTGCTTCAACTGTGGCTCTACAGAGCACAAAAGGCCAGCGTGTAAGGAGCCTATGAAGTGTTTTAATTGTAACAAAAGTGGCCAACACACGAAAGTTTGCCCTGTAAACTTTTTTGCAATTGCTTGACCCGTTCGTGAGATATACGTAATTAAAGGGAGCCAACTTTTTGGTTTTTTCGAATAACGGTAAATTGCAAATATCTCAAAAACGGTATCATAGAATCAAAAATGAACTAAATCTTCGAAATTAGGGGGTGATTTTACATACGAATTTCATAACGGCGTCTCTGGTAAGAGAAAAAGTTGAAATTCGTGGTCCAGTGTAATTTGAGCTGTGGGCAAACCTTTTTTGTCGTGTGTGATAAGAATATAAAATTTGACATTTTACTTGGTTTTGATTTCCTAAACAGATTCAAGGTTGTCTTTGATAAAAGTGGTTATAATTTCAGTAAGCTTACTGATTAAAGCTTTGAAAACGAATTGAAAGTGTATAATATAAGTGAATATCAGCACGATCTCGTAGTACCAGTTTGTTTTAAAGAGGCAATCGTGGAAATTATTAAACTTTATAAACCAATAAAAGCTGATCGCGAATGCCCTATTGTGATGGACATTATCGATGATAATATTAGACCATTTCGCCAATCGCCAAGTCGGCTTCCGTTTGAGGAGCAAGAGGCGGTGAGGAAACAAGTTGATCAGTAGCTAAAACAAGGTATTGTTAGGCACTCTACCTCTGAATTTGCAAGTAGAGTGGTAGTTGTGAAAAAAAAAGGATGGGTCATATCGTGTTTGTATCGATTTTAGAAAACTAAACTCGATGGTGCTTAAAGACTCTTTTCCACTACCAATAATAGACGATGTTTTAGAGAAATTACAAAAAGCTAAATATTTTTGTGTAATGGACCTGGAAAATGGGGTTTTCCATGTCCCAATTAAAAAATCTAAAGCAGGCGTATTTGAATTTAATTATGAACCTTTTGATTTTGTAATTCGCCAGCCGTTTTAAATTACATTTTTCAAGATATGGTGAATGAAGGTGTTATGCAGCTATATATGGACGATATATTTATCTTCGGTGTTACGGCAGACGATTGTACGAAAAAGCTGCAAAATGTTATAATTAAAGCTTCTGAATATGGCCTTAAAATAAAGTGGCAAAAATGTGCGTTTATGCAAACGAAAATTAATTTTCTGTGTCACGTAATCGAAAGTGGGACAGTGCGACCTGACAAAGAGAAAACGAGGGCGGTACAGCAGTTTCCAACGCCCAAGAACGTCAAAGACATACAATCATTTCTGGGCTTGACCAGCTTTTTTAGAAAGTTTGTGGAATATTATTCCATAATAGCACGTCCACTTACCGATTTGCTGAAAAAAGACAGTAATTTCAAATTAGGCCAAATCGAGCTTGCGGCGATTAATGAACTCAAAGAGAAGCTAGCAGAAGAACCAGTGCTCAAGTTGTACGACAGAAACGCGAGAACAGAGTTACATACTGATGCTTCCAAAGAGGGTTTTGGTGCAGCCTTGATGCAAGTTTTCGAGGGTGAACTGCATCCCGTATACTTCTGGAGCAAAAAAATAACACCGCAAGAGTCTAGCCTACACAGCTATGTGTTAGAAGTAAAAGCAGCTCATCTCGCAATGCAAAAGTTTCGGCACTACTTACTTGGAGTAGACTCCGCTTTTAAAAGCAGCACGTCGAAAAACAATATTCCGAGAGAAGCTGCACAATGGATTATGAATTTCCAAGACTTCAGATTGAAAGTTGAACACCGTATAGCGCCAAGAATGAGGCATGTCGACAGCCTTAGTCGTAACCCAGTTGCGGATATATTTGTTGTTGCGTCAGATGTTACCACACGTATAAGAAAAGCCCAACAAGAAGATGAGCACTTGATAGCAGTGCGCGAAATACTCAAAAGTAAGCAATATCAAAATTACATAGTAAAAGGCGATTTATTATTCAAATCAGTAGATGGACACGAATTATTAGTGGTGCCCAGATCGTTAGAAGCTGACATAGTTCGTGATGCACATAACGTTGGTCATTTCGCAGAACTAAAAACAGTACACGCTATACAGCAAAACTATTTTATACCACATTTGCAAAATAAAGTAAGACGTTGCATAGACAATTGTGTAAAGTGCATAGTACACAATGAAAAGGGAGATCAACCGCTCGAAACGCTGCACGTATACCACCTCGGACCAATGGACGCCACGGCAAAGCAATACAAATACATCCTAGTTCTTGTGGCTTTTTCCAACAAAGACGACGAATGCTGAAGAGGTAATACGTAGGATGAATGAATGGACACCTGTATTTGGCAATCCACCACGAATAATCAGCGATAAAGGTTCGGCTTTTACCCCCAATAACTTCAACGATTTCTGTAAGAAAAATGGAATCACTCATGTTACTATCACTACAGGTGTCGCTCGTGGCAATGGCCAGGTTGAACGCGTCAACCGATCCGTTTTGCAGGTGTTATCAAAACTATCAACTGACGAGCCTGCGAAATGGTACAAATACGTCGGGCTAGTACAAAAAGCCATTAATTCTCATGTGCACACATCAACAAAACGTTCTCCATTCGAAATCATGTGTGGAGTGAAGATGAGGGGTGATATTAGTAACAGGATGCTGGATATATTACGCAATGAGCTGATCGATGGGTTTGAAGATGAACGGTAAAATTTACGCCGTGACGTGAAGCAGCAAATTCTTAAAGCCAAGCTCAATATAAGAAAAACTACGATAAGCAACGAAAAAATGCACCTATATACAAAGTAAACGACGTTGTAGCAATTAACGTACGCAATTTGTTGCTGGAAAAAGTCTTGGACCCTACGTTGTCACAAAAGTTAAACGAAACGACCGATACGATGTAAAAAAGCTGAAAACTGTGAAGGTCCCTTTGAAACATCATCGTCAGCAGAAAACATGAAATTATGGCGTTATGTTTGTAACTCCGAAGATTTGGTGTCATCTGGGTCAGATGACGATGAACAGGATGGCCTAATGTAAACAATGGTCACCGTCTAATATCAGTTGCCAACAACAACCAATGTGAATTTGTATTCCCGTTGGAATATGGTCATATTATTTCCAGTCGTTAATTACTCTCTCAGTTGATCCCGTTGTTTATTGCAATTGATCCAGTCGTTTTTTGATGTATCCGTTGGCCCAGCAGAGGCAGTCGTAGAAGTCAGTCGAAAGCCGTCGGTTTTTTTCTAAAGCATTAAATAAAGTCGCGAAACGCAAAACTTACTTAATACAATACTTTATATATTTTCTATACTTTTAGCAAAAAATCATTAAATTATTAAATCGTTTGTGAATTTGAAACATATTGAAATAAAACTATAAATAAATAGTGAATAACATTTCCATAAACGTTAACTTTCCTTTTTACATGTATTTTAACTAAAACTAATCCATGTCTTATGCATTTTTTAAGAGTTCTGTAGTGTATTATATATTTTTATTTTTTGGATAAGTCTGTTATCAGCTTAGTATATTTCATATTTTTATTTTTTTTGTTTTCTGAACAGAATGGAAAATCATTATGATAATCATGTAAACTAGATGGATATTCTAAATCCACTTCTAATATATAACCAATTTCCGCACCATCTGCAATATTGTTTACATTAAAATCTTCAATATTTTCAACCCATTCAAAATGTCTAATTGGAAGATCTTGTGACATAGCAAAACCATACAAATTGTTTACATCTAAATAAATGAGGTAATTTGATTCTTTATTACAGTCATAATCACTCATATATTTATTATTTTATATTGAATATCGCTTACTGCACTGAACAATTCCTCCTCTAATACCCCACTTTATAAAACTATACATATTATTATCGGTTATTAGTTCTAAATTTATTTTTGTTGTCTTCAACATAGCATCCCAAGATAACCCTGGGGTAGTATAATATTGACATGGATCTAAGTTATAGATATCTTTGCATACTTTTCTAAAATTTTCGAAAATGTCACATAATAGTAAAACATCTACTTTCAAATATAACAATAAATAATCCATTAAGTTTTTGCATTTGAATATATTCCACACTTTTTGAGGATGTTCGTAATCAGCTGCACTACACGATTCATTATTTAATTTGTTAAAGAAAAATGAACGAGCAGGTAGTTTTGTTTCTTTTAAACGGTCTATCGAGTTTAGGTAATCATAAGGAAATACACCTTTACGTTTCATTAATGTAAATTCATTATTATTTTTATAAACTGATTTTGCAATATGTAAATCTTCATCGGTTAAGTAACTTGCTAAACTTTGTAAGCTAGATGGCATAAATCTGTATGAATCCAAAAAACGAAGTTCGATAAAATCTTTTTCAGTTATATATATTCTCTTAGATATGGGTATATATAACTCTTTATTTAAGGGAATAACTTTAATGTCGCCTTGTGTTGTCGAAAGTACTCTAACAAACAAATGACAGTCGTAGGACGAAAGATTGTGAAATAATATTGGCAAGAAGCGCGAAATTTGATATTCTAAACTGCATTTATTATGAGCAGGACCTCTTATATTCACCAGTTAAATGACAATTAAAAAATCTAAAGCAGGCGTATTTGAATTTAATTATGAACCTTTTGATTTTGTAATTCGCCAGCCGTTTTAAATTACATTTTTCAAGATATGGTGAATGAAGGTGTTATGCAGCTATATATGGACGATATATTTATCTTCGGTGTTACGGCAGACGATTGTACGAAAAAGCTGCAAAATGTTATAATTAAAGCTTCTGAATATGGCCTTAAAATAAAGTGGCAAAAATGTGCGTTTATGCAAACGAAAATTAATTTTCTGTGTCACGTAATCGAAAGTGGGACAGTGCGACCTGACAAAGAGAAAACGAGGGCGGTACAGCAGTTTCCAACGCCCAAGAACGTCAAAGACATACAATCATTTCTGGGCTTGACCAGCTTTTTTAGAAAGTTTGTGGAATATTATTCCATAATAGCACGTCCACTTACCGATTTGCTGAAAAAAGACAGTAATTTCAAATTAGGCCAAATCGAGCTTGCGGCGATTAATGAACTCAAAGAGAAGCTAGCAGAAGAACCAGTGCTCAAGTTGTACGACAGAAACGCGAGAACAGAGTTACATACTGATGCTTCCAAAGAGGGTTTTGGTGCAGCCTTGATGCAAGTTTTCGAGGGTGAACTGCATCCCGTATACTTCTGGAGCAAAAAAATAACACCGCAAGAGTCTAGCCTACACAGCTATGTGTTAGAAGTAAAAGCAGCTCATCTCGCAATGCAAAAGTTTCGGCACTACTTACTTGGAGTAGACTCCGCTTTTAAAAGCAGCACGTCGAAAAACAATATTCCGAGAGAAGCTGCACAATGGATTATGAATTTCCAAGACTTCAGATTGAAAGTTGAACACCGTATAGCGCCAAGAATGAGGCATGTCGACAGCCTTAGTCGTAACCCAGTTGCGGATATATTTGTTGTTGCGTCAGATGTTACCACACGTATAAGAAAAGCCTAACAAGAAGATGAGCACTTGATAGCAGTGCGCGAAATACTCAAAAGTAAGCAATATCAAAATTACATAGTAAAAGGCGATTTATTATTCAAATCAGTAGATGGACACGAATTATTAGTGGTGCCCAGATCGTTAGAAGCTGACATAGTTCGTGATGCACATAACGTTGGTCATTTCGCAGAACTAAAAACAGTACACGCTATACAGCAAAACTATTTTATACCACATTTGCAAAATAAAGTAAGACGTTGCATAGACAATTGTGTAAAGTGCATAGTACACAATGAAAAGGGAGATCAACCGCTCGAAACGCTGCACGTATACCACCTCGGACCAATGGACGCCACGGCAAAGCAATACAAATACATCCTAGTTCTTGTGGCTTTTTCCAACAAAGACGACGAATGCTGAAGAGGTAATACGTAGGATGAATGAATGGACACCCGTATTTGGCAATCCACCACGAATAATCAGCGATAAAGGTTCGGCTTTTACCCCCAATAACTTCAACGATTTCTGTAAGAAAAATGGAATCACTCATGTTACTATCACTACAGGTGTCGCTCGTGGCAATGGCCAGGTTGAACGCGTCAACCGATCCGTTTTGCAGGTGTTATCAAAACTATCAACTGACGAGCCTGCGAAATGGTACAAATACGTCGGGCTAGTACAAAAAGCCATTAATTCTCATGTGCACACATCAACAAAACGTTCTCCATTCGAAATCATGTGTGGAGTGAAGATGAGGGGTGATATTAGTAACAGGATGCTGGATATATTACGCAATGAGCTGATCGATGGGTTTGAAGATGAACGGTAAAATTTACGCCGTGACGTGAAGCAGCAAATTCTTAAAGCCAAGCTCAATATAAGAAAAACTACGATAAGCAACGAAAAAATGCACCTATATACAAAGTAAACGACGTTGTAGCAATTAACGTACGCAATTTGTTGCTGGAAAAAGTCTTGGACCCTACGTTGTCACAAAAGTTAAACGAAACGACCGATACGATGTAAAAAAGCTGAAAACTGTGAAGGTCCCTTTGAAACATCATCGTCAGCAGAAAACATGAAATTATGGCGTTATGTTTGTAACTCCGAAGATTTGGTGTCATCTGGGTCAGATGACGATGAACAGGATGGCCTAATGTAAACAATGGTCACCGTCTAATATCAGTTGCCAACAACAACCAATGTGAATTTGTATTCCCGTTGGAATATGGTCATATTATTTCCAGTCGTTAATTACTCTCTCAGTTGATCCCGTTGTTTATTGCAATTGATCCAGTCGTTTTTTGATGTATCCGTTGGCCCAGCAGAGGCAGTCGTAGAAGTCAGTCGAAAGCCGTCGGTTTTTTTCTAAAGCATTAAATAAAGTCGCGAAACGCAAAACTTACTTAATACAATACTTTATATATTTTCTATACTTTTAGCAAAAAATCATTAAATTATTAAATAGTTTGTGAATTTGAAACATATTGAAATAAAACTATAAATAAATAGTGAATAACATTTCCATAAACGTTAACTTTCCTTTTTACATGTATTTTAACTAAAACTAATCCATGTCTTATGCATTTTTTAAGAGTTCTGTAGTGTATTATATATTTTTATTTTTTGGATAAGTCTGTTATCAGCTTAGTATATTTCATATTTTTATTTTTTTTGTTTTCTGAACAGAATGGAAAATCATTATGATAATCATGTAAACTAGATGGATATTCTAAATCCACTTCTAATATATAACCAATTTCCGCACCATCTGCAATATTGTTTACATTAAAATCTTCAATATTTTCAACCCATTCAAAATGTCTAATTGGAAGATCTTGTGACATAGCAAAACCATACAAATTGTTTACATCTAAATAAATGAGGTAATTTGATTCTTTATTACAGTCATAATCACTCATATATTTATTATTTTATATTGAATATCGCTTACTGCACTGAACAATTCCTCCTCTAATACCCCACTTTATAAAACTATACATATTATTATCGGTTATTAGTTCTAAATTTATTTTTGTTGTCTTCAACATAGCATCCCAAGATAACCCTGGGGTAGTATAATATTGACATGGATCTAAGTTATAGATATCTTTGCATACTTTTCTAAAATTTTCGAAAATGTCACATAATAGTAAAACATCTACTTTCAAATATAACAATAAATAATCCATTAAGTTTTTGCATTTGAATATATTCCACACTTTTTGAGGATGTTCGTAATCAGCTGCACTACACGATTCATTATTTAATTTGTTAAAGAAAAATGAACGAGCAGGTAGTTTTGCTTCTTTTAAACGGTCTATCGAGTTTAGGTAATCATAAGGAAATACACCTTTACGTTTCATTAATGTAAATTCATTATTATTTTTATAAACTGATTTTGCAATATGTAAATCTTCATCGGTTAAGTAACTTGCTAAACTTTGTAAGCTAGATGGCATAAATCTGTATGAATCCAAAAAACGAAGTTCGATAAAATCTTTTTCAGTTATATATATTCTCTTAGATATGGGTATATATAACTCTTTATTTAAGGGAATAACTTTAATGTCGCCTTGTGTTGTCGAAAGTACTCTAACAAACAAATGACAGTCGTAGGACGAAAGATTGTGAAATAATATTGGCAAGAAGCGCGAAATTTGATATTCTAAACTGCATTTATTATGAGCAGGACCTCTTATATTCACCAGTTAAATGACAATGATCTGCAACTCTGCCATCTTCATTAAAACTTTCATTGCAAATATGACATTTTGAATATTCTTTATGAAATTGTTCTTGAGAGGGAGTTAAAGGGATCATCCGTATTTTTTTACTTATAACACCATAGATTTTCAAAACATCTTCAATTAAATTTTTGAAAAAATGGTTTGTGCAATCCTCACCACTATATATTCTAAAACTATCTAAACTGTTGTCATAAGAACATTTGATATAGTAACTATAAGCGTAAGGAATATGATTTTGAACTGATTTAACTTTGCTAGAATTTTTAATATCTATTAGTTCTAGAATACACTCAAAGTCTGCATAAATAACAAAGGGCACATGCAATTGTTTTTTAAAATTACTAAAGTTTAATACCTTATCATTTTCGGAAGGCATATTTGTTACTATTTTATTGCAATGACCCTTGTGGTATGCTAAAGCTTCGTTTGTATGGAAGTGGATTAAACATGTGTTGCATGCGAACACTTTCTTTGTAAATTTTGTTAATTGACTGCGTATTAATCTGAAAATATATAAAAATAAAAGTTGCGTTAGCGAACTTTGTTTAATTTAAGTTTTTCTTAATGTCTTACCCCGAAATGTTCTTTATCCAAACGTAATGGAAGTTGTTAATGTCCTCTAACAGCAATAAATTTATATGATGTTCTCGTTCCTCTTTTGTAAAATAATATGGGCCCACTATAGTGGTATTATCCAGGCCGAAAGCGTTGACACTAATGCCAGGATTGTTTTCTTCAAATATTTTTATTTGTTTAACCGCAAGTGGAAAATTTAGATTATGGAAGTTTATTGTAATATTGTTTCGCAGTTCTATCACATCTGCTTTTATATCATCAACTTCATATGATGAACATCTATTTGTGTTACAACTTCTAGGATATAGAGCTGATATAATTGCCCATTTGAAACAGTATTCATCTGTGTTTTGAATATTTATACACGAATGTTTGTTTTGAATTGTTGGTGGTAAAGGTATATATTTTGACCCTTAATAGGCTCATATTTATTTATATTCGCTTTAATAGGCTCATATTTATTTATATTCGCTTCTAGATGTGTTACCTCAATTAGTGACCAACTACTATCTCTTTCTTGAAATTCGCTCATTTTTGAAGATAAAATGACACACTGGTCCTCGTAAAACAGATTAATATCATTTTCCGTAGAAGTTGATTCAAGCAAAATCATCTTGGTTTGATGTGATTTCAATTCTATCAAACACTCTACTCCTTCTTTAATCAAAATATATTTACAAAACAGCTCGCAATTAAACTTAATGTTTTGATAATGAGTTAGTTTTTCTCTTAAAATTTTACAAACTTCTTTTTTTATTGTTGCAAAAAAGCGTCCAACAATCAAATCCTCTTTTACATTATTTTCAAATAGAAATGTTTCGATTCGCTTATTGAATACTGATTTAATGCTTTTAACGTTAGAAGTGAAGTTCTGTCTAGCCTTTTGTTTGTGGGTATTAGACCGTATGTGATATGACCACAGTTTTTTTGCGCTATTAATTGCACAAACATCACAATATATAGGGTCATCCGCGTTAGTTGTATGTTGTAAACGTTTATGTGTTAACAACATCTGAATGTTATTAAACTTTTGTTTGCATACATTGCAACTCACTTATTTCACATGATAGTTTCTAATATGTCGTCTTAAACTACGATCATATTCAAATTATTTGTTACAATACTCGCACACAAATGAAGGCATACTATTTTTTTTATTTTCTTTTTTCTAGAGTTTTTATTATGCTTGGTTCCTCTTTTGTCGGCTCGAGATCTAAATCTTAATAATAAATTCTGTTTTTTGTTTTTTCTTCTCCGATTTTTGAAGCGCAGGCTAAAGTTCAACTCAACGGGTAGCTAATTTTGGAATAGTTGTAAAGCTCAACTAAATGGGAAGTGATCGGTGCTCTGTGTTTTATACTTACGGAAAATTCTGATAACGAATTTAATTAAATGAAATACAGTATGAAGTTTTATTTACATATATATACATATAAAAATGTTTCAATGTTGTACGGTTAAGGTTTCTTATCAGCATGTTTTGATTTTTTCTCTTATACAAACATTCCCAAGCGTAGGTATTAATTCCATTATTTTTTACAAATCCCTTATCATCTAAAAACTTAACGTTACTTTATTTATTTCTTATGTATACAATTCATGACATTTTGATCTAAAAATAAACATTGAGTCAAAGTACAATTTCTTTTCGAATAAACATCTTCTAAAATCACTTAAACTCAGTGTAGAAGTTACACACTTTTTTATTCCCTTAATTTTTTTAGTTTCATTTATATCGTTATCAATTTTAAATGAATACATTTTTGCTCTGAAACCTATAGACTCTTTTATTAACTTCCCATTACATTCATCTTTCATCATACCCAATCTAATAAAATGCCAAACGAGTCCAAATGGTTGTAATCAATGTGAGAACATGTTTTATTGAAATACAAAACAAAAAAAAATCATAAGTTCAAAATTAAGATAACCTTTAGTTAATTATGAAATTTCACATGCATATATATATGGGGTATTCCATCCCATTTCGACCAATTTTGAACCCGACCCCTTTAGAATTGGCTGAAAGTTTTTCTTCTTTTTCTAGCTTACGAAAGACGTTTTGCGGAATTTTTTCAATTTTTTTCATCCAACTCATTCATAAAAGTTATGAATTAAAAAAAAAACACCGTTTGTTTTCAAAATGCTATAACTTTTTCAAAAATTGACCGTTTGGATCTTTTTTTTTTAATTTGTTTTTAAATGTACTTTTCGGAAAAAATACAAAAAAATTTTTAAAGTTTTTTTTTGTAATTTTTCAGTTTTTCGAGATTTTTCGAATTTCGCCATTTTTTTTCTCATAAAAAACTTAAATCAATTCTGCAATCATCCCCACTAATCCCGGAGTGGGCCGATTTTTTTTTTTTAATTGAAAAAAAACTAAAAATTTTTTTGAATTTTTTCCGAAAATTATATTTAAAAACAAATTAAAAAAAAAAAAAGATCCCAAACGGTCAATTTTTGAAAAAGTTATAGCATTTTGAAAACAAAAACGGTGTCCAACTCAAAATAAGTTATGAATTTAAAAAAAAACGGTGTTTTTTTCAAAATGCTATAACTTTTTCAAAAATTGACCGTTTGGGATCTTTTTTTTTTTTAATTTGTTTTTAAATGTACTTTTCGGAAAGAATACAAAAAAATTTTTAAAGTTTTTTTTCAATTAAAAACAAAAAAAAAAATCGGCCCACTCCGGGATTAGTGGGGATGATTGTAGAATTGATTGAAGTTTTTTTATGAGAAAAAAAAATTGCGAAATTCGAAAAATCACGAAAAACTGAAAAATTACAAAAAAAACTTTAAATTTTTTTTTGTATTTTTCCGAAAAGTACATTTAAAAACAAATTAAAAAAAAAAAAGATTCCAAATGGTCAATTTTTGAAAAAGTTATAGCATTTTGAAAACAAAAACGGTGTTTTTTTTTAAATTCATAACTTTTTTTGAGTTGGATGAAAAAATTTGAAAAAACTCTGAAAAACGTTTTTCGTAAGCTAGAAAAAGAAGAAAAACTTTCAGCCAATTCTAAAGGGGTCGGGTTCAAAATTGGTATATATATATGTACATATATGGAGTATTCTATCCCATTTCGACCAATTTTGAACCCGACCCCTTTAGAATTGGCTGAAAGTTTTTCAAAAATTGACCGTTTGGGATCTTTTTTTTTATATTTGTTTTTAAATGTACTTTTCGGAAAAAATTCAAACAAATTTTTAAAGTTTTTTTTTGTAATTTTTCAGTTTTTCGAGATTTTTCGAATTTCGCCCCTTTTTTTCATAAAAAACTTCAATCAATTCTGCAATCATCCCCACTAAACTAAAATTTTTTTGTATTTTTCCCGAAAAGTACATTTAAAAACATATTTAAAAAAAATGATCTCAAACGGTCAATTTTTGAAAAAGTTATAGCATTTTGAAAAAAACATCGTTTTTTTTTTCAAAATATTTAAAACTTATTTTGAGTTGGAAAACGGTGTTTTTTTCAAAATGCTATAACTTTTTCAAAAATTGACCGTTTGGGTTCATTTTTTTTTTTTTTAAATATGTTTTTAAATGAATTTTCGGAAAAAATACAAAAAAATTTTTAGTTTTTTTTCAATTAAATAAAAACAAAAAAAATCTCGGCCCACTCCGGGATTAGTGGGGATGATTGCAGAATTGATTGAAGTTTTTTATGAGACAAAAAAAAAGGGCAAAATTCGAAAAATCTCGAAAAACTGAAAAACTACAAAAAAAACTTTAAATATTTTTTTGTATTTTTTCAGAAATGTATATTTAAAAACAAATTTAAAAAAAAAAAAATATCCCAAACGGTCAATTTTTGAAAAAGTTATAGCCTTTTGAAAACAAAAACGGTGTTTTTTTTTAAATTCATAGCTTTTTTTGAGTTGGATGAAAATTTTAGAAAAACTTCTGAAAAACGTCTTTCGTAAGCTAGAAAAAGAATAAAAACTTTCAGCCAATTCTAAAGGGGTCGGGTTCAAAATTGGTCGGATGGAATACCCCATATATATATATATATGTGGACCAGGATCAGCATGTGTACACAAACTTACAATCAAACAATCATATGTGTAAGTTGTACATACAAACTTATACCCTAATAAAAAGACAAATAAAATGTTCAATATGCCCTGATCGGGTTTCTATGTTTTATACTCACGGAAAATTCTGATAACGAATTTAATTAAATGAAATACAGCGTGAAGTTTTATTTACATATAAACATATAAATATGTTGCAATGTTCTACGGTTGAGGTTTCTTATCAGTGTGGTTTAATAAAATTCCCATATACAAACATATGTGTAAGTATGTACATACAAACTTCTACCCTAATAAAAAGACAAATAAAATGTTCAATAATGAAAAATCATAAGTTCAATATTAAGATAAGCTTTAGTTAACAATTTGCCCCTGATCGGGTGCCCGACAGGCCCGTTTTGCAGACGAGAAAGAAAGGGGGGCGGGTACTACAAGTGCCCATCGACTCCTTTTTTTAGGCGAGGGGGGTTGGGGATGGGGGGTTGGGGTGTACTACAGGTGTCCAACTGCTACTTTTTGTAGACGAGAAAAAAGAGAGGGTGGGGGGATTGGGGAGCAGTCGCTCGATCAGAAATCTATGGGACTCTTTAAAACGGCTCGGGTGAAGTCTAGGAATCATTAGAAATATGAGGAGACATTTAGAAATTTGCGGCCCTTTAAAAATGTAGGGCCCCCCATTTAACGATCCTCTCCTGAACGGCAAAGCTCTGCTAAAAGCTCTAAGCTTTTTCTTATACACCACTAAGCTTTTTCTTATGCGCCAGCTAGCGGAAGTTAGCCAGAACATAAACCGGAACCGGAAGTTCAGCCAGAACACAAACCAGAAGAACGCTTGCGACACCTAGCGGAATTGTTGAATGATCTTGAGGTGGTAAAAATTTCAAGTCAAGATAAATATAGACCTGGTTTCATTCCTTCGGTCAGACTCACCCTAGACTGGTCTGAAAATAATGAACTGGTCACATACCTAAGACCAGACTGGTGGCAGACAGGTCCAAAAGTATTGAGTTGTTAGGGTTAGACATGAACCGAGTTTTCCATACAAAATGTGATCCAGAACATATATAAACATACTACTTCAATTTACGCGTCTTCCAGGGTAAGGTCTTTTGCTGGTCAGATTTGACTATCGTTTTATCATGGCTGCGTAACGAACCAGCCAATTTTAATATTTATAGCTAATCGAATTAACAGCATTCAAGCACTATCGCAGAATTTGACATGGAGATATGTTCCATCTGAAATAAACCCAGCTGACATTTTATCAAAGGGAGCTAGCCCACAGGAATTATTAAATATGCCAATGTAGAAATATGGACCTTTCTCGTGAATGACCAACACAAAGGGCCAGTATCCCCTGCTTTACCGAAGGAAATACCAGAGAAGCGAAAGGGTGCATTTGTGTGTGTAGCCATACAGGTTTTGTTGGTAAGGTGAATTTATTTCTCAAATTGTGCAGGGTATATGCTTACGTCTCTCGTTTTTTAAAACGCCCTGTTACGAAATGTACTGCATCACTGACCTCTATAGAAATTCAACGTGGACTCATCTTTTAATTCGTATGATCCAAACCACACACCTGAAAGAGGACTTCAAACTGTTAGAAGGTAAAAAACCAATAATGACTTCATCAAAGTTGGTGGCAGGATTCAAAACTCGTCAGTGGACTACCACGCGCGGCATCCAATAATTTTATCCCGCTCGTAACTGATTCAATTATCACCTTCTTTCATCAGCAGCTCCATGCCGTTCCTCTAATCTTTGTTAGCCTCTATTCGCCTGCAGTACTGGCATATTGGTGGGCGCAAGAATTACTCGCGTTATTAATAAATGCGTGCGCTGTTTTCACGCCAAGCCCAAGCTAATGGAACATTTGATGGGAAGCTTGCCATCAAAACGTTTTCTTACCAGTCAGAGGTCAGAAATCGACCTCCAATCAAATGCTTTGTATGCCTTTTCATATGTTTTTCAACAAAGGCGGTTCATTTAGAGCTGGTTAAGGACTTATCAACTCCTTCTTTTTTAGCGGCACTAAAATGCTTCGTATGTACGCGTGGAAGACCCCAAACCTTATATTTTTTAAGTTTGAATATTTGAATATTTATTTCACAATTTAATTATTAGTACATTAAGATAAATATTTTATAGTACAACGAACAGATGTCATAATCATTGCGGTTTATGTAGTACTACCTTGCATATCTATATAGTTTTATATCTTAAGCTATGTTTCAAAAAATAGACGAGAGTAAAGTAGAAACAGAAAGGTTAAGGAGTATAGAGAAATATGTAGATTTCAAAAGCTTCAATAGATAAAAAGCTTAAGTGCTATCACTAAAGAAAAAGGTACCCGTCTATTGCTTTTTTGGTTTAGAGAGTTTCTCACAGCAGTAGGAACAGAATTCCAGAGACGTGTGGTGTTGACGAAAAACAAAGTAGTACTTTCTACATAGTTAAAAATGGGGACAGCTAAGGTGCATGATCTAGTAGATCTATTAGAGCCTATTTTATCGTACAAATACGGCGGCGACTTTGTTGAAATAAGGCGGAAAAGAAAAATGCCGCTCCTAGCCTTATGGTATCCGAATAGATTGCATCCCAAAACCCGATTTCTCCATGCAGATATATGGTCAAACTTGCCCAGTCCATAAACATAACGTGCAACTTGATTATTCACAACCTCTATTTTATGAGGAGACATTGAGTCTAGCTTGTTGTAAACTAACTCAGAATACGTAATGATTTTGACAATGAGCTGGATTGCAAGTTTTTTCCTAATTTGAATACAAGTATAGGGCGCAGTCAGCTTCAAATTACGAAGAGTCCCATATACCTTACCCACTACTTCGTTGACGTGATCGATTGCAGTGAGGCTAGAGGTCATCATAATTCCAAGGTTTTTGCCTTTATTGACGGTTGCTATAACAGCGTTCCCGATGCTTATTTTAGGTATTTCAAGCCTCAAAACATCCTCTTTTGCAAGGGGCAAGCAGTACGATTTTCTAGCATTGAGGCACCGGCCATTATTATTCGACCAAGCAAATATCGCCGATAAGTCACTATTGAGTTTAAACCAAAGATCACGAGTGACACTTAAGACACCAGCCAAGTACAGCTGAATATCATCGGCATAAGCGTGCATATTTACATTGAACACATCATTAATAAAAAGACTAAACAGTATAGACCCCTGGGGGACGCCCGTAATTATTTCCATCGGCTCTGATACATCTGTTCCATTCATAACAAACTGAGTCCTGCCTGATAAATACATTTCCATCATCTTTCGAGCATTACTACTGAATCTAAAATATTTTTGTAGCTTATAGCACAGTAGTGAGTGGTTGACTGAGTCAAACGCTTTCGAGAAATCGAGTAGAAACAGGATCGCTAATCCAAGATTTTTATAAGAGCAGTCGAGCAGCTGTGCCCAGCTCTGAAGCCTGACTGGTATGGCGACAGTAGATTATATACAGACACGTGGGTGCTGATTTGTTCCGCCAATAAGCTTTCCAACGCTTTTGATAAAATGGGTAAAATGCTAACAGGCCTGAAATCTCCCGGCGAACACGCTTTTCTATTTTTGGGTGAGTTCGAACTTTGGCCACTTTCCACGATTCCGCGAAGTATGAGGTTGTTATCGAATGGTTGATTATATGGGTAACTCTCCCTATAATGAAAGGCAGAATCATTTATACAAATATAATTGGAATTCCATCTACTCAGATTGCTTTGGTCTTAATTTTAAGGATGCATCTTATTACAGCAGAGAAACCTTGAAAACGAGCAGATTCACTATAAACAATATTCATTGAACTTAAATTAGACACAGCACTATTAAGTAACGAATTATTAAGGGTACTTGAGCTCAAAGTGCACTCAGGAAGTTCTTTACCGAACCCTCGCAGACTTTTAAGATTTCGCCATAGAACATTAGGTGGAAGTTCAGGGTCAAGACGTGATGAAAAATACTTGCACTTTTCTATTCTAATGATCTTTGTGGCGAGATTTCTCGCATTTCTGTAGAAGTCCCAGTCCGAATTACGTATTTTCTTGTTTCAATTGCAGTACGCCTTATTCCGCTTTTTTATTGCAGCTAGAACTTTGTTACTAAACCAAGGGCATGATGAGGACTTGACCTTTCAGGTGCGCAGGGGAGCGTGCTTGTCAAAAGCTTCAACTATTTTATTATTGAGAAAGTCAAGCTTGTCATTAACAGATGGGAGACGCCAACATTCGCACCAATCAACACGGGACAAATCGAAAAAAAGGACGTTATTGTCAACTAAACGATAGTCTCTAAAACTATATTTACTCCCTATACTGGGTTGGTCGAATTTAAAGTTCAGGGCACAAAAAATTAAGTCATGGTCGGACAAGAACGAAAGCTGGTCAAATTTTAAAACACTTTTACGATCAGAAACAATAAAATAATCCAGCAGACTAGGACAACAGTTTTTGACATATCTTGTGGGTACGTTTCTATTAACAATAGAAAGGTCAGCCGCGCCAACATTCTTTAATAATGCATCACTAGTACAATCAGAAACAACAAGTAGGTTAACACTTAGGTCTCCAGAGATAACGAAATAATCAAAGTCTACTACATACGAGGCTAAGGACGAAAAGAATGTGTCGTGACTTATGGGGGTTGTACACGCATGAGATTAACATTTTAACAGATCTATTGTATAGCTCAACAATTAGATACTCCACTCCAGGGCCTACAGACATCAATTGGCTTCATTTGAATGGTATTTTTATAATAAATTGCAACACCCCCCCCCCCCCCCCCCGCCACCCTCTTGTGCATTATATCATTTCGAATCACACTGTAGTTGTTAATATTAAAATGAATCATTCAAGGTTCGAATCGAGCTCAAGGCCAGAACAATAACTTTTTTCTAATAATAATTATTGTTATTTTTTAATTTTTCTAAATTTGAAAAATTGTATTTTGTTTTTGGAATAGTAAGTAGAAAATTTTTCAGACAACCTGCCATAGCTGCGCAGCTAGATCCATTTTGAAGGGTGCTAAGCCTTCATCATCAGTACGCTTTAGGCATGCTGCGCTAACCATTTAGCTGTACAGCGCAGCATGCCTAAAGCGTACTGATGATGAAGACTTAGCACCCTTCGAAATGGATCTATCTGCGCAGCTATGGCAGGTTGTCTGAAAAATTTTCTACTTACTATTCCAAAAACAAAATACAATTTTTCAAATTTAAAAAAATTAAAAAAATAACAATAATTATCATTAGAAAAAAAATATTGTTCTGGCCTTGAGCTCGATTCGAACCTTGAATGATTTATCAATAGGCCGATAAAAACAAAAACAATTGTTATTAAAATGAATGTTATCCAGTTCATGTGTAAACCAGGTTTCGGTCACGTAGATTAAATCAACGGCAGACGACTCAAATACAAATTTTACGTAGTCCATTTTTTTCTTATTGAGACTTCTCGCATTAAAGTGCACTATGTTAAAGCCCTTATATTGCTGGCATACGACGTTTAGCATTGCAAGGCTGTTATCGACTGCACCACATACGTCTCTGCTAGGGGACATAAACAACAAACATACAACCCAAAACAACTATAACATTACCAGCAAAACTCATAATTATAATGCATGCATTGAGTATAGCACTTGAACTAAAAATCTTTACAATAAATTTTAGGTATGGCATTGTTTGAAAAGAAAAGAGAAGAAAAGAAAAACAAAAACTTAAAAATAAATGTTAATACATATGTACATATATTTAGAAGCAGTTTAAGTAAGGGCAATAAATATTATCGTAAGCATAATACACTATCAATAATAATAAGTAAAAGCCAATAAAACTAAATTCCGCAACAAATGCATAAATTGGTAAAGTATTCAATGTAGGCACAACTCGTGACCTAATTAATTATTAGTAATCATCAACTTTATTTACTTATTGCCAAGCACGCAATTTATTATTTGTTAACAGCTAAAGATATTTATGTTAGGGTAAGCATTTATTTTGTATGAAAGACTTAGTACAATAAAGAACAGTGTGCACAAAAGAAATATTCAGCCCAATTCTAAACGAAAATTCCGTGCGAGTTTTTTCCCTTCTCCCATTCCTCGTATTCTAAATAAAAATTCCTTGTGAGTTTTTTCACTTCTCCCTTTCCTCCTATTCTGAACAATGTTCGAAAAAGCGGAAACCGGTTATGGGAGAAAAGTAGGTATTATGAATGTGAGGGAGAGTTCTCTGCCATTTCATAGCAGTTTTTTCCCAAGTTAAATTAAAGGGAATGCATCAAAATAGTTAGAGGAAATTGGTTATTTTAAGAAAGAACACTCATTTGTACAAATTTGTGCTAAATTATGTATTTACATTCTACCACAATATTCTCACTGTTAATACAACAACAACAACAACAACCACAATATTCTTTATTTTAAATCGAAAAATATATCATAAGCAACGGAAGAGCTCTTCTTTTTTTAAGAAGGCTTAAATAGATTTTGGCATATGGCGAAAGGCGAACTCAACTCGACTTGGCCGCCAGAAAATTGCTTTGCAGAATGAATGCAGGCAACTCCGGCGGTTTTGTGTTATCCCGCCGGTCTTCTTCTTATGCTCCTCTGTTGATGTTACTGTGGCACCAATTCATTACTCATTTCAGTGAATACCACATGAAATGCAGTAATGTGCATTGTTTATACCTTATTTCTTAATTTCAAACAAATTGGCAACAATAATTAAACTTTACAATTTTTAAACAAAATAAGAAATGCGCAACGAAATTTCAATTGAAAAAAACATCTGACTTCGAAAATTCGAAATTCCTATTCCCCAAATATTCTTCTCACTAGGAGAAAAGAATTGGACGAATTTTTCCGCGGGAATAAAAAAATCCGCGAGAACCAAATTCCGCGCGAATATTTAGAATTGGTCTGATCATCTTTTATTGCATAACGGGATTAGTGACACTACTGGGCCCATCAACTCATTTATGATTATAGTTATGGTGTTTCTACCCTAGCTAAATTCAAACTCAATAACCCAACTTAAGGCGAATCTGTTCAAGTTAACACAACAGCTTAAGGTGAATCTACTTGAACTATTTAATCTACTTGACTGGTGTTCTACCAAGTCGAACATTTTGGTGACCCCAACGTGATCCTGCGAACAAGGATCAGGATCACACAAGAAGACGCCCCCGCCGTCATCACCAAGCTGTTTAGAACAAGTTGCTGCTACATACTGGCACCAACATCATCGTGTTGAACAAGCTATCATAACCAAGTTGCTGCTTCATATTGGGACCAACATCATCAAGCTTTAAAACCATGTTGCTGCTTCACATTGGCACCAACATCAACGTATACAAGTCATCCTGTAACAAGACACAGGATCACATTAGGAAACGAACTTATAGAACGGCACAAATTCACGCCATAAACCCAACGATTATCCATTCTGACCAGCGTCATGACCAATTTCGAAGAGCTTGTCGCTGCCCAGCAGAATACGGCAGGGGAGATCGAGACCCTCATTCGGAATTTCAGGAAGGACTCGAGTTCAAGAAAAACTCAAGGGTATTAAGAAGAACGTCTTCAACGCCTTGAAAATGCGTGGTCGAAGTTTGAGAGCACGGACAATCAAATAAGGTGTCTCTCTTCTATACCAATGCATCATCAATATTTCACTGACCAGTATCTACGTATTTCAGATACGGCGATAAAATACAGGGAATTGTTCGAGTTTGAAATGCTTCCAATTTTGAAATCAGCAGATATTCAACGGAAGGTAGGTCAAGAGGGTGCAACTAAGGAAAAGGGTGAGGAATCACGTGATGACACGCTTAATAAGGTTCTTCGAAATCAGAAGGCCTTAATACGTACCTTAAGCCGAAATATTGACGAAATAAAGGATGAGACCAATCAAGATAATCCTGAGTCATACTTGCGCTCATTACCAAATATCTGCAGGATTTTTCTGTCAACAACGATGTATTATGGCAATCGACCACTAGTGAAGATATCGACGGCTATACTCAGGATGTCTACTATGAATTAGAAGCCCGAGCGCACAACACCCTCTCTGAATTACAGCAGCACATCGGTAATAACATCACAAGTATGTTACCCAACCACAACGTAAATGAACAACACCTAAGTAGTACGGCTACCAAAAATTCATATCCCAAAATTCAACGGAAGCTATCTCCATTGGATAGCTTTCAAGGACCTGTATGTGCAGATGAAACAAAATGCACTAATGAGCCAGGTCCAAAACATGTTTTATCTGACAACGCACTTGTCGGACGAGCCAAAAAATCGTATAAGACACTTGCCGATTTCCACTGCAAATTATGAAATCGCATAGAATCTGTTACTAAACAGATACGACAAAAAACAGCTTATGACGACACTACTGAACAACCTACTATCTCATCCAAAGATAAAACACGAAAGAGCGCAAGCCCTCAAATGCCTACATGAGCTTGCCAAGGCATCCATCCATGGGTTAAAAGCACAGGGGCTTCCATTGGACCAATGGGATGCTATAATAGTGCACCTATTATTAATAAAATTGGATCACTCTACTGAAACGTTGTTTGAGCAATCTCTTAATGATAACAAGAGGCTCATAAGCGTAAGTGAGCTGTTAAGATTCATAGAACATCGTTTCCAAGCACTGGAAACTCGTGTAAGGACCGGCGAAATTAAATCGGTAAAGGACAAGCTCAAAACAACGGCAATTGCCTCGACCACTGCGTGTAAAGTATGTGGATAAGCGGATCATCCCATATATTACTGTGAGAAATTTTTGAAAATTTCACCGAATGACAGATTACAATGGACCCAAAGGAAGCGGTTGTGTGTCAACTCTTTTAGGACGGACCATCGGAGCAAGGAATGTACCAGACGCTCCTGCTCCAAGTGCATTAAGAAGCATAACACATTGCTACGTTTGGAGACGTCAATACGTAAGCCAACAACCATCTCAGAAGAAACACAACACCAGAAGGTACGACCACAAGAGTCTTCTCCAACTAAGAGTAATAAAGGCTCAACCAGTCTAATCGTAGCGTCAGCAAACCAGCCGCAGTCCGATAATCATTACATACTACTAGCGACAGCAAGGGTACAGGTAACTGGAAGCAATGGCCGTAACGGCATATTTCGAGCACTACTCGACTCCGGGTCGCAAGTTAATTTACTAACGGAGAGAGTCCTGAATAAACTATCATTGAGCTCATCACAGTCGAAGCTGAGCATTGAAGGAATAAGCCGCAAGATTCGCAATGTATCCAGGTGAGTCAATCTCGAACTTCAATCAATTACAGGCAGCTATTCCACCCGAATCGAAGCTTTTGTTCTTCCAAATATTTTGTCACCACAGCCAACATCGTCATTCGACACATCAAGTTGGGACATTCCGGAAACAATCAGTTGGCTGATCCGGGTTTCAACTCAACTGGTAAAATCGACATATTGATTAGAGCTGAGTTTTACCACCAAATCATGTGCTCTCATCAGGTAAAACTCAGCAATGAATTGCCAATATTACAGAAGACGCAACTCGGTTGGATCGTTACGGGAAAACTGCAAGAAAGTACTAACAACATGGATACTTACGCAGTCCTAAGTCAGGAGGAGCAAACAACAAACCAACTAATCGAAACATTTTGGAAACTTGATGACACAGGCGATACAGAACAAGCAATGTCACGACAAAAGATGTGAGAGCCACTTTATTGAGAATATAAGAAGGAATGACGAAGGACGATTTATCATTCGCCTGCCATTTTCGGAAAATCCAGCAATCCTCGGGAGCTCAAAGGCATGGCGTGCAACCGATTTATAGATCTAGAAAGGCGTTTGGATAGTAAGGCTCATCTTAGACAAGAGTACAACAAGTTTATGCAAGAGTATGAGTCCCTTGGACATATGGAAGAAATTCGGGAAGAAGACATTCCAGAGTGCCACTACCTATTACCTCACCACTGTGTGTTGAAACCAGAGAGCTCTACCACGAAACTACGAGTAGTATTCGATGCATCGGCCAAGACATCTAGCGGCTCGTCACTTAATGACATTCTTCACGCTGGGCCAACTGTTCAGAGTGACCTGTTTTCCATTCTTTTGCGTTTTCGAATGCATAAGTATGTCTTTACAGCGGACATTGCAAAAATGTATCGACAACTCCAAGTCATGGATACAGATCAACTATTCCAGCTCATCATTTGGAGATACCACAAGGACCAAGATATAAGATATTATCGGCTAAAAACCATAACCTATGGAACCTCTTCAGCACCGTAGCTGGCAACAAAATGCCTTCAATACTTAGCCACAGAAAACGCTTCAAAATATCCTCTAAGAGCTCCAATCTTACGGGATGATTTTTATGTGGATAACTGTCTTCGTGGCGCTGATACTCCAATCACAACGACAAATAACCTCACTCCTGAATGAGGCTGGGTTATACTTCGAATATTTTATTATTGAGAAAGTCAAGCTTGTCATTAACAGATGGGAGACGCCAGCATTCGCACCAATCAACACGGGACAAATCGGAAAAAGGGCATTATTGTCAACTAAACGGTAGTCTCTAAAACTATATGTACTTCCTATACTGGGTTGGTCAAATTTAAAGTTCAGGGCACAAAAAATTAAGTCATGCTCGGACAAGAACGAAAGCTGGTCAAATTTTAAAACACTTTTACGATAAGAAGAAACAATAAAATAATTCAGCAGACTAGGACAACAGTTTTTGGAATATCTTGTGGGTACGTTTCTATTAACAATAGAAAGGTCAGCCGCGGCAACATTCTCTAATAATCCATCACTAGTACAATCAGAAACAAGTAGGTTAACATTAAGGTCTCCACAGATAACGAAATAATCAAAGTCCACTACATACGAGGATAAGGACGAAAAGAATGTGTCGAGACTTATAGACTTATGGGGGTTGTAAACGCATGAGATTAACATTTTAACAGATCTATTGTATACCTCAACAATTAGATACTCCCCTCCAGGTCCTACAGACATCAATTGGCTTCATTTGAATGGTATTTTTTATAATAAATTGCAACACCCACTCCCCTCTTGTGCATTCTATCATTTCGAATCACACTGTAGTTGTTAATATTAAAATGAATATTATCCAGTTCATGTGTAAACCAGGTTTCGGTCACGCAGATTACATCAACGGCAGACGACTCAAATACAAATTTTATGTAGTCCATTTTCTTCTTATTGAGACTTCTCGCATTAAAGTGCACTATGTTAAAGCCCTTATATTGCTGGCATACGACGTTTAGCATTGCAAGGCTGTTATCGACTGCACCACACACGACTCTGCTAGGGGACATAAACAACAAACATCAACCCAAAACAACTATAACATTACCAGAAAAACGTATAATTATAATGCATGCATTGAGTATAGCACTTTACAATAAATTTTAGGTGAAGCATTGTTTGAAAAGAAAAGAGAAGAAAAGAAAAACATAAACATAAAAATAAATGTTAATACATATGTACATATATTTAGAAGTAGTTTAAGTAAGGACAATAAATGTTATCGTAAGCATAATACACTATCAATAATAATAAGTAAAAACCAATAAAACTAAATTCCGCAACAAATGCGTAAATTGGTAAAGTAGGCAATGCAGTCACAACTCGTGACCTAATTAATTATTAGTAATCATCAACTTTATTTACTTATTGCCAAGCACGCAATTTATTATTTGTTAACAGTTAAAGATATTTATGTTAGGGTAAGCATTTATTTTGTATAAAAGACTTATTACAATAAAGAACAGTGTGCAGAAAAGAAATATCATATTTTATTGCATAACGGGACTAGTGACAATACTAGGCGCATCAACTCATTTATGATTATAATTACGATGTTTCTACCCTAGCTAAATTCAAACTCAATAACCCAACTTAAGGCGAATCTGTCCAAGTTAACACAACAATTTAAGGTGAATCTAGCTAAGCTATTCAATTTACTCGACTGGTGTTCTACCAAGTCGAACATTTTGGTGACCCCAACGTGATCCTGCGAACAAGGATCATAATCACACAGGAAGACGCACCGCCAAGCTGTTTACAACAAGTTGCTGCTTCATACTGGCACCAACACCATCGTGTTCAACAAGCTATCATAACCAAGTTGCTGCTTCATATTGGCACCAACATCATCAAGCTTTAAAACTGTAGCATTACAGCATTGCTTGGAATGCACCTCACTTCAAATGCTAACACTAATATACATGTGGAGTTGGATTGCCGTACAAGAAGTGGCCGGCAATACAACTCTGACATAAAATCACAAAACCCTTAAACTGAACGAGCCTGACGAAAAACGGACAAGACAATCAAGTAAAACTTCAGTTAATTTAAGTTACGTCGCGTCACTTGAATAGAAAGGTTGTCCAATCGTTGCCAGTGAAAGTACTTACATATATTAATAAAAAGCTATATACTAAATTTAATCTAACTAACTTTAAGAACTATTAAATAATAAAACTGATCACACGGTCAAGAGAATCGCTTTGTGTAACTTATTCTGGTAGCGTACGTGGTTACATTTGTTTGATATAAACGGCCGCCCCTAGGTTCAACCCTACATACATACAAACAAACGTTCATATTTTACTGACTCAGAGTTCATTTGCATTTACCAAACTTTCCAATTTATCGTCAGCCACACCAACCAACTTATGTGCGATCATGTTGACAGTATGTATGTCAATACAATAATATGCTGACAAACCATTATACATTATGATTCATTATGAAATCATGTACTTTAATATGTAAGCATTAATGTAAGTATGTATGTGTAGGTTAAGAACTATTGTATAAATAGAAATGAATCTCTTCAATAAAGTGAATTCTGTTTAACACGCTAACCATTGGCGTTTTTAGTTTCTTTAAAAAAACATTTCATGGCGATCCTGCCAGGAGGATTAGTGCCGGCAAAACTGCTAAAATAATCTAACTGGTCAGAGGTCCTCATCAATAAGTCCGAATCATACACGGGACATACAAATGGAAAGTTAAAGGCTCGAACAAGGCGTTTGGTATATTCATTTGGCATATTCATCTTCATCATTCCTGGAGCAATTACTGCGTTTGGCATATTCATGAGTATTGGCATATTCATCTTCATCAGTCCTTGAGCAATTACGTGAAATCAGCAAGAATGAGAAGGCAACCCTTGATATGTTATCAAACTTCTGAGTAGGATACACTGGGTCATAGCATTTTTTCACCTCGATGTCACCTATACCTACCTGGGAAGGCAGAAATTTTCCATTATTAAACTCGAACCAAAATCTACAAGTATCGGCACATCTGGGAGTTGCTATTTTCTCATCTGCATAAAAGAAGTGGAATAACTGGGATACAACGTTGACTGACAGCACGACTGGCAGCAGGCAGCAGAATTATTTTAAGTATAAACAATTAGAAAAAAAATTGAGCGTCCCTAGGGATGCTTACCCAGGAGCAAAAATTTTATTTTTGCTTGGACATTTTTTTTTTAAGTCAGAAATGGTAACTTAAAATTAAAAGAATATTTTAAATTTGTCATGTTAAAAGCTCGGCTAAAATTTAGAGAACAATGTTTTAAAAAAAAAAAAAAGAATTAATTAAATGTTAAAAAATTAATTAAAAATTAAATTTCAAAATTTAAGTTCGTAAATTGGAATGCTTAGGACGTTTTCATAAAGCTTCTTAAAGAAAAAAAAATACTCTGATATGTTTACTGATGTCTTCCCAAAACAGAAACAAATGGGAACAAATTTATGAAGCACTCTCAGAAGAAAAAGTAAAAGCAGAAAAATCTTATAAATGTATAAATAAAAACATAACAATAAACTCAGAAACGGTAGTTAAACATTTGTCAATTATTTTTGAATCATTAGACACACTAGGAAAATTAATACTAAAAGTAGACCCCCCACTAACAAAAAATCATCAGGTTGAAGCATACCAATTTTTTTCAAATGTAAGAGACAAATTGGTGTCTTCATTAGCAAGGTATAACTTCGAAATAACAGTACCCACTACGATTGAAGGAAATCAGATTAATTTTAACACTATTTTAACTGAGCCCTCTTTGACTGAGGAAAATAAACCAGTTGAGTCAACAGAGACCTCACAGACCCAAACCCCAGGTACAATACCACCAGAATCGGTAAAAATAGATGTAAAAATGGCACAAACAGTAGTAGAATTTATCAAGACAGCTTCATCAGTACTACCAGAGTTTGATGGTAAGCCAGAGAATCTGCACAGATTTTTCGACGCCCTTGACATCTTAGAACAAATCAAAGATAGTCATGAAGCTGTGGCAATAACCATGATACAAACTAAGCTGAAAGGTACAGCTAGAAACTACATTAGCAACGAAAATACAATCGCACAAATAAAATTAAAGCTAAGGACCTATTCTGTTTTTGATCTTTATAAACGATGTTTCCACAACTATAAAATATTCTAAAATTTTAATGTATGCCGACGACGTAAAACTTTTTAAGTCATACGCGTCGGTTGAAGAACGTTCTGTACTCCAGGCGGATTTAAATCGTTTAGTTACTTGGTGTAATGCGAATTTTATGCCTCTTAACATAGAAAAATGTAAATCCATGTGTTTTTCACGTGGGAACATACAGCCAGCTTCCTACACAATTAATGACCAAACTCTGGAAAGCGTTGATGTTTTTGTGGACTTGGGAGTTACAATGAATTGCAAACTTAGTTTCAACCCTCATATTAATGCCACAGTCAATAAAGCGAGAGGAGTTTTAGCATTTGTGAAAAGATGGGCAAAGGAGTTTAGTGATCCTTACGTTACAAAAACCCTTTTTACATCATTGGTGAGGCCGATATTAGAATATGGATCGATAATTTGGAATCCGCGTTATCAAGTTCATGTGGATAGACTAGAATCAATTCAAAAACAGTTTTTACTTTTCGCCTTTAGAAATCTTCAATGGGATCTCCGTATAATCTTCCTCCTTACACTAATCGATTAAAACTAATAAATCTTCCAACCCTTGCAAGTCGTAGAGAAATGCTAGGTGTACTATTTATGGCTAGACTTTTAAATGGATCGATGTCAAGCCCATTTCTATTGAACGAAGTAAACTTGAATGTTCCATACCGAGTTTCAAGGCATTATAAACCTATAATTCTTAAACAATGCAGAAGCAATTTCCAACTACACGAACCTTTTCTATGTTTCTGTGAAGATTATAACTCTCACTCGAGAATAATTGATGTTTCGGACTCGCTCTTTGCCATAAAAAAGACGGTTCTATCTTCTCTTAATAATTAAAAAATTATATTTATACTTTTAGTCTATTGTATTTTGTGAATCTATATTTCTCAGCTGATGGGTTTCTCTGTAGCTGAGCGGTTTTAGATCTCGGCGCTTAAGAAGCCACTGCCTCTCAAAGACTCGGTAACAAAAAAATTATAAGTAACATATAAATAAGAATTAGGATACAAAAAAAAAAATACAAAAAAAATAAAAAAAAAAAAAAAAAAGTATGTATGAATTAAAAAAAAAAAAAAAAAAAAAAACAGGATTAGCCTGGTTTCATCGGGCCAATTGAGGGCAGTGCGCTGCCACAACATCCGAGAAAACAAAAATACAATAATATGCTGACAAACCATCATTCATTATGAAATCATGTACTCTAATATGTAAGCATTAATGTAAGTATGTATGTGTAGGTTAAGAACTATTGTATAAATAGAAATGAATCTCTTCAATAAAGTGAATTCTGTTTTACACGCTAACCATTGGCGTTTTTAGTTTCTTTAAAAAACATTTCAAAACCAACTTGCTGCTTCACATTGGCACCAACATCAACGTACACAAGTCATCATGTAACAAGACACAGGATCACATTAGGAAACGAACTTATAGAACGGCACAAATTCACGCCATAACCCCAACGATTATCCATTCTAACCAACCTTATGACCAATTTCGAAGAGCTTGTCGCTGCCCAGCAGAATACGGCAGACGAGATCGAGACCCTCATTCGGACTTTCAGGAAGGACTCGAGTTCAAGAAAAATTCAAGGGTATTATGAAGAACGTCTTCAACGCCTTGAAAATGCGTGGTCGAAGTTTGAGAGCACGGACAATCGAATAAGGTGTCTCTCTTCTCTACCAATGCACCAATGCATCATCAATATTTCACGGACCAGTATCTACGTATTTCAAATACGACGATAAAATACAGGGAATTGTTCGAGTCCGAAATGCTTCGAATTTTGAAATCAGCAGATATTCAACGTAAGGAAGGTCAAGAGGGTGCAACTAAGGAAAAGGGTCAGGAATCACGTGATGACACGCTCAATAAGGTTCTTCGAAATCAGAAGGCCTTAATACGTGCCTTAAGCCGAAATATTGACTAAATAAAGGATGAGGCCAATCAAGATCATCCTGAGTCATACTACACAACCAAGGTAGCGCTCATTATCAAATATCTGTAGGATTTTTCTGTCAAAAACGATGTATTATGGCAATCGACCACTAGTGAACTCATCACAGTCGACGCTGTGCATTGAAGGAATATGCCGCAAGATTCGCAATGTATCCAGGCGAGTCAATCTCGAACTTCAATCAATTACAGGCAGCTTTTCCACCCGAATCGAAGCTTTTGTTCTGCCTAATATTGTATCACCACAGCCCACATCGTCATTCGACACATGAAGTTGGGACATTTCGGAAACAATCAGTTGGCTGAATCGGCATATTGATTAGAGCTGAGTTTTACCACCAAATCATGTGCTCTCATCAGGTAAAACTCAGCACTGAATTGCCAATCTTACAGAAGACGCAACTCGGTTGGACTGTTACGGGAAAGCTGCAAGAAAGTACTAACAACATGGCTACTTGCGCCGTCCTAAGTCACGAGTAGCAAACAACAAACCAACTAATCGAAAAATTTTGGAAACTTGATGATACAGGCGATACAGAACAAGTAATGTCACTGAACGACAAAAGATGTGAGAGCCACTTTATTCAGAATATAAGAAGGAATGACGAAGGACGATTTATCATTCGCCTGCCATTTTCGGAAAATCTAGCAATCATCGGGAGCTCAAAGGCAATGGCGTGCAACCGATTTATAGCTCTAGAAAGGCGTTTGGATAGTAACGCTCATCTTAGACAAGAGTACAACAAGTTTATGCAAGAGTATGAGTCCCTTGGCCATATGGAATAAATTCGGGAAGAAGACATTCCAGAGTGCCACTACGTATTACCTCACCACTGTGTGTTGAAACCGGAGAGCTCTACCACGAAACTACGAGTAGTATTCGATTCATCGGCCAAGACATCTAGCGGCTCGTCACTTAGTGACATTCTTCACGCTGGGCCAACTGGTTCCATTCTGTTGCGTTTTCGAATGCATAAGTATGTCTTTACAGCGGAAATTGAAAAAATGTATCGACAAATCTAAGTCATGGATACGGTTCAACTATTCCAGCTCATCATTTGGAGATACCACAAGGACCAAGATATAAGATATTATCGGCTGAAAACCGTAACCTATGGAACCTCTTCAGCACCGTACCTGGCAACAAAATGCCTTCAATACTTAGCCACACAAAACGCTACAAAATATCCTCTAGGAGCTCCAATCTTACGGGATGATTTTTTTGTGGATCACTGTCTTAGTGGCACTGATACTCTCAATGTTGCGCTGGAATCACAACGACAAATAATCTCACTCCTGAAAGAGGCTGGGTTCAAACTTCGAAAATGGTGGTCAAATCATCCTCAACTTCTAAGCGGAATACCACAAGAAGATCAAGAAATTAACCTGAATCTGGATGATTCATCAAACTGTTCAATCAAAATACTTGGTTTGATATGGCTACCAAAGGCTGATCAACTGTGCGGACGAACACAGAAGACAGCAGCAGCTGGAGGGCGCATCACAAAAAGGGTCGTAAGCTCAGAACTTGCAAAAAACTTCGCTCCATTAGGACTTTTTGGCCCAGCAGGTGTAAAGGCTAAAATATTTCTACAAGAACTGTGGCAGTTACCAATCACATGGGATGACGAATTACCCCAAGGTCTTCAAAAACAATGGAACGACTTTCGATGCAGCATAGAAGCATTAAATGATATCAAGGTAGATAGATTTGTGCTTAAACATCAGAAGGCAATCTCAACGGATATTCATACATTTGTCGATGCAGCCGAACGTGCCTATGGGTCTGCAATCTACATTCGGTCAACGTATACCGATAGTACCATCACAACCAGATTAATCTGCGCTATGTCAAGGGTAGCACCAATAAAGAAACAAACCCTACCAGGATTAGAGCTATGCGCGGCAGTGCTAAGTGTAGAGTTGACTAACAAGGTACAGCGGGATCTACGGCTCCGAGATACGAAAACTTCCTTTGGACAGATTCCCAAATTGTCTTAGCCTGGATCAACTCATCGGCAGCCTCATTTCATACCTTTGTGGCAAATAGGATATCCAAAATTCAAAGCCTAAGTTTGCCAATTCAATGGAATCACGTCAACTCTAAGGAAAACCCAGAAGACGCAATATCCCGGGGAATCCCACCAGAAAAATTTTCACACTATTCCATATGGTTTTATGGTCCTCTATTTCTCTTAGGAAAAAGGGAGTGGCCAAAGCCATGGTCACAAGGCATGAACATCGCATGCGACGAAGAACGAAAGATGACAAAACTTGTCTTAACCATGACGTCAAAAAAACAAAATTGGGAAGAGATAATCGATAGATTAACCATCGCAATTCATTCAAAACCGTTCAACGAACGATCGGCTATGTCTTAAGATTCATAAAAAATGCAAAAATTGCTAAACAACTGCGGCCAAATAATAAGTCACTTAACGCATTGGAGATGGAAGGCGCATTAATCATGATATTAAGAATCGTTCAAGGAACTGAATTTGAGGAAGGGCTGTAAAAACTGTCAAATAATACGCCTGTCAGTAAATCTAGCTCTTTCACTCAATCCATTCTGGGATGATCATCAAATAATGCGAATGGGTGGCCGTCTGCAAAAATCCACGCTGTCATTCAAAGCAAAACACCCTGCAATACTGCCCAACCACCATGCCATAGTGAAATTATTAGTCACCATGCTTCATGAAGAAAATCATCACAGCGCCCCACAGGCACTGTTGGCGGCATCCAGGGCACAATTCTGGATCACGAATGGAAAGTCAGTAGCACGTAGCATCGTACACAAATGTGTGCGGTGCACTAAAGCAAAGCCAATCTTCTTCAAAAAATTAATGGGGAATCTACCAGCGTCCAGGGTAGCGCCAGCACGCCCGTTTTTAACAACAGGAATAGATTACTTTGGACCAATTTGGATTCATCACAAGGTTAGAGACAAAAGACCGGGCAAGGCTTATATTGCCGTGTTTTGCTGTTTTGCCACAAAGGCCATTCATATGGAAGTTCTGTCGGACCTTACAACTGAAGCCTTCATAGCAGCCTTAAGGCGCTTCATCAGTGGAAGAGGACACTGTCAAACATTGTACTCCGACAACGCCACTAATTTTGTTGGAGCAAGCAACAAACTGGTCGAGCTAAAAAACTCTATATACTCACAATCAACTCAAGAAAAAATCATACGAGAATGCAGTGGTAAGGCAATTAACTTTAAATTCATTCCGCCAAAAGCTCCTCATTTCGGTGGACTTTGGGAGGCAGCAGTCAAATCCGCCAAATATCACTTGGTACGAAGCGTCTCAGCAGCATCGCTGCTAACTTATGAATAGCTAGAAACCGTTTTTGTGCAAATAGAAGCCATTTTAAATTCTCGGCCATTAATCCCACTTTCGTCATGTTACGACGATCTGAACGCGCTTACGCCAGGTCATTTTCTGGTAGGAGAACCATTGACATCAGCCATGGTGCCAACGCTAAGTCGATGAAAATGTCCTTGGGCGGCCGGTGGAAGTTAATTTCAGAAATCAAACATAAATTCTGGAAGGAATGGACCGAAAAATACCTACATGAGTTGCAGCAAAGGGGAAAGTGGAAAACGCCTCCGCTCAATGTGACTGAAGGTATGCTTGTTATCCTCAAGGAAGACAATATTCCTGCGCTACAATAGCCGTTGGGTAGAATTACACGAATATACAAGGGAGACGATGGATTAATTCGAGTACGCCACGTAAAACCAGCAAAGGCAACTCTAAAAAGGCCTATTCACAAACTTGCTCCACTACTCAACGATACTCAACTATAGAACTCTGAATATGACGAGCCGACATCGCAGAAAAGGCAACATTCATCGGAAAGCGACAGCAGCACAAGTCAACGAAAACGACAACTTGTGTCATATAGCTCCCAAGGACTTTTCAGTACAATTGTAATATCACTTCTTTTGCTGCCTCTGATATTAGCCTCGTCTGTGAATGTTACGGAATTTCCAAGCAATCCTGGGTTGTATTTCGATATTAGCCTCTGACATTAGCCTCGTCTGTGAATGTTACGGAATTTCCAAGCAATCCTGGGTTGTATTTCGAAGGTATAGGATCAACAAAACTGATGACAGCTACCTTGGAGGTTTATAATACATTACGATCTCGCACCTCTTTGGGAAGACACAAGGTTCTAGAAGACGGAATAAGTCACTGGCAGAACTGTGTAACCGATCAACAATTAGCGAGTCATGTGAGCCTATGTCTCAACAGCTTCGACAGAGCTGGGACAATTGCATATAAACTTTTTGTACCGCAATGACCGCCTAAAAGTGGGTCCTCGTGATAAATTGTCATAAGTTTTTGTTTTTGTTCTTTTTCTGTTACAGTTTCTACAGGGTCGGTTAATATTATTTCTAATGAATATAGAATTTTATTGCCACTGACTTTAAAGTTAGTAATTGAAAAGTTATTAAAAAGTATATCATTTTTTGGTCATTCTAACTTTTTAATATTGTGATTGCCGGCTGCTTTTTCAAGCCTCGAAAGTAACTCATCTAAATTCGTTATTTCGTTAACAGTCACAAGATTAAGTGAATTATATTTTTGATTTCATGTTTTAAATGTGCATAAATTTGTAAATTGGAGATCTCATTATTTATTATTATATTGTATAGTTGCTTTTACTCGCAGTATCTTTTTGAAAAATCATAAGAAAACTTATCATAACTTTTACTGAATTATCATTGGAATTGCCCTCATCATTGGACCTGTGTTTAAAGGCAGGGTAATTTTATTGGAAATTATTCTTTTCAAGAAAACTTTTCTGTAAATCAAGTAAATATTTTATACATCCGAGTGATATCTGTAAATCCGGTTAATATTTGTCGCATTTGGTATAAATTTTTATTGAATTCTAAGTCTGAAACATTATATCGCGGAAGCACCGCTTTCTTTAAAAAATTTAAATTAATGAAAATGTTTTAATATTTTCATATTAAATTGAGGTACTTTATATATAGAGACAAAAATCTCATTTTATGGCATATAAAAAAATTGGTGAGTTCAGGATTTTGTGCAAATGGTCTACGATCATTATATTTGTAAACTGGTGTAGTACTTTTACATAAAACGCGAAAAATTTATATGGATATGCATTTTTTCCGTCATTGCAAATACTTGCTTACTTACTTAATTGGCGCTTAACCGTCTAAACGGTTATGACCGTCCAACAAGGCGCGCCAGTCGCTCATTCGCTCCGCCAACCGGCGCCAATTGGTCACACCACCTGGTCCTTCCAACGGAGTGGTCGCCGCCCTCTACCTCTGCTTCCATAGGCGGGTTCCGATAGAAACACTTTCTTGGCCGGAGCATCATCTTTCATTCGCATAACATGGCCTAGCCAGCGCAGCCGCTGCGTTTTAATTCGCCGGACTATGTTGATGTCTGCGTATTGCTCGTACAGCTCATCATTAAATCTTCTTCGGTACTCGCCATCGCCAACGCGTAGAGGTCCATACATCTTTCGAAGAACTTTTCTCTCGAACACTCCCAAAGCCACTTCATCTGCTGTTGTCTCGGTCCATGCTTCTGCCCCATATAGCAGGACGGGTACGATAAGTGACTTGTAGAGTATGATTTTCGTTCGCCGAGAGAGGACTTTACTTTTCAATTGCCTACCTAGTCCAAAGTATCATTTATTGGCAAGATTGATTCTTCGCTGGATTTCAATGCTGATGTTGTTGCTAGTGTTGATGCTGGTTCCCAAATAAACGAAGTCTTTTACTATTTTGAAATTATGGCTGCCAACAGTAGCGTGGTTGCCAAGGCCCATTAGCGCTGACTCTTTGCTCGATGACAGCAGGTACTTCGTTTTGTCCTCATTCACCATCAAACCCATCTTTACCGCTTCTTTTTCCAGTTTGGAATAAGCAGAGCTAACAGCACGGGTGTTTAGGCCGATGATGTCAATGTCATCAGCATATGCCAGTAATTGCACGCTTTTATAGTATATAGTTCCAGTGCGGTTAAGTTCTGCAGCTAGTATAATTTTCTCTAGCATCAAATTTAAGAAATCGCACGATAGGGGGTCACCCTATCTGAAACCTTGTTTAGTTTCGAACGGCTCTGAGAGGCCCTTCCCAATTCTGACTGAGCTGATGGTGTTGCTCAACGTCATTTTGCACAGCCGTATAAGTTTTGCGGGGAAACCAAATTCAGACATAGCGGTATATAGGCAGCTCCTTTTCGTGCTGTCGAAGGCGGCTTTAAAATCGACGAAGAGGTGATGTGTGTCGATTCTTTTTTCACGGGTTTTTTCCAAGATTTGGCGCATTGTGAAAATCTGGTCGATGGTAGATTTACCAGGTCTGAAGCCGCACTGATAAGGTCCGATCAGCCGTTCCATGGTGGGCTTCAATCTTTCGCACAATACACTTGAAAGGACCTTATATGCGATATTGAGAAGGCTGATTCCACGATAGTTGGTGCATTTTGCAGTATCCCCCTTCTTATGGACTGGGCAAAGAACACTTAGATTATATATATATGTATATGATGGTAAGTATTTATTTATTTATTAATACAGTCTACAGAATACAATTCTTACAGACTAATTGGCATATAACAAAACTTTCTAAGCTAATCATTAATTAAATAACAAAAAAGGATTTAATTTAAACCTATCAATATTCAAATTAAAATTAATGAAATTAGAGTAAGTATTACAAAGCTTGATGCATCTAGTAATTGGCTCATTATCACCATAATTCGTATAACGCGTTGTACTTTCAAATATACGAGGAGGAATATATTAAATGAACAAATTTTCTAGAGCTGTGCAATTGATGCGTCTATTAATTATATTATACACAAAGATAATTGAGAAATATTGTCTTCTGTCATGCAAGGACTACAAACCTAGCAGCTTACGCCTCCCATCATAAGAAGGGAGGAAACTATGCCACTGAAGCTTACATACGCGTTCGATTTTTTGAATGTGTACAACATAATAGGGACTCCAAATTACGTATTCTAGGCGGCTCCTGACTAGAGAAATATATAGCTATTTTAAAGTCAGTGGATCCTTGAACTCTTTGGTGTTTGGTCTTATGAACCCTAGCATAGCATAGGCTTTAGACACCATAAAGTCTATCAGCCCAATTCTAAATGAAAATTCCGTGCGAGTTTTTTCCCTTCCCCCATTCCTCGTATTATAAATAAAAATTCCTTGTGAGTTTTTTCACTTCTCCCTTTCCTCGTATTCTGAACAATGTTCGAAAAAGCGGAAACGGGTTATGGGAGAAAAGTAGGTATTATGAATGTGAGGGAGATTTCTTTGCCATTTCATAGGAGTTTTTTCACTTGTTAAATTAAAGGGAATGCTTCAAAACAGTTAAATGAAATTGGTTCTTTTAAGAAGAACAATTATTTGTACAAATTTGTGCTAAAATATGTATTTACATTCTACCACAATATTCTCACTGTTAATACAACAACCACAATATTCTTTATTTTAATTCGAAAAGTATATCATAAGCAACGGAAGAGCTCTTCGTATATTTGATGCAGCCATCCAGGAATTGCGCAAGGATTTTTAAGAAGGCTTAAATAGATTTTGGCATATGATGAAAGAATAATTCAACTCGACTTGGCCGCCAGAAAATAGTTTTGCTGAATGAAAGCAGGCAACTCCGGCGGATTTGTGTTATCCCGCCGTCTTCTTCTTCTTATGCTCCTCTGTTGATGTTGCTGTGGCACCAATTCATTACTCATTTCAGTGAATACCAAATGAAATGCAATACTATGCATTGTTTATATTTTATTTCTTAATTCCAAACAAATTTGCAACAATAAATAAACTTTTCTATTTTTTAAACAAAATAAGAAATGCGCAACGAAATTTCAATTGACAAAACAGCTGACTTCGAAAATTCGAAATTCGTATTCCCCAATTATTCTCCTCCCTAGGAGAAAAGAATTGGAGGAATTTTTCCGCGGGAATAAAAAAATCCGCGAGAATATTTAGAATTGGTGTGTATATGTTTCGAGAATGTGAGCTTCGAATCGAAGATAACACCCAAATCTTTCATTTCCTCACAGCGAGATATTTTACAACTGTTTAGCTCATAGTCAAATGTAATGTTTCTGGTAGGCATTCTAGAAAACGTTACTACATAGCACTAATTGATATTTAGTTGTAGGCGATTAAAAGAACACCATTTTTCAAGAGCTTCGAGATCATTCTGCATTTTACGACGATCAGAGTAGTCACGCATAACTGAGAAAAATTTCACATCGTCGGCGAAAATCAGACATTTTGTGAGGACATAATTACGATCACCAGATTTATAGACTGGAATAACAGAGCATATCTTCCATTGATTCAAAAAAATTCCATTATTAAGGCACAGTTCAAAGAGAAGAGCAATATAGAGAGCAATCACTGCAACAATTTTTGAAAAATAATGGTGAGAAACCTTCGCAATCCGACTTTGGGCTAGAATTCAGCGACGAAATTGCCGAAATGAAATCGTCTTCAGAAACCGTGAAAGTAGTTATTATAGGCAAAGAAGAAGCTGAAAACGACGGAGATGAATGTATTATTTGGGTTTCATACACATTTTGAAAAAACTTGGCAAATAATTCGCAGGAGTCAACTGTGTTGTCAGAAGAATCGCCATTATAATGCAAGCTGGTGGGGAAACCATTTGTTTTACGTTTTGAGTCAGTAAAACGCCAGAAACCTGATGGGTTAGATTTAAGGTTATCTTCAATTTTATACATGTAATTCCGAAACAAAAAGCCATGGAGATAATCAAAATCCTTTCTTGAGCGAAGGAAATTAAGTCGGTCAGTTTCCAGATTACTTTTTTTTAAACTTTTTTAAAGCTTTGTTTTTCAAATTCTTTAAATTACAAAGCCTAGAACAAAACCAAGGTGGTTTATTTCGGATAATTAGTCTTTTGGCAGGGACATAGCGAGATATGGCAAGATTTAAAATTTCCCGAAAAGTATTATATGCAACGGTCGAGCCGTTCAAGCCATTAAGAAACGCCCAGTCCATTGAATTTAAAAAATTATTTAACGCTAATAATCCGCCTTCGAATAATCGCGTCCGTTGGATTTTATAGTTTCGAAATTGTAAAATTGGGTCACAACTAAAATCGCTTTGTGATGCAAGCTGTTACTTAAAATTGGATGCAGGCACTCCTCACAGGACAATTTCAAGTTACTGGAAGAAAACATTAAATCAAGTAATCTACCGTCTGCTTATTTATAAAGAAATACACACAGATGGTAAACCTAGTTACTGTGTGTCTTAATTTCTATTTAACTTAAAATAAAATATTGCTCAGAAGAGGCCTTAGCCCCAGGGGCTTCAGAAGTCATCTCCGCAAACGTTATGAGGAAATGCGGTACTTGAGATCACAGCCGTATGAAGAAAAAACACCAACAGGTCCTCAGTGATATTCACAAAAAGGCGTCGGACCTCTATACCAGGAATTGCTCGGCGAACCTAGTTATAAAAGATAAATACCTTGTAATCGCTGAAGAAAAAAGCACTTTCCATAGGGAGGCGTCACTCTAGCTCAACTTCGATCTGGATACTGTAACAGGTTAACCTCTTACCTCTCCAGAATAAACCCCGACATACATATTGTATGTCCTGCGGGCAATGTGTACCCAAATGATACCAACAATCTCTTTAATTGCACCGCCTGTAAACTCTTTTCACTCTTGTCCACCCCTTTTGAGACTGCAAGTTTCTTAGGACTCCCGTTAGAGGATATTGATGTGGGAATATAGAACAATCTACTTCAATAGTATTACACTGTACAGACTTTGATGTAATCGAGTGAGCGGATACTGAAATTTTCATGAACAGAAAAGATATAAATAGAGCAATAAGCAATCATTGAAGGGAGTTTCAATTTTTAAAATTTTCAAATTCATTTCAAACTCTGTCACATTTTTTCAATTTTTTAATAAAAAACCAATAATTGTAATAAACATTTATTCAAGTGACCATATATTGGGGGCTCAACCTAAAAAATAAAGCTATATAAAAGAAATGCCGCAGATTACCATGTCGTTAGGCGCGATTCCGGAAGTTGGCGAAAATTTAAAACGCAGTAAGAAAGAGTGCATAGCGGCCTAAGCGGCATAAGCCAAATCAATAACAGCAATGTAAATCGACGAGCGGATCGAGCGAATGTGCCACAGCAGAGAAATGACGATTGCTATTTGTCTTTTGATGGTGTCGAAGAGACAAATAATAATGACGTAGCAGGCGCGGTAGGCTTTTCGGATATTACCGGAAACTATAACGCCAACGGAAATAAGCAAACAAGTGTAAATGTAGCTAACGAAAATAATGAGTGGGCTAGAAGTAATGCAATGACACATTTTGTGCCTCGTTTTGCAATTAACTTTCGCGATGTTGAAGACAGTATAAAATTATTTGACGGGTCGGAAAAATTGTGCGTTGAGACTTGGGTAGAAGAATTTGAGGAAACGGCAGCGTTGATGTACTGGGACGACTTCCAGAAATTTATATTTGCCAAAAAATTGCTTAGAGGGTCGGCAAAGCTCTTTATATCGACGGAAAGGGGAATAACCTCTTGGCAGAAATTAAAAAACAGTTTGTTGTGCGAATTTAAATCGGTAACAAATAGTGCGCAGTTGCATAAACTCCTAATTGAAATAAAACAAAATAAAGACGAAAATGTGTATGAGTATTTCTTTCATATGAAAGACTTAGCATCGCGTGGTAACGTAGAAGAGTGTGCATTGATTCAATATGTGATAGATGGAATCAAAGATATAAATGTTAATAAAACTATATTGTATGGTGCGGTAAATTTAAAAGACTTTAAACTTAAATTAAAATGTTATGAAACAATGCGTGAGAAAAATAAACAATTGCAAATAAAAGAGAGTGTTAAAAAGGACTATGAAAAGAAATCAAATGGTCTTGAGAAGAATATTAAAAGTGACATTATGTGCTTTAACTGTGGAATGAAAGGGCACAAATCAATTGAATGTAACAACAAAAGCAAGGGAGCCAAATGTTTTCAGTGTCAGATATTTGGTCATATTGCAAAGAATTGCCCAGAAAAATCTAACAGTGACTCTACAAAAAGTGTGAATGTTGTTAGTAAAAGCAACGATGAAGTTACGAAAAAATATATATCCATTGAAAGTGTAAAGTGTTATGCGCTTTTGGATACAGGCAGTAAAGTTAACATTATGTCAATTGAAGTATATAATGCTTTAAATAAACCACGCATGGTCGAGTCAAATGTAGTGTTAACCGGGTTTGGTAAAAACAATAATTGTAAGCCATTAGGTGAGCTAACGAAAACAATAACAGTTGATGGTGAGTTATACAATTCACTTTTTAGAGTGGTACCAAGAGAATGTTTAAGCGTAGACGTTATAGTTGGTACGGACATTTGCTTACAAGCCGAACTTACAATTAATCCTTCCGGTTTTGCAATCAAAAAACTACGTGATGATAATGAAAATGCATCTTATTTGAATATTGAAATTGACCAAGATGATGACTGTATAAATGTTGAAGAGTCAGCTAGTAAAAATGCCAAACAGAAGGTAAGAGATCTTGTCAAAAATTTTAAAACTAGACAATGTAAATCTACAAGCGTGCAATTAAGTATTGTGCTAAAAGATCAAACACCAATTTCATGTACACCTCGAAGATTGCCTTTAAGTGAAAGATTGATAGTTGATGATCAAGTTGACCAGTGGCTGAAAGATGGTATCATAGAGGAGTCTGATTCAGAGTTTAGTAGCCCAGTTGTTCTTGTACGAAAACGCGATGGTACTCCAAGACTATGTGTGGACTACCGAAAAATCAACAAAGCTACCGTAAGATACCGTTTTCCTCTTCCGCTTATTGAAGATCAACTTGATAGGCTACAGAATGCAAAGATTTTTAGTACAATAGACTTGAAAAATGGATTTTTTCATGTCGATGTAGCACCAAATAGTCGCAAATACACTTTATTCGTGACCCATAGCGGACAATACCAGTTTTTAAAAGTTCCTTTTGGTCTTTCAAATGCGCCAAGTGTATTTCAAAGGCACATAAATGCAATTTTTAGAGATTTTATGCGACGTGGTATAGCTTTGCCATATATAGATGACATAATAATTCCTTCTAGTAACGAAAATGAAGCATTCGAATATTTAGAAGAAGTTTTAAACCTATGCAGAGACTATGGACTCCAAATTAACGTTAAAAAATGTAATTTTTTTAAAACTAAAATAGAATTCTTGGGGCATACAATAGAAAACCAACAAATTTCACCATCTCCGCGTAAAGTTGAAGCTTTGATGAAGTACAATATGCTTAAAAATTTAAAAGAGATAGAAAGTTTTATCGGACTAGCAAGTTACTTTCGGAAATTTATACCCAATTTTTCAGTAATCGCAAAACCACTGACAGATTTACGAAAGTTAAATACGAAATTTGAAATAGAAGAGGAACAGGTAAAAGCATTTAATTCGTTAAAGGAAGTTTTAAGCACACGACCTGTTTTAAGAATTTTCAACCAGCATTGCGAAACCCAAGTTCACACAGATGCCTCAATCGATGGTTATGGAGCCGTACTGTTGCAGAGATCACCAGATGACAAGCAACTGCACCCAGTATATTATATGAGTGAGAAAACGACGGATGCTGAGAGAAAACTTACTAGTTACGAACTAGAAGTTTTAGCTGTTATTGAAGCTATGAAAAAATTTAGAGTTTACTTACTCGGTTTGCGATTCAAGCTAGTGACTGACTGTAAGGCATTTACCAAAACCCTAGAGAAAAAAGACCTTAGCACTAGAGTAGCGAGATGGATTTTGTTTTTAGAAGAGTATGACTTCATAGTAGAACATAGGTCGGGCTCGCAAATCCGACACGCTGACGCATTAAGCAGGCATCCAGTTATGACAATACATGATAATAATATTTTAACTAAGATTCAACGGGCGCAATCACAAGATGTAGAACTACAAACCATAAGAGAGTTACTAAAGGATAAACCATCATACAATGGGTACTGTTTGAAAAATAACATATTGTATAAGTTTATAGAAGACGACGAGTTGCTAGTGGTTCCAAAAGCAATGCAGAGAGAAGTTATTAAACTGGCGCACGATAGAGGTCATCTTGCATTAAAGAAAACCAAGGAGCTTGTGAATAAAGAATTTTTTGTACCTCAGCTCGATGGTAAGATACTAAGACACATCGCGAACTGTATTCCTTGTATAGTTGGAAATCGAAAGTGTGGTAAGCAAGAAGGCGAGCTTCATCCTTTAGATAAAGGAGAACATCCATTACAAACGTATCATATTGATTTCCTTGGGCCGTTGGAGTCAACAAATAAGCAGTATAAGCACATTTTGGCTGTCATTGACTCGTTTACGAAATTCGCGTGGCTTTATCCTACCAAGACGACATCTGCTAAAGAAGTTGTTTCAAAGCTGCAAATGCAAAGTATTCTGTTTGGTAATCCTGTATGGATTATATCTGATCGTGGCTCAGCTTTTACCTCTGACGAATTTAAAAATTACTGTGAAGCAGAAAATATCAAACATTTTCAAGTAACAACCGGTCTGCCTCATGCCAATGGTCAGGTGGAAAGGTTGAATGCGACAATAATTAATGTTTTGGCAAAACTTAGCGTGGAAGACCCAGCAAAGTGGTATCGTTTCGTTGGTGACGTACAGCAAGCACTTAATTCTACGTGCGTTAGAAGCATAAATAAAACACCCTTCGAACTTATGGTGGGTATCAAAATGCGTACAAAGAACGATCACAATATCAGACATCTAATAGAAGACGAATTTATTGAAAGTTTTGACGCCGAACGTGAGGCTATACGAAAGGCGGCAAAGGATCAAATCTTTAAAATTCAAAATGAGAATAAAAGGTCATTTAATCATCGACGTAAACCATCGAAAATCTACAAAATCGGTGAAATGGTAGCAATAAAACACACGCAATTCGGTGGTGGCCTTAAATTGAAACCAAAATTTTTGAGGCCCTACCGTGTTACCAAAGTTAAACTAACAGCCCTATTCTGTGCACTTGACAAATTCACCATCTTGCTTATTTGTCAAGTTTGATAATTTATCAAGTAATTGCTATTCTATGTAAAAAATAAAAAGCCTTTTCGCTGACAAATTGTCAATAAGTCAAACGCTCTTGATAATTTAATTTATACGGATAAACTTAAATTAGAATTCTGTTATTGTGCGATCGAGAGAAAATGGAAGATTTATTACTTTTGCTATTATTGTGGGAAGATCCTCTGGGGATTTTGGGCGTAATTTCAGGACGGTTTTGGGAACTCCCTCGGGGTCATTTGGGGGACATTACGGGATGGTTTTGGGGTTTCCATTGGGTGCTCCCGGGGTCATTTGGGGGTCGTTCCTATATCGTTTTGGGGACTCCCTCGGGGTCATTTGGGGATCATTCCGGTACAGTTTTGGGGACTCCCTCGGGGTATTTGGGGGTCGTTCCGGGATATTTATGGGGACTCTCTCGGGGTAATTTTGGCATGGCTTTGGGGACTCCCGAGGGGTCATTTGGGGATCATTCCGGGACGGTTTTGGGGACTCCATCTGGTCCTCCCGGCATCATTTAGGGGTCGTTCCGGTATCTTTTTGGGGACTCCCCGAGGTCATTCCGGAATGGTTTTGGGGACTCTTTCGAGATTATTTGGGGGTTATGACCCCCAAATGACCCCCAGACAGTCTCCAAAAAGATCTCGGAACGACCCCTAAATGACCCCGGGAGGACCCGATGGAGTCCCCAACACCATCCCGGAATGGCCCCCAAATGACCCCGAAGGAGTCCCCAAATGGATCCCGGAATGACCCCCAAGTGACCCCGAGAGGACCCCGAGGGAGTCGCCAAAACCACCCCGGAAAGACCCCGAGGGAGTACCCATAAACATCCCGGAACGACCCCTAAATGACCCCGATGGAGTCCCCAAAATCATCCCGGAAGACACCCAAATTATCCCGAGAGTCCCCAAAAAGATCCCGGAACGACCCACAAATGCACCCGATGGGGACCCCAAAACAATCCCGCAATGTCCCCCAAATGACCCCGAGGGAGTCCCCAAACCCGTCCCGGAATGATTCCCAAATGACCCCGAGGGAAACCCCAAATGCCCCGAGGGAGTCCCCAAAGCCATGCCGAAATGACCCCCAAAAAACCCAGCGGATTATTTTTTCCTATTCCAATTTCGGGGTTGGAAGCATAAAATGAGACATATCGCTCCAATTGCTCATGCGTAGCACGTTCCACTTTTGATTTCTTTGAAAAAACCATGATTTTAAAATATTTGTTACAAAAAATTAAGAACAATATTTAACTCTTACGTTTTTTCCATTTCGCGATTGTTGCACTAAACCGTTGATTTAAATGAAAATAACATACAGTCCATTAAAATAATAATTTATAAAATAAAAATAAATAATAAATTTAAAAAATGCTTGCTTGCAGTGGGCTTTGAACTCGCAATTTAGTTCAAGTTCAGTTTTGTCAAGTACACAGAATAACCCCGTAAATGACACATACGACGTTGTTCGCATTGGTGAAGGCGAAGGCTCGAAGCAAACCACAACGTGTGCAGAATACATGAAACCATGGGCAAGTGAATACGATGACGATCATGACGCATTCGAGACGAATGCATAGCAGGATGGCCGAATTGTGGGAATATAGAACAATCTACTTCAATAGTATTACACTGTACAGACTTTGATGTAATCGAGTGAGCGGATACTGAAATTTTCATGAACAGAAAAGATATAAATAGAGCAATAAGCAATCATTGAAGGGAGTTTCAATTTTTACAATTTTCAAATTCATTTCAAACTGTCACATTTTTTCAATTTTTTAATAAAAAACCAACAATTGTAATAAACATTTATTCAAGTGACCATATTGATGACAATTTGTGAGTGATCGCACCTAATGGATGGGGGGAAGCACTGCTACAACAACGAGCCCGTGACTGCCAGACCTTCGTCATTTAGAAAAAAATGTGCGATAAATTAGACCTTACTTTCGCCATTTTATAAAGGCTGATTTTCATATATTGTCTTCGTAACGATATGAGAAGCCATTAGCCTCATTGCCATTCAATAGTGGCTTTGTCCAGCCAGACACTCTTAATCCTTCCCTTATAATAAAATACGAACCAAAATGTTTAAAACAAAAATTAGAAATTTTGTTTGTGGTAAAAATTGCAGCTTTTATATTATGAAAAAGAACAGTTTAACGTTATAAACAGTGTAGCATTAGCAACGAGGGAATCTAGAGCGCGGCCCATACGACCATAGTGGTATGAGCTTCAATGGTACCAAAATTGCAGCTATAGTGCAAGGCCGCAACAAAATTCTCAAATCGCTTACCGGCAGCACTTGGGAAAAAGTTAAGAAACATTGCTAACAACATAAAAAGTTCAAGCGTTTATGTGCTATGCGTAGCCAGTTTGATTTAAGAACACACACTCGAAAAGGCTGCAAGCCTGCCAAAACACTGCCCTCGGAACTGCCATGTTCCATATTAAATAGTTAGGCAAGAGAGCTCAATATAAAGAAGCATATAGAAAATGTAAACAGTTTTTGCTGATTTGCCGGAAACCAACACCCTAGCAAGCCACTGCTTAATTAATATTCGGTACTTAAAAACATTAACAATCAATGTTATTGCACTCGTTTAACGATATTTTCGCGATTTGGAGGTATTAAGAAATTTTTTTAATTCAGGAGAGTCTTTAGTTGTTCAATTGTGGAATTTTCAGCCGAATTTCAAAAGCAACGAATATCTGCATTTCGTTTTAATATTATAGTGAAGTGTGAAAAATAAAAATCTATATATATATATAAAGAGAAAGGTTAAAATGTGTGTTAGTTGGTTGCCGGTGTTTGAATAGATGCGTAGGTTGATTTTATTCAAACTTTCACATAAGTTGCGTATAACTCACGCGATGGTTATTACATAGGTTTGGTTGCGATCGACTTACAGGGTCTCGAGATATAGGCCGAAACGTGGTCTCGGGTAGAATGTGCTTATAGAACATGGATAACAAATGAAAGCTCTTGATGAGTGCTTTAGTACAGGGTTTTTTCATACCTATTGGGGACTAGGGTGTCGAGATATAGGCCAAAGCGGGGATCAGGGTAACAGTAGGATGTATTTTTACATTATGGGTATCAAATTGAAGCTGTTGATGTGTGCTTTAGTACAGAGTAATATATTATACCGCTGGGTGACTAGGGTCTCGAGATATAGGCCAAAACGTGCACCCGGATACCCCTAGAATGTGTGGGTAATATGGATATCAAATTAAAGCTGTTGCTGAGAGCTCTAAAGTAATTTTCATTGTGATATTCTATTTAGTCGCATCAACCTGGCAAAACTGATAAATATGCATGCGAAGCCGAAATAAAGACATGAATTAATAATACCCACATTCCTATTTACATACATCCTATTCGATTTGCCTATATTAGTATTTACGATCCTTTTTTCCGGGAAGTAGACCAGAGACGAACTGGGACTGGGATTAGGACTAGGACTGGGACTGAGACTCGGAGTGGGACTGGGACTGGAACAAAATACATACCACCCACTGGGACAGGCAATAAGGTATGAGGAAGAATGAGAAGAACTTGAGAGAAGAGAAAAGAGAAGGAGACTGAGTAAGAGATAGAATGAGACGAAGATGGAGATAGATGAAGCGTGATCGTTATGACGAGGCATTTCCTACCTCGTTGTTTAACAGAATCTTGCCAAAAGTGCCAGTAGCAATGCTTTTTATGCCTACCATGTCGTCTGTTAAGCAACAATACTTGAAATCGACCTAAAATTTGTTGTCCTGGCGGATATTCGAAATTGCAAGTGTGAAAGAAGCTATACGATAAACTAAATGTTATATTCAATGGGGATCTTTACAAAAACCAAATTCAAAAGGAGGCTACAATTGTCACACTTATCAATGAACAGCTAAATACTGAAACTCAAAAGTGGAAAGAAATTTTATATAGAATTTTGGACACTATGTTTTTTTTTTGGGTGAAAGAGGCATAGCTTTCAGAGGTGAAAGTATATATATTGGTGAACGAAACAATGGAAATTTGTTGGGCATCTTAGAACTCATAAGCCATTATGATCAGATACTTAAGAGATAATTTGGAGAAAGTTAGGATTTCATAACAGCAGCACAAACGTTTACAAGTTAACTATCTTTCCCCATACATTCAGAACGAGTTTATAGAAATTTGTGCAAAACACGCGAGGGAAACTATATTCGATCAACGCAAGAAAGCCATTATCGTTGATGCTACGCATGTGCTAGTCACTTTGAACACACTACGTTCATTTTGCACTACCACCATTTCAATTCTAAATCAACAAATTTTACAATTCAGGAACGGTTTTTGGCTTTTGTGGATTGTAACAAAAAAACTGGTCAGGAAATCGCTGATTTAATTTGCCATACTCTAGGTAAACATGAAATTCCATTAAAAGATTGTCGTGTATAAGGGTACGACAACGGTGCCAATATGAAAGGAGCTTACAATGGAGCACAACGTCGCATTCTCGACAAAAACTCGAATACTGATTACTCACCTTGTGCAACCCACAGTCTGAATTTATGTGGTGTTGATGCTGCAGAATTTTGTACGGCTGCAACTACTTTCTTCTGGGTTGTACAAACATGTTTTACTATTTTCGGCAGCAGTCTACAGCGATGGGACATCCTCAAAAAAATGTACCCAGCTCTCTTCACAGTATTTCAGACACTAGGTGGTCGGCTAGAATTGAGGCAGTCAGACCATTCGCAAACCATATTCCAGGACTAACACACGGACTAAACGCATTACTTAAGCTAAATTTAACTTCACAAGCACACGGAGATATTCCCGGAATTCTCAAGTACATCAACAATTTCGAATATATCTTGCTGTCCTCAGTTTGGTTCAAAATACTGACTACCATTAATGAAAGAAACGTCGTACTCCAAGCTAGAGACGCCACCATAGTTCTCGAGGTCAAAATTCAGAAACAAAAATTCAGAAGTCAAAATTAAGAAGTCAAAATTAAGAAGTCAAATTTCAGAAGTCGAAATTCGGAAAGTAATCAGAGAGCAAAAAAACATTAAATTTTGCGCAAAATTTTATGTTTTTTTGCTCTCTGATTACTTTCTGAATTTTGACTTCTGAATTTCGACTTCTGAAATTTGACTTCTGAATTTTGACTTCTGATATTTGACTTCTGAATTTTGATTTATGAACTTTTGTCTCGGAGTTGTGACTTCTGAATTTTGGCTTTCTTAAAAAAGAGTACTGACTAATGTTTTCTGAAAAAATGTATTTCTGAATTTTTGTTTTCTGAATTTATGGGTGGAACCAATATATCGGCACTCTGATGTTTGTGAGTGTAGCATGTTGTAGCAATTTCCAACGAGAGCAAAATAAATAAGTTTGACACGTTATTGTTGACGTTTTTTTCATTTTCTTCTAACCAAATGTTTTCATAATAAAACAAATTGATTTCTTTCGCAAGAAGTTTGAATTTCGTTACATACTTGTGCACAAAATTTTAAGAATAAAAATAAAATATTCACAAAAAACGGTCGAATGCCAAAAAAACACTGGCTCGTTTGTTTTTAATAAACTAGGTTGTATTTATCTTGTATTTCGTTGGCTTTTTGGAATATTGTTTACACCAGTACTGAAACCGTATTAGGAGGGAAGGGGAAACAAATTTAAGAAAAAATACAAGAAAATAAATTAGGAGATGTGTATTAGAATAGAACATTTCAATAGTAGGGAAGCGGAAAGTGGATAGGTAATCTAAGTGCAGAATATGGGTATTAATCTAAATATTTATGGAATAAATTAATAAGCTTGCATACCTTACAGTCCTTCGTGCTTGTCAACCATACACGAATTGAATGATCATTTGAACACGAAGCAAATATGCTACCTTCATTGTGTACTCGAACCATGCGCACCCATTCTCTATGCCCAGCATATGTTTTAACACAGTATCTAATGGGAAATATAGAAACATTACACAGACAATTTTTTTAATACTAAGTAAACAAGAGACAGAATTAGAGAAATAGAGACAGAATGTAACTGTGCCGTTACTGTAAAACTGAAATGAACTGAAATAAGCAAGAAAACAACTACAAGCGCGTTTTCATAGCTCCCGCGGCCCAATTACCAACCTACTCAAGCCAAATCCTGTTACAAATATGCATGTGTCATACACATACACATATAGCATGCGAGGCTCTGGCGACTCCACGTTCCTCATGCAGGGGGTGACGCGGACGGAATGGCCTAGAAAGAATGTGGTCATACTAAATCGTTCTCGGGATGGTAGGGCTAGTACCTCAATGGTACTTGTTACTGGAACGAGTGGGATCTATATCCGGCAAAAGACCTTCACAGTTTATTTCCAGATCGTATAAGAAGAGAATTAGACCTTTTCAAGGATGTATATATTAACTAGGAAAACATAACTTACTGTGAAAATGTTTCCAGTGAATCACTTTTTTCACATATTTTCGGGTTTTGTCAAGTTTAGTGTTATCTGTATGCACTTATTTATTGCAGACTGCACCAACTCTGACATGCATCAGAACTGGAAATTAGAGAATTAGAGTTCAATGGGTTTTCAGTTTTTTTAAATATGTTGAAAACTGACTAATTCAAAATTTGAAAGAATAAAAATCAAATTGCATCGAAACGACTCAGAAATGTTTACTTGGAAATTGTCATATATGTAATACTTCTACATTGCTACAAAAAGCTAAGTACATTACCCAACATCAGAGTGCCGATATATTGCTGTTTACATGTTTTTGTTTTTGTATTCAATAATCGAATGTACCAAAATTTAAGGTTTTCCTTGCCACACTTATGCTGCTACAATCACAAACATTTTATAGGCTGTCTTACTTTGATTTCGCATCCAAAACACATTGCGAGCATTTTCTATTAGCAATATAGGAGTATTACATGCATGGCAATTGTAGTCTAATATGACTGCAACTTATCTAGTTCTCAACCGTGTACTGGCGTACGTGCCTGAGAAAAAAAAAAAACATATTCGTCATAATGATTATTCCGGAAAAAACCACACAACTTACGATAGGGTATATATCATTTTCCCCTTGTCAATTAACCCAATTTGTACTAAAAGTTATGTCATTCCGAACACTTCCTTCAATGACATTCATGAAACAGCTGATTTGTCAGCCTTCAAAAATTGCCCACTTGAGTTTCCGGAAAAACTTCTTTCTTTTCTTTTTTGGGAACGAACGTGTAAGGAGGTAAGACCAGCAGAGACACGCCAACATAATCATGAGTTCAAAACCACGTTTAATGGTATAACCAAATGATATAAATATATATTGACGCGGTTATATAAATATTATTTAAAGTAGTAAATAAAAAGTGTGCGCTTCAAATATTTTAATCGGCAACGCGTGTTAAATCTCTGCTGGCTACGAGGCTGCAACCACCATCCAGATTTTAATTAGCTGCTACCACCATCAAGACTCGGAAACCACCAGGAGGAGGCCGATCCTCTGCGAATCAGCATCATCATCCTACACCAGGAAGCCACAAATTCGTGACACAGATAAATAAACATATTTTCTCTCCCAAATATATTGCTTTTTATCCTAATTGAATTTTACTGCTCCCAAAGTAAAATATTTTTAACTTTGCCGTGCCAATAAATGTTATGTTAAATTAAACATGCACCAAAGTAAAAATAACTTAACATTATATCTACGTGTGTGTAAACACGTGCACACACTAAGCTAATTGCGACAAAAGGTGTTAACATTTTATATTCCGAAGGAAATTATACATTAATTTAAAGAGGAGAAAAAGAAAAATCTTAAATCGCGCTAAATATTACATAGGAATTGGCTTTCTTATCTAAAGAAAACCAAAGGGTAATTTAGTAAAGAGTTACCCCTTTTAACTTATTGTTAACCTAACTTAATTAGGTCAATGAAAATAAAATCTAATTAGAACGATAATAATTGTTAAATAATGATTAAAATAAGAGTGTCATTTTGGCATTTCTGAGGGCCAAAATAAGCATTAGTCTCCCTCAACAAGAGTTGGTTTTCTCCGTTTAGTTTTATCTTAAAGTCTCGATTTCAATGCACACCTACATTTTACATATTTATACACATGCATGCTGTCACGTGATTTAGGAGATCATCACATTTAGTGATCCCTCCCTTACTATTCTTCTGCTTTTCAATCGAAATTCTTGTCGATTTGTTTCATTTCATTTCTTACAATAACTAAAAATATGAATACTTATTAGGGTGGATAGGAAAATAAATAACATATGCATATATGAAACAAACATAAACCTAAGATTTCAGCGCACACAGCAAGGAGGCCTCTTCGCTACGTGGGACTGCTTTATTGACACCAATGTAAGTGATATTGAATTATTATTTTTCACTAATTATAAAAACAATTTTTTTTTCATCCATATGTACCTATATACGTGTGTATATACACAAGTGCGGTTGTACCCGCGGAATTAGTGTACTTAAATTTCTTTTACGTTTGGTTTACTATCCTGATCTTCTCTTCTAAGTGATCATACATACGATGATACGTACATATGGAGGAGCTTAGTTTGTTGAGCTACATACATACACAACTATGCAAAGATTATGAACGAACTGGAATTCATTCATAATATAAAGAATTTCATTTTTTTTTGATTCACTCAAACTTTCTGCCAACATTGTTTTTATTTGAGAACCAAACGTGGTAGACTCTGTTCTCCCACTCTTCCCTAGTTCTTGGTTTGCTCCTTTCCTGTTTCTTTGCGAAAACCAATGCATGTGTATGTAGGTATGTAATTAGAACATGAAAATTACATACTTTAAGAATATAGGGCAATGACCAAATACGATACCAGCTGTTGAGGTAGGTTAGTTATTGTCTTTTTGTATAAGACCCATCAAAAAATGTGTTAGTAGTTAAGTGATAGAAGCATATGTGAAATTTGAAAGTTGAGTTTCTTCTCTTAGAATCCTAAGTACCATAAGCACATAATTATGCCTTGATTGTAAATAAATATAGTTTTTATAATGGATTGCTAAAATAATTAGTTTGGTCTGATCGAAGGAAGTGGGGGGTGGTCTAATGGGGCCTTATAACCATCTTAAAGGCCAAGGTAGGGTGGGTTTAGAGCAGCCGAAACCTATATATGTGCTGCAAGGTGATAAGGGTTGAACACGTAAGTACGCTTGTAGAAGTAAGATTCAGGTGATAGTTTTCTTTACGTTTAGTGTGCAAGTATAAATATTTCTTGTTAGGACTGTAGAATAGGGAGAAGGTATCTTGGTCCTGTAGCTGTTTGAACTACCCCGCCCCAGGCTGAAGCTCCGGGAACAAGCCAGTGCACACGCGGCAGCTACAGGAGGCATCTCACAAGACCTTCTGAACGATACTCAAACGTTTCATAGCACCCTTTTCACAGATACCATAACAACCGAATATAAGCTTTTTACCAATTTTGGTAGACAAAACTTCATTCTTTACCTTTCTTACCATTCACACCTTTTAGAAAATGTGAATATTTGCGTATATTCACCCAACAAACCAAAATTTTTTTGAAGAAGAAGCATTTCGTAAAATATAGTGGTCTTACTCTTGGTGGTCACAAGAAATCGTGCATCATATCAACATCGCCGTCATAATCATTTTGTTGGACATCGGATCCAGTTGGAAAATTTCCAGAAGGTTGGAGTAACGGAATCAATTTGTTCAAGTGCAAGTAGCAGCACAATTTTTCCCTGAACCCATATTTTTTTTAGTTCGCTGCTTTGCATTTTTTGTATTACATCGCTGCCGCTACTCCGTCAATTCGCTGCCGACACTACATTACATTTATCACCTTTGGCAATTCGGCTATGGTCGCTTAGCTTTGGGCACATTTCTTTCGCTGCCGCTGCTGTAACTGCTGCTATTTCTTCGCTGTTTGCGCTATCGCCAACTTCGCTGGCATATAATTTCTCTGCCAAAACTCCGGTAAATGGGCTGTTCATTTGGGATTTCTTGCTATCGAAATATTTGTCGCTACCCAACGAACGATTGAACGGTGTTTCCTGCCATTAGTCATTGTACTCTATTTTTCCATCGCAAAAAATAAGCACCTACTAAGTTTTAGCACATTTTACAATGTCTCTCGAGGAACTCAAGCAACAGCGAGCTAATATAAAGAAAACATATTTCTCGCATCAAAAATATTGTTGAGGCCAGTTTACGACCAGGGTGTAAAGTTTTGTCACCTGCCGAATATAAATGTCGACTTGGTATTCTTGAGTCGTTTTTCAAAAATGTGTTGTTTACACAAACGGACATCGAAAACTTGATTTGGAGGACAATGGTCGTGTTGACGGAGGAGTAGTACATAACAACTAAATTTATCATTCAGTCCAGATTTCTGAGGATTCAAACGCTTCACTGTCAGATACCACTTGTGTTATCCAGTCAGGTTCAAAATTACCTAAGCTAAAACTTCCGTCATTCGGTGGCAAGTATTCTGCATATCAAAATTTTATTCAATTCAATTCAATTCAATTTATTTAACACATTTGTACAAGTGAGACTATTGTCTCTTAAAGTACTCGATATTTGTATATGTGTACAATATAATAATGTGAGTATAACAATATTTATATTAATATAAAACAAATAACAGAAATAGACAATGTAGATTCGAGAAAATAGCTAGAATAGTGTTTTTCGTATATCAAAAAATTCAGACAAAGCCAATTTAAAGCGCGATGCATTGGGCTCATTTTTAATAAAATTAGGTAATGAGTTCCATACTTTGATAGTACTGACAAAGAACGTCCTTGATGATGAGAGATATTTATGGTGTGGAACGATGAGGTTACAGGTTCTGTCAGATCTAGCAAAACATGAATTTCGGAATAGGTATTCTGGTTGTTTTTTATAAATTAATTTATTCAGGAAAATTAGATTGCGATAGTTTAGGAAGGTAGTAAGACTGCAATCAAGTATTTTAAACGAAAACTCTGATATGTGGTCAAATTTACGCTTCAAGTAGATATATCTTGCACAATTGTTCAATGCAAGTTGTAGCTTATTTCTAGACCTGCAGTCTATATCACCAAACACTAACCCTCCCAACGAAATGAAAGGAACTATTAGTGATCTGACTAACATTAATTTGACATTTGGAGGAATGAAAGCAGCCGTGTACCACAATTTCCTTAACACAAAATAAATTTTTGATAAAACGTAGTTAATATGATCAACACAGTTAAAATTGGAATTTAGTTTGAACCCTAAACTATTAACGACCGACTCATACTTAATGGTAATATCCTGTAGTATAACCGATGGCAAATTCTCTACTAGTTTCGGAGAGTGCGAAATGCAAATAGCTTTTGTTTTAGACGCATTTAGATTTAAATTATTATCACTCGACCACGAAGAGATGCTTCCGAGATCCTCGTTCATCCTACAAACCAAATCTTCAGATAAGCCAATAGGGCGAGATAGATATATTTGTGCATCATCAGCATATAGATGTATTGAAACACTTTTACAGCAATGAGTAATATCGTTAATGAACATACTGAACAAAACTGGTCCAAGTATAGATCCCTGAGGCACCCCCGAGCACAGGCACTTCGTCTCAGAGCAACCACTTTTAACTACTACCTTCTGCCAACGATTTGTAAGATAGTTTTCGAGCAATCTTGAAGCGCTAGAAGAGAATCCAAAGTAGTGTCGTAATTTCATTAAGAGAATGGAATGATCTACTGTGTCAAAGGCTTTCGAAAAATCTAAAAGTGACATCACAGTCAAATCACCCCTATCGTAGGCAGGGCGGATGTCTTCAATTACCTTGAGTAAAGCCGTCGCACAACTATGGCTCGCTCTATAACCAGACTGGCATTCTGAGAGAAGGTTTTTCTTATTGAGGTATTCGGTGATTTGGGCCACCACTAACTTTTCCCAGATTTTAGAAAGAGCGGGTAATATGCTTATCGGCCGAAAATCCATTGGCAAAACAGCCGATGGCTTTTTAGCAATAGGAATAACTTTTGCTATCTTCCAAGCATCGGGAAAAGTTGAAGTCGTTATCGAAAAGTTAATAATATGTGTTAACGTTGAAACAATGTTGATTGCAATAAGTTTTACAAACCTAAGGCTTATACCGTCGTCACCAACGGCATTGGACTTTATTGAGAATATACATCCTATGACATCATCCTCTGTAACTCCGAAAAATTGAAATTTGTTATTATCTGGTATGTACATCACGTTTTCATTAAGTTTGAAATTTTGATTATTTATATAACTACTCGACTGTAAAAAGAAGTCATTGATGGAGTCAGGGTCCAAATCGCATTTCGAATCATTTTTACATGCAATCCCTATTGATTTGAGATTTTTCCACAAGTTCTTGGTTGGTAAATTAGTGTCAAGCTTTGTTTGAAAAAAAAGTCTTTTAGAATTTCTTACTGTGAGTGTAGCATGATTTCTGGCCAGACGATAACATTGCCAGTTTTCAAATTTTGTAAGACTTACTACGACCTTTGATAGCCAGCAGAACCTCTTTTGTGAACCACGGCTGTTTATTTGTTTGGGACTTTACCGCCTTTAGAGGTACATATTTAGTAAATAGGTAATTTAAAAGAAACATGAAATAACTGAGTTTTTGGTTAATATCTGAAAACATCCATACGCGGTTCCAATGTAAAGAATCAGCTTCGCACATTAGTTCAGAGATATTAACTGACTTAAAATCCCTATAATAAAATTGTGTTTCGGTATTGCAATTAAAATCTATATCATACGATATAAACAACATGTCATGATCCGATATTCCCGCAACTGAGAACTGGTCAAAATAAAGTACACTGGAACGGTCCGAGGTACATATTAGGTCTAGCAAGTTAAATTTGCAATTTGGTGAAAATCTAGTAGGAGATTTATTGACAACGTCTAAGCCAGCGGAATACAAATTATCCATTAATGTCATTGACCTCAAGTCATTGTTTAATAGGTCTGTGTTAAAGTCACCACAGACCAAAATAGGTTCATATTTGCATATAAATTCAGACAATTTTAGGAAAAAATTGTCTAGCTTATGGAATTTACTGGGGTTGTACATACACACAACTAAACACTTCTTTAATGCATCACTAACTTCTATAATCAAGTACTCAACAGGATCATTTTCGTTGGATTTGAAGATAACCTGATGTCTCAGCGATGTTTTACAATATATGGCAACACCTCCACCTCTTGCCCCGGTTTTCCTATCATTCCGTGCCAATGTGTAAGAGTGTAGTTATAAAATTCATCCTCAATATCCTCTCTAAACCAAGTCTCAGTCACACAAAGTATGTCAATTTTTGTATTTTGCAAAATTTGGTTCATGTAATCAAGTTTCTGTAAATTAAGACTACGTGCATTTATGTGGCAAAGCTGCAAACCTGCATGACTGTTGCTTACAAGGGTTAAAATGATCTTGAGACATACGTTGTCAGTACTCAGATACTCATTTTCACTGATCATTAGGATTAATGCATTTAGCGCTGCGTAATGGGCTTTGGTTTGTAGAATTGAAAGTAATAAATAAAAGAGGAATTTGCAAATGATAAACATACATATTTGAAAAAGTAAGAGAGAAAGACAAAAAAGTAAATGTAGTAATAAACATGCTTGCGTCGTTGTCGAAATTCGTCATCATTGTTTGCCTTCGCTGACAAGAGCATTTATATCTTCTCTGCTTTTCACCAGCTTCGCCTCCGTTTTTCTCTGCACTCTCACGTATACTCTGCCTCTAATGCTAAAAGCAGAAGCTAATGAACCCTGGCGCTTCACAAAAGTAGAAACAGCTTTAAGCAGTTGATTTCTATCGTGCGCTGAGTTAAGTTTAATTATAACAGGCACATAATCATTATTTGAATTTTTGTGTTTGTTTGAGCGCATACGGAAAGCTTGACGAATGGCAGGTGTCTCATAACTAATTGCTTCACACAGTTTGCTGAAAATTTCTTTAACATTGTCGTCATTTGAATTCGGTATACCATTTATCACGATATCAGTTGACACAGCTTTTTCCCCAAGATCCTCAATTTCCTCACGCAATGCATCAATCTTGGTTTTGAGAAATGCAAACTCAGTTTGTGCATTTTCGACACCCGCTACTCTTTGTTCACATCTTTCTATTCTATCTTTCGCATTCGCTAACTCACCCGTAAGCTCGCTCATTTTTTGCATAACTCTATTCTCCATGGATTGCATTGACTCATTAATATGTTTAATAATATTTTCTTCGTGCGTTTTGAGTTTTTGTTCACACATTTCATTTATGTGTTCAATGATATTTTTTTCATGCTTTTCGAGTTTTTTCTCCCATATTAGCATAAGCTGTTCGGCTGATATACTCTCACCTTGCATTTTTCGGTCCGCGTTCCGTGATTGTGTTGAAATTGATGCATTAGGCGACAGCGAAGTGATTGGTGACGATACATCATTCCGCGCCAAAAGCCCTGGTTGTTGTTGCTTTGTGAGCCTTGTATTCGGTTTACTCATTTTGCCACAAAAGAAAACCAAAAATAAACACCAACTCGAAGATTTTAGATTAAAGTTGCTTTTTACTTGTTTGGAATGTAACCACTTTTATAAAAAACTAGCAGAATTGCATAAATATATCACCAAACACTTATTTGGTACAAATTTACGTAAATAAAGCAAAGAAAACAGCAATCCTTTGTCAGCGAAACAAAAACACGTCTACACAGCGAACATTACTCGGCAAATTATTACTCCTTTTAAACAAATCATCGATAGAGAGTTTAGCATATCTACCATAGAAAAATTCAATCACTTTATTTATTTGTTTGTTAAAGTCAACACAGACACTGTTTAGGTCACCAGCCTAAATATATTTTTTAAAATAACTTTCGGGTCACCCTAATGCGCCCGTACTTTGATTATTACCGGTAACTGTCCTTGCACAGCCGAGAACTAATTGAGTAGGGGAAAACTCGACGAAAGTTAGTAATCGGCGGGTGTCATGGACTCTTTCTTTTCTTTTCAATTCACTTTTTCTGAACGTCTGCAAGTGAGCTCCAGCAACCAAACCGAAGGTAAGAATTCCTGTTTTTCAAGTGTAAATTCGATAAAGTTAAGCTAGTGTGATTCCGCAAATACTTTAAAATTTAAATTTTCCACTTACTTTTGAATTGTTGAATAAAGAAAGTTTGTTATTAATTAGATTAGTGAAAGTGTTGGTTTTTCCTTAAGACACTAACTAGTTCCTTTTTATCTTTCTTTTTGGTGTTACGTGCGAACGAATCCCCATCGTCCCGAACTGCAGGTAATCATTGGTCCTATCGCGCCAGGAAAACCGAAGTGAACACAATATTCAGCCAGCGCATTAAAATTTAAAGTGCAAATTTATCAGCAAAATTATTTAGAATCGACGGTGCAAATTTGCAAGAAAATAAGTTGGAATTTTAAAGAAATACCAACGATCGGCCATTAATAAGCGACGAGTGGTAATAGCGAGCATTCTATAGGCACAGTTATCACATCACATAATCATCGCATCATACAGTCAACACTTCATACAGTCCGCACATCATACAGTCCGCACGTCATACAGTCCGCACATCATACACTCAACACATCTAACCAAATATCATAAAAACAAATCATCACTTAAACGATACAAGGTACGTTGGTTTTATTGGTTCATGCACCACCATTTTTTTTGCAATACGTGTAGAAGTGAACTTGTGATAGATTTATAATTCGAAGTAGGTGGAAATTTCGTGTTTTTTAAACACACCAATCGCCTTTTGACTATCGGTTGACTCCCCCACCAGTGGTAAGAGTCCTCCGACACAGCTCAAGGCAGACAGGCAGTGATTTTTTTTCTCTCGCTTTCGTCACTTCCACTGCACTGTGCAACATAAGACTTAGGGATAGTTTCCTTTAATTAAAAAGTTCGACAAGAAGTACACAACACTTTTATTTCCACCTGGTTGATGTTTTTTGTAAACTTGTCACAAATTCACTTCAGTTTATATACACTTGTACACAATATCCACGCCACTGCGACTTATACACCATTGGATGGCTAGTGGCAACTGAGGCTTGTAGTAGACAATATTCACTTACAGTCCGTATAAAGTTATTTTGGAAATTGTGTATTAAACAGAGAAAAATCAAAATAAATAAGTTTATTACGCTTTTCACTTTCGAAGAAGTACACAATTGCGTTCAATTCCTTTTTTTTTTTGGAATACTAATTTGGTTTGGCACAATTAGCCCACTTCATTTTCATCAAACACCAATTTTGATACAATAAATTTTCACTCAAATTTCTATCTGTGTCACTTGTAGAGATTTCAACAACAATACACAAATAATTAGGCACATTAAATCTTGAAAAAGATTTCTATCTGTGTCCATTCTTATAGTTTCGCTTTCGTTGCAAGCACAATACTCCAGAGTCGTTACTTCCGCTCTCGTTCCTTAAAAGAGATAAGATATTTAAAATAACAAAAAAAAAATGGAGACCTACATAAGAATGACAGACTCCATAGTGGAGTTTGAGCAGGAGTTCAATGCGAAGCCAATCGCTGAACAAAACAAACACACCCTTGCAATACAGCAAGAGGAGCTGAAATCACTATGGAAGAAGACAAAGTCACTTTATGAAGGTCTCTTCAACTCTACAGATATAACGAAAGAGAACCTGCAATCCATTAAGCAGAAAAATAAAAGCTGTTTCGCATGCTATATGAAATGCATGGCTACAATCGCTGCTGAAGTGGAAAAATTAGCACCACCTCCAAATGCCCCTGCCACAAAAGTGGAAACCAATCCCAGTCATGGACATAAAATTCGGCTACCCCCTTGCGATACCGATGTGTTTAAAGGTTTCTTGGCCGGCTTTTAGAGATATGTCTAAGGCAGAAGACTCAAGGGGAAGCAAAAGAAATAGTAGAAAGCTGCTCCCTGACGAATGAAGGGTTTGAAACAGCCTGGAAAAACTTAAAAGACAGGTATGAGAATAAGCGTGTCCTAGTAAACACGCAATTGAAGCTTTTGTTTAATCTTACGGCAGTCGAATACGAATACGGAACAGCAATAAAAAAATTACAACGCGAAATAAATAACTGCATATCGGCGCTTCAATGTCACAAAATCGACATTACAAACTGGGATGCAATTATAACATACTTATGTTCCACAAAGCTCCCGGAATCCACCTTGGCGCTATGGGAACAAACCGTAGAGAAGAAAACGGACATCCCAAAATGGGAAGATATGGACAAATTCCTGTCCAGCCGTTTTCAGACTCTAGAAACTGTGTCTGACATAAAGGGTAGCAAACCATCCAAGCCGCCCAAAACTCACACGAATAGTTCAAAGAGAATCCTGCTCCATAAGACTGGGTTCCCTTATAGATCCCTTAGTATGTATTGATACAGTGGTTCTGGTCCTACCTCAGTTGACAGGGGATCTTCCAACATGTCAAGTTGACGCAATGACTCGACAAGAGTTCCCTGATTTTGTTCTGGCGGATAAAAGGTTCTTCGTTAACGAACCAGTGGACCTAATCCTAGGAGGCGACATTTATCCTCAAGTAATTCTAGACGGCATACGGAAGAACGTCTTAAATACCCTTCTCGCCCAAGAAACCGTCTTCGGTTGGATATTAACCGGTCGCACAGAAACAACTCAGCCAATTAATAACCGAGTATCTTTTTTTAATGAAATCAGCATCGAGAAACAATTGACTGCCTTTTGGGAGCTAGAAGATATCCCTAAGAAAAGCTCCCTCACTGAGGATAATGTCTATTACGAGGCACTTTACAAAGAGACAACAAAAAGGAATACTGATGGGAAATACATCGTAGCTCTACCATTCAAGCAGGGGTTTCCAAACAGCATCACATTAGGGCCCTCTCTGAAAAGCGCTTGCTCTCAGTTTTACCGAAACGAGACGCGCCTATCGAAAACGCCAGCCCTACAAACTGAAAACAACAGAGTATTAGCGGAATACGAAACACTAGGGCATATGACAAAAGTTCCCACAATTATCCCTCCCCATTCAACAAATTGCTATTTTTTGCCTCATCATGCGGTAATAAAAGAGAAGAGCACGACTACAAAAGTAAGAGTAGTTTTTAACGCATCGTGTTCCACTGCCAATGGCACTAGTTTGAATGACGTGTTATAAACCGGCCCCGTACTGCAGGCCGACCTAACAATTCTGCTCCTTCGTTGGTGATTCTTCAAATATGTCCTTAACAGCGACATAGAGAACATGTATCGCCAAATATGGGTAATGCCCAACCAAACCCAGTTTCAAAGAATAGTATTTCGCAATAATCAAGGGGATCCTATCAACGTCTATGAATTAAAGACAGTAACGTTTGGAGTTAACTGTGCTCCTTATCTGGCAATAAGAACACTGCACCAACTAGCAGACGATGTAGAGACTTCATCACCCACAGCAGCCAGCATTCTACGTACAAGCATGTACGTCGATGACGTGCTAGCAGGAGGCCACAGCATCGAGTCAACGATTAAAGCTCGGGGGAAGTCACCCACGCACTACGGTCAGCAGGTTTTTCTTTGCGAAAGTGGACTTCGAACTGGAGCCGAATACTGAAAGGAATCGCAAAATCCCACTTAAACGAAGATTTTCTGGAATTCGAGGATGCGACTACAGTCCAAACATTAGGCATCAGATGGAACGCGCATTCGGATTATTTCTATTTTACCGCAAAACCTATCGAAAATCGTGGGGTCCTGACGAAAAGGGCAATACTTTCAGCGATCGCCAAACTCTTCGATCCTTTGGGATGGCTCGCGCCAGTCACCATAGTAGCCAAGATCATAATGCAAAACATCTGGCTGGAAGGAACTGACTGGGAAGAGACAGTGTCCACGCGTACCCTAGATAAATGGCAAAGCTTTATGGAGGACTACCCGGATATTAACAATATTCAGATACCAAGATAGGTAAATTTTACACCAAATGCGGACGTTGAATTACATGGGTTCTGCGACGCATCCGAAAAAGCCTATGCAGCTACAATATTTCTTAGGGCAAGGGTTAATGAGGAGGTCCACGTCAACCTACTAATGGCGAAAACAAGAGTAGCTCCCGTAAAAACAATTTCGCTATCCAGATTAGAACTGTGTGGAGCAATCTTGTTAGCCGAAACTTTAGAATCAGTGCGCGAAAACCTGAACTTGGGTAAATTCCATAAACATCTATGGACTGACTCAACGATCGTTTTAGCGTGGATTAAAAAACCTCCCTGCTCTTGGTCAACATTTGTTGCTCATCGAGTAACCAAAATCGCAGAAAAGGTAGGAACAGTGCCTGGCACCACGTAGAGTCTGCATCAAACCCAGCAGATTTGGCCAGCAGAGGGATGTCAGCAAAAAACCTAGTCGCAAGCTCCTTGTGGTGGCAGGGACCTTCTTGGTTACAAGAAGACAATTCAAAGTAGCCAAATCAAGAAAAGGAGTATCAGACGAATATTGAGCAAAAGCGCCTAAAAGCCTTTACCACATCAAAAATAAATGGGAATGAGGATATCCTAGAAAGGTTTTCAGAACTTTCAAGAGCCTTGCGGGTCATATCATATATTATAAGGTTTTCGAAAAGAACCAATACTAAAACAAAATCTTCCTTTAAAGCGGAATCGTACTTCATTTCACCCAATGAAATTCAGGCCACGACAAGTCGTTTAATAACTCTCTACCAACGGAAGCATTATTCGGAGGAACTTTCGAGTTTAAAATCCGGCAAACTCATCGGTTCAAAGAGTGAAATCCTGCCTCTTACCCCCCTTGTCGATGAAAAGGGCATATTGAGGGTGGGCGGTCGTCTTTCAGGGGCCAAAGATCTTCCCTACAGTGAACGGCACCCGATCATTCTGCCGTATGACTGCCGGCTAACACGACTTCTTGTCCAGTTCATCCACAAAGATACCCTGCATGGTGAGAACCAACTTATGTTTCGTCGCCTACGCACAGAATATTGGATCCCTAGGGTAAAAAATATGATCCGATTGTTCATACATAATTGCAAAACCTGCACCATATTCCGCAAACGGACCCAAACCCAACTGATGGGAGATCTACCTCCAGAGCGAACCACCTTTTCCCGGGCTTTCACCAATACGGGGGTAGATTTTGCCGGAACATTTGACATCAAATCTTATAGCGGAAGAGGATGCCGCATATCAAAGGGTTACGTCTGCCTCTTTGTCTGCTTTGCCGCCAAGGCGATTCATTTAGAAGTCGCGAGTGACCTCAGTACCGCCGCCTTTTTAGCAGCTTTCTATCGGTTTGTCGCCAGGTGTTCTTCGGACTATACTCCGACAACGGAACAAACTTCGTCGGTGCCTCTCGAGCACTTTGATCCGAACTCAAAGCTTTCCTCGCCGATGCGCGTAACCAAACCCTATCGAAGTACTCTCACCCAACCCTTCAATGGCACTTCATACCTGCAGCCGCCCCTCATATGGGCGGACTGTGGGAAGCTGGAGTCAAAAGTTTTAAAACCACTTCAAAAAGATAGCGTTGGACTATAAATTTACTATGGAGGAGTTCAGTACCCTTCTTTGCAGAGTTGAGTCTTGTCTCAACTCGAGACCTCTGAGCCCCTCCTCCAACGACCCGTCCAGCTTGGAGCCACTCACTCCGGGACACTTGCTCATTGGCGGTCATCTACTAGCCCCACCAGAGATTGACGTCAGTGAGAATCGTGCCTCACTTGTCAACCGCTGGGAGAAGCTGAAGGCATTACATCAAACGTTTTGCAAACGGTGGAAGTCCGAATATCTCACCGAATTGCAAAAACGCACCAAGTGGAAACACCCGCAAGCGCATGTCTTCAACCTGTCTCTTTCCACCTTTGTCATACCCGAGAAATGGAAAATGGCCAAGGTGGTCCCGCTACTAAAGCCTGGGAAACCAGCTAACGTAGGTGAGTCATATCGTCCGATATCTCTCCTATCGCCAGTGGCAAAGACGCTTGAAGCCATTTTGCTCCCTTATTTCCAAGCACATTTGCAGCTAGCCCCTCATCAGCATGGCTTCAGAAAACTTCATAGCACTACCTCCGCGCTAAATGTCATTAGCACCCAGATAAATTGCGGTTTGAATCAATATCCCCACCATAGAACAGTACTCGTAGCGTTAGACCTATCAAAAGCTTTTGATACGGTCAACCATGGCTCGTTACTGCAAGACCTGGAAGGGTCTACCCTTCCCCCATGTCTTAAAAGGTGGACCGCAAATTATCTGGGTGGTCGGCAGGCATCGGTGCAATTCAGAAACGAAACATCAAAACAAAGGAGAATTAAACAAGGGGTGCCACAGGGTGGTGTCCTATCCCCACTTTTGTTTAATTTCTACATATCTAAGCTACCTTCACCACCGGAAGGAGTCACAATCGTTTCCTACGCCGATGACTGCACAATAATGGCCACAGGCCCAGGCCCAAAGATCGATGATCTATGCAATAAAATAAACGGCTATCTCCCTGATCTCTCCAGTTTTTTCGCCTCGCGAAACCTGGCATTGTCACCGACTAAATCTTCCGCGACCTTATTTACAACATGGACGCCCCAAATGTCGACCATATTGAACATCCACGTCGATGGCACTACGCTACCGACTGTCCTACACCCCAAAATCTTGGGTGTGACGTTTGATCAGGATCTACATTTTGGTGCGCACGCAACCGAAATTGTTCCAAGAATTCAGAGCCGTAATAAAATCCTCAAATCCCTTGCTGGCAGTACCTGGGGAAAAGATAAAGAAACGCTCTTGACCATATACAAAGCAATTAGCCAGCCGATTACGTGTTACGCGTCACCCATATGGTCGCCAAGCCTAAAAACCACCCACTGGAAGAAGCTACAGGTCTTCTTATGTGCCCAGAACACCATCTACATAATGAGGCGAGAATACTCCCCATCAGGGAGAGAAATGAGATGCTGACCAAACAGTTTCTGTTGAATACCCAGAAACCTGGGCATCCCAACAGACATCTGATTGACGAACCAGCACCGCCTAGGGGCCTAAGGAGTCATCTCCGTAAGCATTTTGAGGAAATACGGCACCTGAGAACCCAGCCGTATGAAGCGGAAAAACACAAGCAGGTCCTTGGTGAACTCCATAGACAGGCGTCGGACCTTTATGTCGGGAATTGCCCGGTGAATCCAGTACTTGAAGAAAAATATCCAGAACTCACAGAAGAGGAGCGCATACTCCCCAGGGAAACGCGTGTCACTCTTGCTCAACTTCGTTCTGGATACTGTAACAGGTTAAACTCTTACCTATCCAGAATCAACCCCGGCATACAAAATGTATGCCCTGCTTGCAATGTGTCCCCACATGACACCAACCATCTCTTTAATTGTAATGTGGAACCAACGCCTCTAACACCCCTTTCCTTATGGTCCACCCCTGTTGAAACGGCAAGTTTCCTTGGACTCCCGTTAGAGGATATTGATGACAATTTGTGATCGGTCGCGGCTATTAGGTGGGGCGAGCATTGCTACAACAACAACAACAACCCGCAAGCCAATCTGAAACAAGGGGACCTGGTAGTCATAAAAGAGGAAAATTTACCTCCGAACGAATGGAGATTAGGACGAATAACCAAACTCCATTATGGAGCCGACAATCGAGTTCGAGTCGTCGAGCTTGATACGGCGAGAGGGCACACGACGAGACCAATCACAAAGTTGGTCCTGCTTCCTCCTTGCGAGGAGAGGGTCGGAGATCTTTAATATCCCACTTCGCATTCTCCCTAATTCCACTTCTTTTCTAGTCAGGGTGTGACACCGAATTAGGGATCTGAAGCTTGTCTACAATTCTTATTATCCTATTACAAATTATCCAAGACCAGCAAACCCTTCATGCAACACTCCTTAGGAACAAATTTCAAAACAACGATGCGGTTGGCCACTTGCATTGCTCTTTAAAATAAGTCTAAGTTTAAAAGCTTTCTTATCAGCCATGAAATTATCAGCCAAGGAGAATTTCTGTCTGCAAACCTATATTTTATCTAAACAATAGTACACCTTTGCAGATGGCATTGGGTTAAGATTGCCTAATGTTTAGTTATAAAGGTGAATACGAGCTCAAGTGGGAACGCGTGGGTTAGGCCATATCTATATATATATATAACCTAACTAATTCACCTCGGCGCAAGACTTGCTTTCATTCGCCCGTGGCCTTGCTTTGGGCATGAGTGAAAGGCAAGCTCCTATGTTTGGCGGAGCCTTTCACACACCTCCTATAGTGGCGGAGTCACACACAACCGCTCCTTAGTTTCACGGAGCCAAAAAAACTGCCTATGTTTTGGCATGAGTGAAATGTACGCTCCTATGTTTAGCGGAGCCATTCACACACCTCCTATTTGGCGGAGTCACATTCATACAAAAAAAACAAAATGGGGGCCACACCAACACGTTCCCAAAATTTTACTCATGATAATGGCATATCTTCAACATGCTCCTCTACGACTTTCATGGCTGACAAAAAAAAAGTTTCTCCCTAAAATTTAAAAGCTGATAGCTTAGTGCACAAAGTTTTTTTTTAATGTGCGTGGTGCACAAAAAGTTTCCAATCATTTTTTATTTTAACTTTATTTCAAAAAAACAAAATTACCCTATGAAGCACCGATCGGGGTATTGGAGCAAAACGATAATTTTGGGGAGTTATGTTTTCCGAAATTGGGCTCCAAAGCATACTAAATGGCTTTAGAAATGGGAAAAAAAGCCCGGTGTCTAGCGCTGCTGTCCTCAAAGAACGCATCATAGAAATTTAGAACAGTATAGCACCTGTTAACGAATTTAGTAGCCTCAACGCCACGACGGTTTCAAGATGTTATTAAAAAAACAATATTATTTAGTGTTACGTGAAGCTATTCATACTAAAACAGGTTATTTGTGTACTGCATGTACGTTGTTTTTTTGTTTTTTTGCCATAACTTTGCTATTTTATGTTAAAGTGAGGGTTTTTGTAGTTTATTATGAAAATCAATAAAACAAAATGAGTCAGTTATACAACTGTATAATCCCATTTTTCAGAAAAATTATTAGCCTTTCAATCCAGCGGAAAAAGGGGGTGTATGTAGACCTTTCTCCGTCACTGTCTATTTATTTTTCTACGCCACCCTGAATATGTTTAATAAATGTTGGATAAGCTTTAAATAAATACGTTTTTGCAACTGCATTACTCAGTTATCGATAGTGTATTCTGGCAACTTATCATATTTTTGCTTAGTTGACTCGTGATTAGTATCTACTAGTCATATAGCATGAAAATACTTCAGGTTGCTATGGGTTATTCTCATTCTTTCCAGGATAATTTTAAAGTGTACTGCCTGTGATGCAGAAGTGTTGTTTAGCAGATTAGTAATCTAAGAGGAAACAACCATAATTCGAACATTGGTTAGGTTTTTATTAAGAAATCGAGATATATAAGTATGTACATACATCTATCGAAGTCGTCGAAAAGGTGTTAACATGACACGTTATGGTCCATCCATCTGCATAATGCTAAAAGATACAATAGTACTAAATATATGGTTGGACAAATATATATATGAATGTTATATCATTTTTAGTTTCTGTTTAGGTCAGGACCTAAATATTTTTATACTGCAAACACGGCCACTCTAATACATCATTTATTTAGTGCAAATGCATTCATACATACTTTCATGTACTGCACACCCACATGCATACACATTCATGTATGTTCACATATATGCAACACTAGCACGGGTAACTGAGTTTTCCATCGGATGACAAATATCCATTGGCAAATCCCCGCACGACCTCCGGTTCGACAACACGGAGATCACTTTCCATTTTTCTGTTCAATTTCAACCACGAAGGAAGAAGGTCAACTGCTGCTGTCACGCCACATACCAAAGGTAAAATATTGTACCATTTTAACATTAAATAAACTAATTATTTGTCATTATTATTAATACAAATATTTGCCTTTTTATTTCTTTTGTTACATATATATATTCTCCGTGCAACCACGCACCATGCGAGATTATACATTTGGTCCTTTCTCACCGTGAGTTTTTTTTCAAGCGACCAGAACTTGATCCATACAGTCCACAAGGAAAAGGCATATTATCATTATTAAATTTGGCACAACAAACAAGACCTTCGAGATTCCTTAATAGCAACAAGCAAGACCTTCAAGATTTTTTGGGCACACCTCAACAAGAACTTCGAGATTTTAAACAAATTTCAACAAAAACCACCACCAAGCACAGATATCCGCAACAACAATCAAGGTACGTGGTTATAATTTACAACGCACAATTTTTTTAAGTGAACTTTTTTTAAGTGAATTAAGTGTAAAAAGGCCTTTTGTCTATCAGCATTATCCCCCCACCCGCGGTAAGGTTTTGCTGACACAGCTTAAGGTAACATAGTGCAGAATTTTTAGTAGAAACAATTTTAATTTTAATTTAAACTGCACTATTTTCGGTTTCACATAACCATACATTCTTTTTAGTTTCGTTGTTTGTTAATTTTCAACAACAACAACAGCACTTCACTTGGGTTCACATACCCAACAAAAAATTCCCTAGTAATTTTAACTCCTTATTTGTTGCTTATTATTTTTCACACTTTGCCTTATTTTTTGCGGCTTAACATATACTGGATTAACACAACGAAGTCCAGGTTTTTTGTTATAAAAAATATCCATTACATCTGTGTGGGTGGCGAATCGGCGTTTTTTATATACATCCGCGCATACAAAATTACACTAAAAGAAATAGATAGTGAAAATTTAAAAAGTGCATTGCATTTTAGTCTGCGTTTGCTTTTATTGCCCTCCTTTCTCTAGCTTTCTTTTCAGTAGCTTAGCTAGTTATACGAGTCGGTGGAATTTTAACACCTATTATTACGCAATTGAGGGTTTCTACCTTACTTGCGGTAGCACTTAGCTAGGTATACGAGTCGGTGGGTTTCTACCACCGATCAAAACGCAACTGAGGGTTTCTACCTTACTTGCGGTACTTAATTACATAACACTAGCTGAGCAGAGAGGGCAACAAAAGGTTTTTGCCTCAAAAGTATACATTAAATCTTCCGGATTTCTATCTGTATACATATCTTAAGTCAAAATGGATGCATACATACTTTTTGCTGAGGCAATTGTAGAATTCGAATCAGATATCGGTAACGTGACTGATCTCGACAAACACACTCTTTCCTTCCAACAAGAAGAGTTAGAAAATATGTGGGTAAAAACAAAAAACGGTTAATGACGCGTTAATCTCCGCGGGTTTGTCCAAAGAAGAAATTAGAGCCATAAAAAAGAAGCATAAACTTTCTATGGCTAGTTATTTTAAATGTATGTCTGCTATGTCGGCTCAGACAGAGACCCTTAATAAAGCAGAAACAGAGAAAATTGACCAGCCTGCCCAAAAACAGACTGATCGCAAACACCACCTTCGCCTCCCTCCATGTGATACCGAAGTCTTCAAGGGTGACTATTTGTCTTGACCAACATTCCGAGATATGTTTACGGCCATTTACATTTCGAACGACGATATTTACCCGATTGAGAAACTATATTACCTCAGTCATAAAACAAAGGGGGAGGCCAACGAAATTGTTAGCAACGCACCTGTCACAAATGAAGGGCTTGAAATAGCGTGGAAGAACCTCACTGAAAGGTATGAAAACAAGCGCAGTTTGGTTAAGGCTCAGCTCGACACTGTCTTCGGAATAAAACCTATTGAAACGGATTGCGGTAAATCTATTAAAGATTTACAATTAAAATGAAATAATTGCATGAATGCATTAAAAGGCATAAGATAGATTTATGGGATGCGCTTTTTGTGTATCTGTGCGTAGAAAAATTGCCCGAAACCAGCCTTTCAATTGGGAACAGCATTTAGGGAACAAAACGGATATTGCAAAATGGGAGGACATGGATAAATTCCTATCCGATAGATTTCTTGCGTTAGAAAACGTGTCTGGTCACAGAGGTAATAAAACTTCGAAAAGTTTTAAGCCCCAAAATACCAAAACCCCTGAACCTCATAATAAAAAGGTTGGCAGCTTCCAAACAAGCATAAAGAATTTTAATTGCAAAATGTGTCACACGAATGACCACAAACTGCGAACCTGCGCTAAATTCCTTAAACTTACACCTACTCGTAGAATTGAATTTATTAAAACCAATAATAGCTGCCTGATTGTTTGTCTTCTGGACATACTGTGTCGAAATGTACTAGTTCTTATAACTGTAGTATATGCCATTCTCGACACAACATGCTCCTACATATACAAAAAATTCAGCAAAAAGCAGCAGTTCATACAAGTAAGGAAGATGATACCCCTTGAACATCGCGATAAACACGAGAGAGGCAAAATTCAAAGTCCAATGACAAGCAAACCTCCAATGTGCAATCTTACCATGCGCATAATACCGCTGGTGTACTGTTAGGCACCGCTCGTGTCAACATACATTATAACAATACCAATTTTTCAGCCAGAGCCCTAATTGATTCTGGTTCTGAATTTTCATTTATTACCGAACGTCTCAAACGTCGAATTAATCTGCCATCCAAAAAAATTCGAGCTCAAGTTTCCGGTATAACTAACTCATTCTCTGCACAGGTCAAAGAGTCTTGTTCAATAGAGTTGCGGCCACTAATTGACCCATTATGTTCTTTGACCACAAAAGTTCTTGTCCTGCCAAAGCTTACAGGGGATCTTCCAACATGCCAGATCAGTGCGATGACCTGACAATGATTCCCTGATCTCGAGTTGGCCGATAAAAGATTCTTTGTCAACGAACCAGTGGATCTAGTTCTTGGATTCTTGGAGGGGACATTTACCCTCAAATCATCTTGAACGGATTGCAGAAGAATGTACTTGGTACGCTCTTAGCACAAGAAACTGTTTTCGGCTGGATACTTACAGGCCGTACGGATGTTCAAGAGCAACCAAAAGAAATCGTCTCCTATTACAGTGACGCATCATTGGATAAGCAATTATCCGTCTTTTGGGAACTCGAAGAAATCCCTAAAAACAAACACTTTAATGCGGATGAACAATACTGCGAGGAATTATACAGAAGTACCTCCACTAGGGATAATACCGGGAAATACACAGTCTCATTACCTTTTAAACGAGAATTTCCTTCCAATATATCCCTTCTCTTAAAAGAGCATGCTCTCAGTTCTTCCGGAACGAGACACGCCTCGCGAAAAATCCTACTTTACAAACGGAGTACAATCGAGTTGTGACCGAATACGAGGAATTAGGACATATGTCAAGGATCAACAGCTGTGTTCCACCAGACTCCTCTGACCATTATTTTCTACCTCATCACGCCGTCATCAAGGAAGAAAGTACCTCCACGAAAGTTCGCGTTGTTTTCAACGCATCTAGTCCGACCGCAAACGGAGTAAGTCTGAACGACGTTTTGTATACAGGTCCTACGCTACAATCTAACCTAACTATTCTTATACTTCGCTGGAGACTTTACAAATATGTCTTCAACAGCGATATCGAGAAAATGTGCCGACAAATTATGGTACAACCTAACCAAACCAAATACCAGCGCATAGTATTCCGTACTAGCTCTGAAAGCCCCATCAGCCTTTACGAACTAAAGACTGTGACATTCGGAGTTAACTGTGCTCCTTATCTAGCAATAAGGACACTTTTAAAATTGACAAAGGACGTCGAAGACACCTTTCCAATTGCATCCACAATACTAAGAGAACGCATGTATGTGGATGATATTCTTGCTGGTGGACACTGCATCCAATCAGCAATTACTGCCAGAGATCAAATATCTCAAGCATTGCAATCAGCCGGCTTTCCACTAAAAAAATGGACAGCCAATTCTGACCAAATACTAAACTTACTTACTTACTTACTTATCCCTAAATAACATCTCCTTAACAAAGATTTCCTAGAATTCGAAGACGCTAGTTCAGTGAAGGCACTAGGAATCAGGTGGAATGCACATAAGGATGAATTTTACTTCATCGCAAATCCCATGGAAAATTATGAGATTTTGACCAAAAGAACGATTTTATCAGCAATTGCAAAACTTTTCGACCCGTTTGGATGGCTTGCTCCAATAGTCATCGTAGCCAAAATCATTATGCAAAACATTTGGCTTGAAGGCACAAAGTGAGATGAAAAAGTATCACCAACTACTACCGAACGTTGAAAATTTTTATGGAAAATTATCCCGAAATTGATAACATTCGGATACCGCGCTGGACACACTTTTCTCCAACCAACAATGTGGAAATACACGGTTTCTGCGACGCATCGGAGAAAGCGTATGCTGCGGCAATATACCTCCGCGTCGAATCAAACGAACAAGTTCAAATCAATTTGCTATTGGCGAAAACTAAAGTAGCTCCTGTAAAAACTATCTCCCTTCCCTGATTGGAATTATGTGGAGCAGTGCTTTTCGCCGAAATGATGGAAACATTAGCAGCAAATCTCTATTTAGGAAACCCGAAAACCTATTTATGGACCGATTCCACGATTGTACTGGCTTGGATACGAAAGCCCCCTTGTTCGTGGTCAACTTTCGTAGCACACCGTATCACGAAAATCGTCGAGAAGGTCGGAAAGGATAATTGGCGTCATGTGGATTCGGTATCAAATCCAGCCGATATGGCTAGCAGAGGCCTCCCAGCTCATGAACTGGTCAACAATTCCTTCAAATGGCCTACACAAGATATAACATACAACACAACCATCGAGGAGAAGCAAGCGCAAGCACATGCAGTAACGACCAAAACAAATTTTGATATTCGGATAGATTTTCGAACCTACCCAGAGCCTTAAGGGTGATATCTTATGTCTTGAGATTTCTCGAAAGAACTCATCCAAAGACAAAAGATTATTTTAATAAAACGTCGTATCTGGTTTCATCAGATGAAATCGAAATCGCTACGCAACGCTTAGTTAAGATGTCGCAACAACAGTTTTATCCCACAGAATACAAAAATCTGAAGTCAGGCAAGCTAGTAGATTGTAAAAGCGATGTGCTTCCTCTTCACCCTTTCTTAGACAAGTATGGCATTGTAAGGACTGGTGGTAGCATCCGCGCGGCTTTAGACCTACCATACAATGAACGCCATCCAATAATCCTACCTTATACATGCAAATTTTCTAGCCTTTTAGTTCAGTTTATCCATGAAATCTCTTTACATGGAGAAAATCAACTAATGTTTAGGCTTTTTAGGACCCAATACTGGATTCCTAGGGTTCAAAATATGAGAAAATCCATCATTCACAATTGTAAGGTCTGCACAATCAATAAAAACCGTTTACAAACCCAACTTATGGGTAACCTTCCCAAGGAACGTACTACATTTTCCCGACCATTTACTAATTCAGGGGTAGATTTTGCAGGACCATTCGACATAAAAAGTTACAGAGGTAGAGGGTGTCGAATTTCGAAAGGTCATGTCTGTCTGTTTGTCTGCTTTACTACGACAGCCATACATTTGGAAGCTACAACCGACCTTAGCACCCAATCCTTTCTCGCGGCATTTACCAGATTTATCGCCAGGAGAGGATGTCCGAAAAATATCTATTCCGACAATGGGACTAACTTTGTCGGAGCCTCACGATCACTTAGATCTGAGCTTAGGGCATTTATAGCTGATTCGCGTGAAAACGGATTGTCTAAATATGCTCATCAACTTCTGTAATGGCATTTCATCCCCACTGCCTATCCTCATATGGGAGGTCTGTGGGAAGCAGGAGTAAAAAGTTTCAAAAGCCACTTTCGAAAAGTGTCAGGTAGGGATAAATATACCTTTGAGGAATTCACAACCCTACCTTGTCGAATAGAGGCTTGCCTCAACTCGCGACCATTAAGTCCAGCGTCGAACGAATCCACCGACTTAGAACCCTTAACCCCTGGTCATTTCTTGGTAGGCGGGCATCTTCTCGCTCCTCCAGAAATAGATTCCAATGAGAATCCTGCCTCCATAGTCAATAGGTGGCATAAGTTAAAAGCTTTGCATCAAACCTTTTGCAAAAGATGGAAAATTTAGCTACGAACGAGTGTAGACTTGGAAGAGTGGTCAAACTCCACCCAGGACCAGACGACCTTGTACGAGTTGTCGACATCACGACTGAAAAAGGTCTAATTACAAGGCCATTGGCCAAACTGGTTCTACTTCCACCAGCGAATGAAACAAGTGGAGAGGTATCCACCGATGACCAATCTACAAACAGTTTACCACGTTTACGTCCATAAGCTGCAGGAAAATAAATTCAATTCGCCACTTTTATTTCAAAAATCTACCATCTTTATTTTCTTCATCAAAATGTACCTAAAGAAAAAAAGGGTTTAATGTTTCAATTACAAGGTACAACTACAACAACTTGACAAAATTTCACGTCAAGTTGGTGTAATTGGACAACTACAATACATAAGCATTTTTTTTAATTAAATTCCATTATTTTTCATTAAAAACCAAATTCGCAAGTAGGTACAAACCTCACATGCAATCGGGTATAAACCCACCACTCGTTCAGAGTATTAATAATGCGTAGCATTGAAATTGCAAACAAATTTACATATTTATTTTAAAGCGGAATCGAAAATAATATTTTTTGGGTTTAATTTCTGTTTCTTATTTCTCATAGTACCTTACAACATTTTTGTAGGGTATTATGAGACATAGTAAATGAACCAAAAACAATACAAATAACGTGCTTATTTTTCACGCAAAACAACACAATTGTGCACAAAGCATTTAATTTCGGATTTCCTAATCCATTAAAATATCCAAACCTGATGGACGCACTCCATTAATTAGTCCATAAGGTTTTTTCTTCCCTACTTACTCTTTGTTGTTGCTGCCTGTGCAGCAACCGGTAATACTGCAACATAAAGCGCTTCTTGGGTGTTAATTGCCGCATAGTGTATATACATACATATGTACACACAGGGACATCATTTAATTGGCATAATCTGAAAAGAAAAGTAAATACAAGTTAGTCAAATCATACAATTAATAAATTACAAAATGCCTCTATGTTTACCTTCCGGCATGTTTACTATGTAATTACATTTCGCTTTTGTCATTTACATGACATTTCATTTACGCGGTATGGTATTGTCATAGCGAAATTTTTTTTTTTTTACACCAATATGGGTGTTTTAGTTCAAATTTTTTTTTTCACTGTTTGTAATTACTGATTTCACGAATACTTTATTGAAAAATATTGCAAAATAAGTACGAATTGCAAGAAAATTGTTCAAAACTCGAAAGGTTTGAATTTTTTCGCAACAAAAATTTTTTCAACTACCATATTTTTACCGAAACCCACAAATCTAGTTGGAAAATGCGAAACTTTCTTGGGTGGCAAGACACTTTGTGACAAATTAAATCACAAAAATAAAAACCAAATTATAAATTTTCGATCAGATTCGAATATACAAATTTTTATTTATTGTATTCAGTAGAAATTATGAATTAATCACTTGCAAGTGTAATTTATTCATTTTCTACGTATCCAATGCAGAAACACGAAATTTAATACAAAGAAGAGATATGATGTACTCAGGGAGCATTTAGAAAGTGATCAATAACCCATTGATAAACAGTTGTGCGCTCACGCGGTCATTCTTGCATCACTGCCAGAACTTTGGACAACCCATAAGCAGGTCCTTGCACATGGTCAATCTGCTATAAGTGCCTGTCAGAGGGTCAATACGAATATAAAGAATTTCATATACATATGTATGCCATTCAACGTTCGCCACCTAACCAAAATAATTTTTTTTAAATAAAAACAAAAATTAAAATTCAAATATAATATAACCAAATAAATCCACTCTGGCACGGAGACACGTCCTCTTCGTCTGGATATAAAATCTAACCTCATAAAGTTAAAATCTGGAACAGAGACTTGGCCTCTTTGTCCAGATGGAAAATTAATTTTCACATAATATAACAAAATAAATCCAATCTGGCACGGAGACACGTCCTCTTCGTCTGGATATAACATTTAACCTCATAAAATTAAAATCTGGAACAGAGACTTGGCCTCTTTGTCCAGATGGAAAATTAATTTACATTCGTCGAAATCTGGAACGGAGACGTCCAGACTACGAAAAATCTCGGAACACAAAAGAGATAAATACAGTCCAAATATCTATACTGTATAATGTGCGTTGAATTATAACCCGTTCTTGTTTTCAGCTTTAATATGTTGCTTCTTTTTCCTACAGCGGCTACTATATGCAAAGAAGTCCGGACGTGATCAGCCAACAAATTTTCATTCAATAATACAAACATATTGTGTCTAGTTTTAAGTAATACGTGCGCGTGACAGCTTCAGCATGAATTTCCTTCATTTTAAGATGTTGCTTACCGCACGGGGCCGGCATGTTTACGTCAGGACCCAAATATTTTTATACTGCAAACACGGCCACTCTAATACATAATTTAGTTAGTGCAAATGCATTCATACATACTTTCATATTCTGTACACCCACATGCATACACATTCATGTATGTTCACATATATGCAACACTAACACGGGTAACTGAGTTTTCCACCGGATAACAAATATCCTTTGGAAAATCCGTGCACGATCTCCGGTTCGACAACACGGAGATCACTTTCCATTTTTCTGTTCAATTTCAACCACGAAGGAAGAAGATCAACTGCTGCTGTCACGCCACATACCAAAGGTAAAATATTGTGACGACTATGAGTGACACTAAGTGATACTCACATCCCTAGTCTGATGCTAAGTAAATAAATTCACAACAACAATAAAGCAGACAGTCACTTGTATCTACATAAACGAATCAATCATTATGTCTACACATATGTAGGTACACGCAGCTGAGAAGCAAAGCACAACCATATGCAGACATCTTATTTGAGATGCTCCAAAATGTAGGCAATTATAATTGTGGAAGTGTCGCTAACACATACAAGCATGGGGTATGAGAGCAGCTATAAAATCGTGCAACTTTAGTTATAGCTGAGAAGTTTGAGAGCTCATGGACAATGCTAGTAGATTCTAGAAGATGCGAACAAGGAAACCAGAGAGTATAAAAGGCCGCAGATGTAGAGGCGCTGGAATTCAGTTTGATTTGAGTTGTCAAGCAGTTACGACTAAGACGATATCTAGCGAGCAATAGCAGTATTATTTTGAAAGTCAGTTTCATTTAAGCTATCAGTTTGGCTATTAAGCTATTCGTTGCACAGTTTGAGTGTTATTGTGAAGTATTTTAATAAAGGCCATTTTTCCATTATTCAATATTGGAGTTATTTATTCAACAGTTTAGCGATACGAACCTAGCAAAAGGGCAAATAAGAGGATTTGCAGCAAATTCGTTACAATATTGTACTAACTTAACAAATAATAAATCAATTATTATACCATACTAATATTGAAATTATTTGTGTTTTTCCTTTTCTTCCAATTACATATATCGGACCTCCGCGCACCGAGTGTTCTGCGAGGCCAACAGTTTCCGTTTTGCTACTCTACTCCCAAAACATTGTATAGATGTATGTGTGCGCATGTATGTCTTATCAGCGATTATAAAGTTTAGAGCGCGCACTGACCATAATAAGGCTTTGTAGAAGTACCTTGTAAATTTCTCTTCGGCTACCACAAGCATACTTATATTGTTCTTACTCATCCCAATATTTGAGGTCCATTTAAATTTGTAAGCAATTTATTATCACCATCATATTGCAGTCACGCTACTTATGATCCATTCTAACTTATTTCAATATTAGCATCAAACGCATATAAATACCGCCTAATATTTATTGGTGTCCCCCACGCCTACGCCTTTTGTATAGAGTTCTATTGTTTCTATAACATTGTAAAATACATACTGTTGTTGCTGCTGCTACTGCTATTCAAACCATCATCTTTTCATTTCTGCTAGCACCAACAACGTAACCTCTTGCCACAATTACACCGCGACATCGAACATATACTCGATAACGTAATGCCCAATCAACTTGATAGCCAGGCAAAATGAATTGTTCATTGGGCAGCAATACTTCTGGATCATTATGAGTCAGCAATTGTATATCATTTTTGGTACAATAATCTTGTAATGCGGGTGGTACAACACAACAAGATTCTAAATTTATTTGCGCTATAGTTGGATGTACATTTGCAGCGCTATTTAATTGTTGTAATTGTTCAATATCTAAATCTGCTATACCCAATTGTGTTATTTGTTTTTTTTTAAGGCCAATTGTTCTAAGGCGGACCAAAGCTTCTTAAGCTGATCAACATTTTTTGCATTTGTTGTGTTCTATTCTTGTCTGCATTGTGCTCACCACAGTCGGCATTATGATTTTGTGTGTTGGTGCTGCTGCTTTCATGCGTTTTCGGATGATAAGCCAACACAACATTGTCCACGTGGCTTGCTCAATAAATATATTTGCACTTGTATTTAAAAATAGTTTAACTCCAATACCAAGGTCACTACGTTCGTTTTCGGTTACATTCACCATGCAAAAATCTCAAAACAAATTCGGGCCATTAAACCGTAGAAAGCGACGCTACAAAGAAAACCACTGCGTTTCCTGTAAATAAAAAATGGAAAAGTAATGACTAAACAAAAAAGATAAAATCGCTCAGTATACTATGTACTCACCCCGCGTGTTTTACATTCATGATTTTTTTTCGTTCAGGAAGTGGAAAAGTGTAGTAAATGTCAAAACTTCTACACTCCACTTCTGACCCTCAAGTAGTCAAGCATCACAAATCACACATTGAAAATGGTGCATGCATGAGTTCAAAATTGCTTCGTTCTGCGCATCTACGTCACACTTGACTGCTTCAGCGAATGAAGGAAAAAAAACAAGAGCTGAAGGAGAAAAATTTGCCATACAAAACAGCTGAACTAATGTTTACATGCGCAATGCGCCACCATATATAATTCCAGCATGGTCAAGCATTGCACCACAGACGTTAGGCCTCACGCACTTCGAAAACCACATGTCGCGCTGCCACACTACATGTCGCGTATAAAATATCTCTATCAATCATTTGGTCGAGATTCGAATACTTAATTCCACGTATTTCAGCATTTGCCATCATCCGGTGGCAAAATCCTGAACCAGATAATTTGTTAATTACTTCTTTGGCAACGCTGCGTTTAATAAGCCTACTTTTCACAAATAGATGTTGCGGCTTAGCCTTTCGCCGTATGTGTTAAATGAAAAACAGCGGCGACATCTGCCCACCACATTTCGCGTGTGCGAAAATTTCACGACATCTGCTTCTCAAGTCTCTCCACGATCCAGAGCATTCACGTGAGAATTGAGCGTGAGCCGGAGCTGCAAAACTTAGTGGAACACGGCAATTATCGACAATACATGTCGAAAAATAATGTTAAACGGTGAAAACGCAACTGCGCAAGTTTTTTTTTATACACTTACAACAGTCAAGTTGCGAATTCGTGGGGTGCGGTGGCATGCCAGGTGTGGTAAAACTAAGACGCACCACGGATTATGTAGCGCCAGCTCCGCGACATCGACCGGCCAAAGCTGAAATATGAAAGGTAAAATACCAAAGCACCATCTACATGGAATGATGGGTGCTAAAATCCGTTTAGCCGTTTTTCCCTTAGCCCCTTCTTTATAATAGTAGCAAATATTAAAAAAAAACCTCATACATAAACCCACTAGCCATCCATGTTGACGAAATCAACGTAATAACACTTGATTATGTTTTTAGAATGACTCGTTTCACGGCAACTCGCATCAAGACAGAGGGGCGTTCCAGGAATTTCTCCGTGCCATGCCGCCTTTGCGCCGCAAATCACGGCGTACGATTCTGCGAACAATACCGCAGGATTTCGACTGAAGAGAGGTGGCGGGCGGTTCGAAAACATAACTACTGCATCAACTGTTTGTCCCCTTTCCACAGTCACGAGGTGTGCACAAGTAAGGACAAGTGCTATCGATGCAACGAGCATCATCATACTACCCTTCATCGGGACAAAACCAAGGAGTGGAGGCAAACAACGAGCGACCTCCTCGATGACGGAGAAAGCTCAGATGGGGTCTTATCCCTGGCCCTCACAGAAAGAACCAAGTCTTGGGCGTATCAAATGGATGATCAGGATGCAGAAGAAGAAGAATCAAGAATAGCGACATTTGCCCTCACGGATAGAACGTTCATTGGCGCTCAGCGCGCACTCGAATTTTTTAACGAATGCTCCCCGGACATTGTGTAGAAATATGCCCCCCAGGGAATAAACTGGCAGTATATTCCACCCAGTGCCCCTCATATGGGCGGCTTGTGGCAATCCGCAGTAAAAAGTTTTAAAACCCACTTCAAAGAAACCGCTGCATCCCACAAGTTTACATTCGAAGAATTCACGACGCTGTTGGTGCGTATTGAAGCAGTTCTCAATTCGAGGTCTCTAACCTCACTATCCCAGGACCCAGCTGACTTCACAGCGCTCACTCCGGGTCACTTCCTTCGAGGTGCACCGCTATTACCCATTCCTGAGCCAAACGCGGAAGATCTCTCCTGGATAAATCGATGGGAAAAACTTAAATCGCTTCATCACCAATTCAGTCGACGCTGGAAAGAGGATTATCTGAAGGACCTTCAGAAGCGCTATAAATGGCAAACGCCACAGCGAAATCCTGAACCAGGCGACCTCGTCGTAATTAAAGAAGATTCGCTCCCATCCATCGAGTGGCGTCTGGGACGAATCGAGAACGTTCGCCTCGGCCCTGACAACCATGTTCGGGTTGTAGAGGTTCGCACCCAAAATGGGCTTCTCATGCGCCCCTTAGTAAAACTGTGCTTTCTTCCAATGGAGCACTCTTCGCGCCCGGCGCTATAACTTATATACGCTTTCCTTGTATATCAAAATTTCCGTCTGCTCTTATGCTTCCAGGACGACACCCATCCGGCTCCCACGGCAGAGGCCGACAGCTGCCTTCAGTGTCGGCTCTGCCCCTGCTACCACGCGCAGCGGATCGCACAAGAGTAGAAACCAGCGGCAACCCCTAAAACCGAACGCAAGCGCATGATCGCGCGCACCGCGCAAAGTCTGCAAACGGCGCAGCACGGCCAGTGGCGCCTTAGATACTACCACCCGCGCCTTACAAAAACTACAGAAGGTGCTTCCCAGCACCTCCCTGTAGGGCGGGCAGGATGTTTATGCCGCCTCCATCCCCATTAGACGGCGGCAATTCCCATGCACAGCCGTGCGCGGCGAATGGAAAGGCGCCAACGAACACCCACCACTGCCATCGCGCATGAACAATATTCCATTCGCTAGTCAAGCATTATCACTCGGCAACCGCGGACGCGATCCTATAATTTTCTTTTAAATACTTGTGTATATCTTTTATATATGAAGTGAAAGTTATCTTTTATATATTTGAATATTATAAGTCCCCTTTTGAATAAAGTTAATTTGTGACATTCAAAGTCATAATTAATTAAAAGAAGAAGTTAAAAATTAAATGAATTATAACGTTTTATGAAAAAACTCAAAAACCTATTTATTGTTTATAAGAGTGTAGCGAAGAGAGACGACCCCAGTTTGTTCACATACAATCGAAAAGCAAAGACTGTGAATAGAAATATACCGCACAGCGAACACTTTGACATCAGCCGATTTTGCTTCTGGTTTTACCTTTGCTTTTGGTTGCCGAAAACAATAATAAAACAAAGTCAAACACAGTAACTCGATTTGAATAGCGAAGGCGGTGAATATATGCAGCGTTGCCGTTTTGCTACAATTGTATCATTCTTGATACATTTTTTTTCTAAATTTAGTGATTTGATAAATAGATACTTTTTTATTACGAAATGCCCTATTTTGGTACATTTTGCTTATTTCTCTAAATTAATTTTAAATTTGCCTAGGCGCAATCAAAATTAAAACAAATTTATTTTATTTTATTATAAAATTTTAGAAATACTAAAATTTTTCTTTGGCAACTCATATACAGAAAGACAACCCTGATTTCTTTTCTATTTTCGGTTCAATTTTGCTTTGACAACACTGTTGAGCGTATGTACAACGTGTGTGTATGTGCATATGGATTTGAATAAGTGTTGTTTCTCATTTACTGTTTTATTTGGAAAGGCCAGACGCGTTGATTTTGCGTAAAAATGATAAGTAAGTATTCCTTTAGTGAAAGTAATAAAATAATAAATTAAAATAACACATATTATTAGATTTGTACAACGGCTTGCAAAAAATAAGGTGGATTCCACGGGAAAGAATCAAAAAACATCGAAAAAGAAAGGTAATTGAAAAAAAAAATATACACATCCATGCATACATATGCACATTCATTTAATTTGCAAATATATTTCACCACTCATTTAGATCTTCAATGCACAAAGCATATGAACGGCGTTTCAGGGATAATTTGAAGGAATTATTTCATTGGCTGGATGAACAAAATGGTAATGCATTTTGTGTATACTGCAGGAAAAGTATGTTCAATATATTAACACATATTCAACGCCATGAAAAATCTACTTTACACCAAACATGCTGAAAAAGGTAAGGTACGCTGAACACTCATCAGTTATGTTTTGCGCAGTCCACAATCTACTAATGTCAACAATGGATGATCTACCTCGAGTTTTAAAAAATATTTTTCCGGATTCAAGTATTAAAAAAAATGTGGCCTGTGCCAGAACAAAGTCCACAAATATAATAAAAAATCATTTGGCACCGAAGGCAAAGAACAAATTAGCAAGCATTTTAAGAGTGACATATTTTTCATTAATTGTTGGTGAGAGTACAGACGTTAGTTTAAAAAAAGTTCTTGCTTTGGTAGCGCGGTTTTATTGTAAAACGAAGCATTCAACTTGTGACATGTTTTTTGGGCTACTTCAACTAAGAGATTGTAACGCTGTATCTATATTTAATGTTATCAAAGACCATTTAAATAGTTTAGAAATTCCTTTAAAAAATGTAACTAGATTTGCTACAGATAATGCTTTTATTATGGCCAGTGAGATAGGAGGGCTGTGTGCAAAATTCAAAACGTTGAATTCAAGTTTATTTTATATGCCCTGCATTTGTTACTCGCTGCATTTATGTACCTCTCATGCATGCAAGAAACTACCAAATGAAATAGAGATGCTAGCGCGGGATGTATACACCTTTTTTGCACATAGTCCCAAAAGAATCGGCCAATTTGCGAAGTTCCAAGATTACGTTGACGTAAAAAGCATAAAGTGGTACTCAGTGGGATGCGTTGCAACTTTTTTTTATTTCTTCACTGGCAGGGGAAAACATTTCAATATCTAAAGACATTGCTGAAAAGATTGGTGATCCTTATTATAAAATATATTTCTATTTTCTTTCACATATATTGAACATTAGCACAAAATTAGATTTAGATTTTCAGTCAGAGGAGTTTCGCTTACATAAAATTTACAAAAACTTTGAAACAAATTAATAAAATTTGGTATTTGGTAAAATAAACAAATTTGGTATTTTTTATAAAACGTGATATTTGCAATAAAGCGGAACTAAGCACATTAAATGTTAATGAGCAGTCAAATTTTCTACCTTTGAAAGATATTTAGATTGGAGTTAATGCAGAATCGTATAAATCACAGAAAAAAATAGACAGCGCAGATGTTTTGCAAATTAAATCAAAGATACGTAGTTCCTATATTGAATTATGTTCGCAAATCATACAACTCAATAGATCCTGAAAAAATAGTTTCAGAAAATGATTTTATTTCCTTCTTAGCACTTTTAAACTCATTTCCTAACATGTATGATAGTGAAAAAAAAAGATATATGTATGTACACAGCACAAATTGTTGCAATTAGAAACTAATCTGTCGTGTTTAAACAATATTGAAAAGTTTTGGGGAAATGTAGGTAATATAAAAAATGCAGAAAAATTTCCATTGTATAAAGACATTTTTGAATTCGCATCGAAAGTCATGAGTTTACCTCATAGCTCAGCAGCGGCTGAACGTATTTTTTCACAATTTAATTTGATAAAAACAATTAAAAAAAAAAAAAAGTATAATGTAGAAACGGATGAAGCTGTTATGTTTGCGAAGCAAATTAAAAATGAATATGAGTAAGAAAATTTGTTAATTCTAGTTTTTTAAGTCTTCAGTTTTTGTCAAAAAAAACTTTATTTCATGAATTGTTTTTTAAAAAAATGTACCTTGTATGTATACGTTTTTTTACTATGTACCTATGTATAAAAAATTGCCTAATAAGTCTGAAATTTATTTTAAATTTGTGCCAATAATCAGAGGTTTTTAGACAAATGATATTGTTGAAGCCAAAAGGCTTGCAATGGTTGGGAATCGCTGGTGTTCCCCCAATTCAGCAGCTCCCTACAAAGCAACTCTGTCATCGGAAAATCACCGGTGATCACTACTAGGAGAGAAGTAACTAATGATTGGCTGGAACGATGAGTCTTTTGATAACCATCATCGGAATCGCATCCAGCCATCATCGTGTCTTACAGGTAATCTATAAGTTTTTCTATTGTGATTAACTTCCTATTGTAACTACAAATCCATATACTTACTTTGCTTGTATACCTATGTATTTATCTTTTTAAATACACTTTTATAATTTCATTCTAATTCGTTGGTTTTTATTCCTTTTGGTACCAAATCTGCCGTGAGTTCGTACCGGCATTTTCTTCGTTTGATCCCCCCCCTCCCCCGATCATTTGGTCCTTAGAGCCGTCGGAAAAGGCCATGCTCTTGGACCACCTTTGTCACTAGCGTTAGGCATTGGAGTCACGTTGAGTCCAAGGATAATCCCGCGGTTCTTGGTAGCAGAGGAACTTACCCACAGGACTTATGCTCGAATAAGTTGTGGTGGCACGGCCCCTCGTGGTTAGCCAAATGCGTAGAACAGTGGCCTTCCCTGGATGTAGATATAGATGACATTACTATCGAAGCGAGGGGATTAAAGGCACACACTTCACAAGTGTCGAAGCAGGATGACCCCTTACAAAGATTTTCGTCGCTTCCGCGTGCATTGCGGGTGCATATGTGTTTAGGTTCTACAATCGAACTAACCGATATACCCGACGGTTTCATTCCTACCCCTCTCTAATTATTTCTAGAGAAGAAATTTCTAAAATTCGAGTTCGGCTCATAATACTTGCCCAGATGAAACACTTTCCAGAGGAACACAAGAATCTTACCGCTAAAATTTCAATATCGTCAAAGAGTAAAATTCTCTCCTTAAACCATTCGTCGATATTCATGGTGTAATTCGAGCCAACGGTCGACTGACAAATTTGCAGATGTTGTCTGAAGACGAAAAACGTTCGATTATTTTGCCCTATAGTTGTTATTTCGCAAAGTTGTTAGTAGAACTTATTCAAAAGGGCTCTATTCATGGCGGAAATCAATTGGTATTTCGGTTACTGCGCCAACAATATTGGATTCCGAAAGCCAAAACTCTCATAAAGACCGTTATTCATATTTGTAAACCATGTGTTATATACAGAAATCAAAATCAATGTCAAGAACGGACGGCACTTTCCAGACCGTGTAGACTTCGCCGGTCCATTCGATATTAAAAGTTTTTCGGGAAGATCTTACAAGATGACTAAAGGTTGTTTTTGTATGCTTTTTTTTTTTTTTGTATGCTTTTCTACGAAAGCGGTTCACTTAGAAGCTGCCAGCGATCTTTCAACGGAAACCTCTCTTGGCGCATTTTCAAGGTTCATTGCTAGAAGAAGCTGTCCAAAAAATATCTTTTCGGATAATGGAACTAACTTTGTAGGCGCATCTACGGTTCTTAAAAATGACTTTCAAAAATTCATTACCACAACTCAAGAGTCTGTGTGCATATAGCCTTCAAGAAGTCTCCTGGTATTTTAACCCGGCAGGCGCTCCTCATATGGGCGGTCTCTGGGAAGCAGGGGTTAAAAGTTTAAAATTCCATTTTCATCGTACCGCTACTTCTCAGAAATTCAGCTTTGAAGAATTTCAAACCCTTCTTTGTCGCGTTGAAGCCTGTCTAAATTCAATACCGATATCACCTAATTCCAACGACCCCGGTGATTGTGTAGCTCTCACTCCGGGTCATTTTCTAACTGGGGGGTCAATAATCGCCCCACCGGAACCCTCAATCGAAACAAATCCAATCTCATTAATCAACCGATGGCAAAAACTTAACGACACTCGCTTCGCTGGAAGGAGGAATATTTAAAGGAACTTCACAAACGTCATAAAAGGAAGTCCCCTCAAAAAGATATTGCCATCGATGACCTAGTTTTAGTTCGCCATGAAAATCTTCCACCTAATGAATGGCGCCTGGGTAGGGTATACCATGGAACTGATAAAAGAGTTCGAGTGGCCGACATTCCCACCCAAAAGGGAATGATAACACGCCCCATCGCCATCCTTACCAAACTAACTCCACATTATGTCGATTCTTTTTTTTCCTATAGGTTTGTAAAATGGAAGCACCACTAATCGAATTTTCTCCATCCTCCTCCCCATTGCAACGGCAGCAGCGGCGACATCGCCCAGCAAGGAACTGGCAGCCAAGGTCTCGTCAGCACCACCGAAAACCAGCAAACACAGCGGTACTAAATGTAGAGTTTGCGATCGGTCACATCCACTTCGGTTCTGCAAAAAGTTCATTGACGCGAAGTTTGAGCGGCGACTACGCCTGGTGCTTCTGCATCGTTATCGTTCGCGATGCCTAGCGCACTCGCACATCACCAAAAACTGCAGAAGCACTGGGACATGTCACTTTTGTGGAGGCAAGCATCACTCGCTTCTACACTCGAGCAATCGCCCTAGTCCGCAACGCGGGCTTCCTCCGGTCTTGACACAGCTTTCCGGATCGGTCACGGTTCCACCCACAGTTACCGTTTATGTGCATGTGGGTCAGCGGAAAATCTTAACCCGGGCCCTGCTTGACCCTTGCTCGCCAACGAGCATGATTTGTAATTCGTTGGTGCGCCGTTTTCGTCTACCCACGGTGCCAGTTGCGGACATCGACATGTGCGAACTGCTTATCAGCTCTTCGAATGGCGCTCACATCCGCTTCTCGTTGCCGGCAAGAGTCATACCAGAGCTCGGGTTGAAAACGCCGCCTCGACATTTAGATGAATCAGTTTGCGAAAAATTCGGAAACATGACGTTGGCCGATCACGGTTTCCATACGTCCTCCGCTGTAGCAGTGATCTTAGGGGGGGATGTATACCACAAGATCGTCAAATCTGAGGTTGTTAAGTTTCCCGGGCATCCTGTTGCCCAAAATTTCGGGTGGGTCCTTTCTGGCCCATGTGTCCTTTAAGGCACAGCGATCCCCTAATGGGTCACGTTCCTTTATGTATATATAGATGATCTCATGGCCACCTAATGGGCATTAGTCTTAAGTTGTTATGGCCCCTTAATGGGCATAGATTTAAGTATTGAATTTATAACGAATTATGAATTAAAGGACATTGAAAAAGCTAAACAATTTATTATTATTGCACGCATGCTAGGATAGAGACTAGTACATTCTTATAGTTGAATTCATGTAAATAATACCTTCTTTCACGTTACCACCTTAAGGAGCTTCTCCTTTAGTAGTTGCAATTCCACAGTATTGCAAGGCCGGCGGCAATGTTGAAGCCAAAATGCTTGCAATGGTTGGGAATCGCTGGTGTTCTCCCAATTCAGCAGTTCCCTACAAACCAACTCTGTCATTGGAAAATCACCGGTGATCACTTGCATACTAGGAGAGAAGTAACTGGAACGATGGGTCTTTTGATAACCATCATCGGAATCGCATCCAGCCACCATCGTGCCTTACAGGTAATCTATAAGTTTTTCTATTGTGATTAACTTCCTATTGCACCTACAAATCCATATACTTACTTTGCTTGTATACCTATGTATTTATTTTTTTAAATACACTTTTATAATTTCATTCTAATTCGTTTGCTTTTATTTCTTTTGGTACCAAATCTGCCGTGAGTGCGTACCGGCATTTTCTTCGTTCGTGACTCTTGGGCTAACGTAGAATAAAAAAAACGTCTTCTTGAAAAAGAGCAAAGCTTGAATGAAATCATTGAGGCGTGCAAAATTCATGAAAAAATCCAGAGGCAATCACAAGTTATGTTTTCCAAACAAGAGACCCAAACAGTTAATAAGGTATCTTCGACATCTTTTAAGGCTGGAAGTATTATGGCTGAATGTTCTAGATGTGGCAGGGTTGGTCATACAAGTTTTGATAGTGACTGTCCGGCAAAGACAAAGAAATCAATATGTAATATGTGTGGACTATTGGGACATATTGAAACGAAAACATGAGTCAGGGGTTAGCAAATCAAAACAACGTCGATTTCAGCCGCCAAAAGTAAGGTGCATTGAGGAAAATAGTGACGATTTGCGGGTAGATCGTACGAGCATGACTGCCTTCAGGTAGACAATTCGAAGTCAGTAAACGAAATGATTAAATGTCATATCGGAGGTTGCGAAATCGATATGATTATCGACTCAGGGTCTCGTTTCAATTTGCTTAGTCAGGAAGCCTGGGACGAACTTAATTGTAGAAAAGCTGTAATGTGGAACATTCGCACAGAATCAGTTAACCGGTTTAAAGCATATGCAGCGAGTCAGCTTTTATAAGTTATCTTTGTTTTCGAGGCACCAATAGCGATGAAACAGCATTCAGAAAGTATAGCGACTTTTTACGTTATTAAAGATGGCAAGCAATCTCTTCTTGGCCGCGATACTGCCATCCTGCTTAAAGTGTTGAAGTTGGGTCTGAGCGTGAATAGCGTTGAAGAAGTAAAGCCTTTTCCTTAAAATATCCAATATTAAAGTAAAGTTATCATTTGATCATTCCGTAAAACCAGTTAAGCAACCGATGCGCCGTATACCAATTGCTCTTGAAAAAAAGGTCGAAGACAAGTTGAATGAAGCCCTTGCCAAAGATATCCTTGAGCCGGTTATTGGACCGTGTTCATGGATATCGCTAATTGTTGCTGGTTTTAAAGAGGGAAGAAATGCGTTTGTGTGTGGATATGCGTAGGGCCAACCAAGCAGTGTTGCGTGAAAATTATCCACTTCCGACTTTTGATCGTTTTATGACAAAATTAAAGGAAGCTAAGTTCTTCTCCCGCTTAGATCTCAAATGGGCCTACCATCAACTGGGGCTTGAAGAATCTAGTCGTGAAATTACCACATTTATAACGCATAAGGGATTATTCCGCTACAAAAGACTTATGTTCGGCATTAGCTCTGCCACCGGGATCTTTCAGCGGGTTATTGAGGAACTATTATCCCCTTGTAAAAATTGCTTAAACTACATTGATGACGTTATTATATACGGTAACACGGAAGACAAATACAATACATCTGTTAAAAAGATACTCGAAGTTTTAAAGAACAACAGAAGAAACGAAGAGTTTTCTCGGCCTGATTATCTACGTAAGAAAATTTATTCCAGACATGGCTCATATCACGGAACCACTGAGAAGCTTGCAAAAGTTACATTCTAAATTTGAGTGGGGTGCCTCACAGGAAAAAGGATTTGAGGAACTAAAAAGGCGTTTATCAAACATACCGAGCCTAGCGTACTAGAACTAGAGTAATAGCAGATGTGAGTCCAGTAGCCCTCGGCGCAGTTCTTATTCAATTTGACTCTAATAACGAAGCAGATATCATTTCGTTCGCAAGTAAAAGCCTCTCGGAAGTTGAGAAAAGGTATTCCCAAACCGAAAAGGAAAGTTTGGTATTAGTTTGGGCAGTAGAGAGATTTTGTTATTATTTACTTGGTTTGGATTTTGAACTGGTCACTGACCATACGCCCCTTGAAGCTATATTTAAACCGACTTCGATATCACCTGCCAGGATTGAACGGTGGCTGTTCAGGCTTCAACTGTATAAATTTAATATTTACCGTCCGGGAAAAGAAAATATTGCCGATTCTATTTCGACATTATGCAAAATCGAGCAAAGGAAATCCTTTGGCGAGAATGGGGAACAATCAATTTTCCATGCAGTTTGTAGTTCAACCCCATCTGCGGTGAACATCACCGATATTTCTAAAAAAAGTTATCAGGAGAAAGAGATCGTTGACACAATCGAACATATCAAGAACTATTCGTGGCCTATTGACTGCCGGAATAAATATTATCCGTTTCGACATGAATTGTCAACGTCTTACGTGGTACTCGCATTGTAGTACCAACAGCTTTACGAATAAAAATTCTAGAACTGACACATGAGGGACACCCGGGTGAGTCCGCCATGAAGCTAATGGTTATGGAGGCATATGTGGAAAACTGTAGAGATTGTTTGGTAGTTTCCAGACCAAATAACCCAACACCCATTCAGAGGCACATTTTTCCTAATGGTCCCTGGCAAAATGTTGCTACAGATTTATTGGGGCCTCTACCCAATAGTGAATACGTACTCGTTATGATTATTATCCATGTTATCAGGAAATAAAGTTTCTACATCTGAAGCTATAATCAAAATTTTAGATGAAATATTTTGCCATCTGGGAATACCCAAGGGTCGAAAATATGAATAGATCCTTAGTGAAACGCTTGAAAATTGCCCATACCAACAGAAATAACTACAAGGAGGAAATTCAGAAATTTATCTTAATGCATAATAACCTCACATGGCACCACGGGATCAGCCCCAACAGAACTCATGTTCAATCGCATTATTCGGGATAAAATTCCTGGTATACATGATATAACGGATGACATGCTGGAACCGGAGGCGAGGGATTTAGACTTGATAAATAAGCAAAATGGGAAAGAGAAAGGGGATACGGCAAGAAGAGCCAAACCATCGGATATAGTTCCTGGAGATAGGGTACTACTTCGAAATGTCGTTTTCTCGCATAAGCTCATACCAACGTTTGATCCAACGGAGTTCATAGTCTTTGAACGGTATGGAAATGAAGTTGTAGTCACGGCAGATGGGAAACGAATACGTCGAAACATAAGCCATATAAAAAAGTGCCATCTGAAACCTTAGCCCAATCGAAAGATACGACTGCTACTCCTGAACGGACTAATACACCTAAAGCCACCGTCCCATCATTATTCTCAGCCGCACCGACATCTGTCTATACACATACGACGCCACCATTAACGGAAGCTTCATCGGAAACACCTAGTGAACTTTATCCCGATCGACCTGGAAGCAGTGCTCCAGCTGGTGACTCCAAGTTGCGCTTGAAGTTTGTTAATAAAGGAGGGATGTGGAGAACTGACAATGAGAACGAGAGCCATACCATACAGGCTGAATGAGAGAGTAGTTAGTTGGTTGTAGACATTCAAACAGTGAACATCTCATTGATGAATAAAGTATCAAATATAATAATAACCTTTGACTTATAATTTATTGGGTTGGCCATACTGTAGCATTATACGTCATACCCACTGTAATGTAGCATTATGCTTCATACCCACTGTAACACACTTGCAATAATACGTATCATGAACTCCAAATATATTTTAGTAATCGTATTACAATATTTTCCAACATAAATTATTGAACTAACCCAGACGGTTAACTACATCAATGGAATGCCGAATATGAAACCATTATCCGTTCACAGCTAATAAATCACTTATTACATACAACCCATTATGGGAACTAACTAAAATACTCACATCGATATTCCGACGTTGCGAACAGGCATACAAACTTACGTGTATGCATAGCATTAACCAAAGTACTCACATTGATCTGCTGACGTAGCTAAATAACATATACAAAACTACATGTATAGAGTCATGCATACAAAACTACATGTATACAAAGACTGTATACAAACTTACATGTACTCATACCCCATTTTCAATGTACATATTTTTAGTTATTAGTATTAAGATATTTATGAATGTATAGGTTAAGTAAATTACTATATAAGACAAAGAATTTATTGAATAAACAGAGATTTAATGTTTGCACATCGAAGTCGTAACTTCTTTTCATTTTCTCCAAACATTTCATGGCGATCCTGCCAGTCTAGGTCAATAACTAGCACAACTGCTAAAAGATCTAGCTGGCCAGAAGAGCCTGTCGGTTCGGAAAAAATAAATAAAACAGGATTCACCAGAAATTCCGCCAGTTTATAAAACCAGGCCAACAAGTAAAATAAATAAATGTAAGGCGCGATAACCTCCGAAGAGATCTAAGGCCGAGCTTCTCTTCCAATTTGCGTCGTGCTCCTCTTGATTTTTCCCTACAAATTGGCCGGACGGGACCTACATGTTTTATGCCGACTCCGAACGGCATCTGCAAGGCAGATGAGTTTTCACTGAGAGCTTTTCATGGCAGAAATACAATCGGAGCGCTTGCCAGACACTGCCGAGGGGCGACCCCGCTTAGAAAAATTTTCTTCTAATTGAAAAATCTTATTTCTAAAATTTTGATGTTGCTTTGCCCGGGAGTTGAACCCAGGGCATACGGTGTGATAGGCGGAGCACGCTACCATCACACCACGGTGGCCGCCAAGGCCAACAAGTAAATCCTGCAAAATTGCAAACAATTTTTTATATGATGAAAGAAAGAATCGACAACGCATCTGCAGTTTAAAGACCTGCTAATTCTTCAGTTGGTAAAAATCTCGGATGGTATTCAAACCAAGGAATTATTTTCATACACCACAAGCATTGCTGAAATAAGTACACATACATACATGGCTAATCGCATAAAAGGTGGAATAAATTAGGACAGGAAGATACATGGCTACATACATAATCGCATAAAAGGTGGAATAAATTAAGGACAGGAAGATACATGGCTACATATATAATCGCATAAAAGGTGGAATAAATTGAGACCGGAAATACATTAGCAATCGACGGAGTACCGGCTGAGACGACAACAAAACTGGCAGCTATATAAATAGGTATAAAATTTAGAAACAAATTGGGCGGCCTTTATGGACGCTGAACAATGAGCAAAAACGAAAGTTTTTGCTTAGGATTCTTTTTTGTCCTCTTTAAGTAGGAATTGAGATATGAAAGAAAATTAGTTAAAAAAAAAAATTTTTTTTTAGAAACAAATTTGTATTAAACATTGAACAAATTTTTTTTTAAAAATTCAAAAAAAATATATATATAATTTACCTTGTTAATTTAAAGTAAAATATCTTTATGGAAAAAAAGAAGTAGCAGGAAAATTAAAATTTTTTAAATTCAAAAAAAAAACTTTACTTAAATTTTTTAAATGTTAAAGTAAATTGGAATGTTTAGGACACTTCTTTAAAATAGTCAGTTAACTTCAGACAGTTTCACCTTTCCTTTGGAGAAAGCCTATAGGACATTTTTATAGATTTAAAAATAAAATTACTGTTAATAATAAATAAAAATGCAAAGAAACTCCTCGGACATTCCTCTCTATTGGTGGGACGAAAATACCCGACACACTAGGGACCTACCCAAAGAATTAGAGGGTTTAAAGAAATTGTGGAAGATAATAGGTATGGAAAGGGAACCCACAATTGAGGACATTTTAAACCCCACTACCACGGTGGAAGAAATAATGCGTATGATGAGGAGAGTGTTCCCCAACAATGCCAAATGCTAAGTAGCATCTGAAAAAAAAAAAGCTCGTTTTCAACCTAAAAATTAGGAAAAAGATTGAAACCCAATGTGACATAGAGAAAAAAAAATAATAACAATAAATAATACTTGGAAATTTTGTTTTCCTTTCAATTTTAAGAAATGTCAAAAATATTAAATTTAAATAAAGAAAACTAAATCAGCAAAATTTAATTTTAAAATATTTTGAAGAAAAATTACTATTTCTGAAAATTAAAGAAAAATATTAGTTACTTTGTAAAATTATTTAAACAAAAGAAAAAATAAAAATTTTAAAATTTTCTTTAAGGAAAAATGTAAAATACTTAAATCGGAAATGAATAATTCTAAAGTAAAACAAAAATTACAATTTTAGAAGTAAATTGTTAAAATATCAATTAATTAAATAAGATAAATTTATTAATGTCAAGAGTAAAATGGAACGCATAGGATAAGAGAATAAAACCGAAAAATTTTATTAAAAATTAAATTTAGTTCATTACTCATAGAAGCAGGAAAATAATTATATTCAAAATGTCTTGGTGGACAAAAATAGCCCAAGGCAATTATGGTAGCCATAGCTGGCTACGAGGTAGGAAAAGGAAACTCTGAAACATCAGAGAACAGGATAGTAAAATATGAACCACCAGCTGAACCAGAAACCAAGGCTGCTCAAACATTCCAGATGTTTGGCTAGCAGTTTTAATATGCATTATCGTGCTGTTAATCATAGCGATAGCCGCTATACTTAAAACCTATATGAAATTTAAATATAGGCAAATGAATAACGTGCAACAGCGCGTCTAATATCCTTTTATCAGAAAACAACTGAAGAAGAGTAATAAACAATTGAAATAAAATCTCAAATAGAAAATCTTAAAATATCACAATAGACGGTAAAGGCAGCCCTGCCTAAAGCGAACAGCAAACCGAAAACTTCCATAACACCTCTAAATGCTCTTGACAAAATTAGTCAAGAAACAATAGCAAATTCTAGGACTCTGGAAATGGGCAAAAACTAAGAACAAAAAATAAATAATACAAAACTGCTAAAACCAGCCCATAACAACAAAAAAAAAATAATAATGAAGAATAGTCACAAAAGAGAACATATAAACATATTAAAGCGCTATTTACAATAAAAGACTAGTCGCGCTCGTTTTTCATCTTAAGGCAGAAAAATAGTAGCGTAGAAAATTATCAAGTAACCAGATTGTTGAGGAAGTTATTGACTTAGGACAATATTCGACCAGGCATAAAAGAAATGCCGGCAACCCAGGACTTGAAAATTATAAGAAAATACACAGTTGTCCTGAGGGACAAATTGGTGATTAAGAATTGAATATTTACTGCAGTACGCGAATTTATAAAATAATAATTGTTAACAAAGTTCTCTAAGACCAAACAATAGCACTAACCAAAGAGGTTGTGCATGTGACAATCCCGGTATAAAAATAAAAATATTCTTCATAAATGTTATAACGATTCTGTCTTGGTGGCCGCCGCAGAAATCGCATGACAAATAAGATCAATAATTAGCTATACAATTTTTATTGATTTTAAGTTTAATGTAAACCTAATAAAATAATATAACAATGAAAAGGTGTTAAGAAATATATATAAGTATGAGGTGTTTCAGCTATAAAAAATCGCTTTTATAGAAACCATAATTTCAGGAAAAATAATTTTTTTTCTTTAACTCCGATAAAATAGAATAGGAAATAGTAATAGGAAATATCTTTTACGCTAAATAGAATTGAATAGTAGTAAGAAATATTCTTACTTCAAATTCCTCAATAGATTAGAAAATATTAATAGGAAAATATTTCGATAGGAAAATAAGTTGCATGATAAAAATGGAAGGAACAATAAAAATAATTAATAGTCCATCTAAAATATCTCTTAGAAAGAATCTAAAAAGAAATATTCCAATTTATTCAATTGTTTAATAATTTATATCTAAACAATTGAAAACAATTTTTTTTTCTTCCGCTTCATATTTCCATACAAATATTAAAAATAAATTCTAAAAACAAGCGGATTTTAGATGGATCAGGCAATAAAATAATAAAATAAATAAAATAAACAAGATAAATAAAATAAGTAAAATTTAAAAATTCTATATCTAAAAATTTAAAATTTTGAAATAAGGACGTATACAAAAACAAAAAAAAATATATGTAAAATGTAAACATTTTTGAAAAAAAAGGATATGCATTAAAATATAAATAATAAAAACATCAAGGTCAGCAGATCAAAAGCAAAGCAAACAACCTCTTTCACTATAATATCAAGTAACAATAAAATATCAAAATCATTGAAAATACGACAAAGAGTCTTATACAATTGTCCACAAAACAATTATATAACACTCTTTTTCTAAGGCGGATGGTGTAGCATTATACGTCATACCCACTGTAATGTAGCATTATGCTTCATACCCACTGTAACACACTTGCAATAATACGTATCATGAACTCCAAATATATTTTAGTAATAATCGTATTACAATATTTTCCAACATAAATTATTGAACTAACCCAGACGGTTAACTAACATAAATGGAATGCCGAATATGAAACCATTATCCGTTCACAGCTAATAAATTACTTATTACATACAACCCATTATGGGAACTAACTAAAATACTCACATCGATATTCCGACGTTGCGAACAGGCATATAAACTTACGTGTATGCATAGCATTAACCAAAGTACTCACATTGATCTGCTGACGTAGCTAAATAACATATACAAAACTACATGTATAGAGTCATGCATACAAAACTACATGTATACAAAGACTGTATACAAACTTACATGTACTCATACCCCATTTTCAATGTACATATTTTTAGTTATTAGTATTAAGATATTTATGAATGTATAGGTTAAGTAAATTACTATATAAGACAAAGAATTTATTGAATAAACAGAGATTTAATGTTTGCACATCGAAGTCGTAACTCCTTTTCATTTTCTCCAAACATTTCAATACTCTCGATAGGTATAGTTCGCATACTAACGAATTTCAAATCGTGGCATGGATGTTTCGTTTTATCACAAAACTTAAGAAACCAGTAATAAATATTAAAAGTGGACCTCTCACTTCCGACGAAATACACTGCGTATTGCTAGGCATTGTATAACGTTCAACAGCAACCATTCACCGAAGATATTCAAAACTTAGGGAACGAGATAATGACAAATGGTACACTAAGGAATTTAAACCCGTTCTTGGAGACGACTCAAGGATTTGAACTCCTGAAAGTGAGCGGAAGACTTTAGCTGGCAAACACCCCAGAATCACCAAAAACGTCCGATTTTGTTGCCAAGTAAATGTGAATACGTCACACGATACGTTCGATATCTTCACATTACCATGCAGTACCAAAAGCACTGGTATCTTTAATTCGATCACAATTTTGGATCGACAACGCCCGCGACCTCGCAAGACGTATTATTAGTTCATACATCCATTGCGTCCGATACAAGGCGAAACTACTTCAACATATGATGACACCAGCACGTCCATTGTCTCGTTGCGGCGCTGATTTTTATGGACCTATCAACGTTTACCTTCGAATTAGAGGCAAGGTACCCCATAAAGCCTACGAAGCTATCTTCGTTTGCTTCGCAACAAAGGCGGTGCACATCAATATCGTTTCAGACTTGTCTACGGATGCATTCCTGACATCGCTTATACAGATAGTTGGAAGAAGAGGCCTTCCATCAGACATATTTTGCGACAATGCGACCAATTTCGTTGGTGCTTGCAGCAAACTCTCTGAATCGAAAGCATTTATCTACGGAAAGGAGAATAAAGACATAATAACTAATTTTTGCTTAAATGAATTCATAAATTTCTCTTTATTCCTTCTAGGGCCCCTCACTTTGGCGGCATTTGGCAGGCTGCAGCCAAAGGTCCCTGAACCGAAACATGGACTACGAAATCTTGACTCCCGGTCACACAGCAAGGCGTTAAAAGCCCTTCCGGAGCGAACAATTACAGAAAACATTAACTTTGTGGAGAGATGGGATCAAATAAAGTCTATCAAAAATTGATTTTGGAAAAAGCGAACTTCAATCACGTAAAAAGTGGAACACCGATCATGAAAACATCACCAAAAATTCAATGATTCTCATATATGTGGACAATGTAACACCGCAACGATGGCTAATTGGTCGCATTATAGACGTTGTTCCTGGAAAGGATGGAAGGGTCAGAGTAGTACATGTGTGAACACCGAAGGGAATTATTCGTCGCCCAATCCACAAGATTGCAATGTTACCAGGCTTCCCAAGGCAGTCGGTTTTATGTACCGGAATGACTCGGGATTTTTCCCCACCAAGGACTGCCATTTCAGTGTAACCCCATTTAATTTGGTGCGCCACTCCCCCAAATTGTCATCCTCCCAGCAGCTCCTTGCAGAGGGACTGCTCCATATTATTTTGCTCCGGGAACGTATCGAATCCAATCCGGGTCCGTCTCCTGACCCCGGTGCATAGGAATGGTTTTGCTGCGTCTGCCGGAAAAGAATCTTTTTAGGACGGTCATACTCTTGTCAGTGTGTCTCGTGCAAGGGATGGTTGCATCGGACAGGTTGTTCTGGGCTAGATCCCAAAACCCGACGTCCATGTAACTTTTATAATTCTTTTGTGGCTCGTTGCTGTTCACGCCCAAGGGCGTCCCGTAGTCTATGCCTTAGCGCACCCCGACTACCTTACAACAGCCCCGCTGCTCAGCAAGCCACAACAAGTACCCACTGCTGCTCGCGCCCCACGGCACCACCAACTCATACGGCCGCTAATAATAATAAATAAATAAATACCTATAACCTCCGTAGTAGAGTCGGAAGCAATGCCGAGCATCAGCCCCTGCCTCCCGTCTACATCCCCTCTCTTTTCCGGCAGAAATTATTATTTAATTTGTTACGACCAGAAGCATAATTCTTAAATTGGAATATATTACAGGGTCTATCCTAAGGTTTTACAATATTCATATAATTTTGTTTTTTGGTTATTTGGTTGCAACTTTTTATATATATAGGCAGATCATTGTAACTTTTCAGACCCTTGTAGAAAATATTCTGTTGATCAATTTCAGTTCTAAAAAACGGCAATTTGAAATTATGTTTCTTCCTCGTATTCATGTTGTGAGTTTGCTAAACTAGTGCTATATTTTTATTTAAATACTCACGTATATTTCCATGTTTGATATTAAATATGAATTTCATAGAGTGGAAACAAATTTTTTGTTTCACACTTAATCAGTCTAAAGTCTTCAACATGTCAGCCGTTCGTGTATCTCTAGGTTTCTGAAGAATAAATCTCACGCATCTATTTCGTAGCTTTTGGAGCTTGTCTACTTCTTTATCCGATATCATGAATAGAACGGAAGGGCAGTACACGAAGTGCGGTTCTATAATTGATTTATATAAAATTATTTTGTACTTTTTTTGAATGAATTTAGTTGTTCTCTGCATGACTCCTATTTTATTAGCAACTTTTTCAATTGTATAATTTATATGATCTTCAAATTTGAGTTTATTATCAATATTATTCCTAAGTATTTTATACTGTTAACTCTTTGTATGATTTCATCATTTATTTGTATCTCGGCTATATCATCCTCCTTGATATTCCTCCTTGTTATTATCATATATTTAGTTTTATTAATATTTAGTTTCAGTATATTACCACACAACCATTTATACAAGTTATTTAGTTCATGTTGCACTTTGACAATTGCAATATTAATATTATTTTCACTGATCATAATTAATGCGTCATCCGCAAAAAGTCTAATTTCACAACCTTCGATAACATTGACTATATCATTTATATATATAAGAAATAGTATAGGTGCCAATACTGTGCCTTAAGGTAACCCTATGGGTAACTCTAATAAATCAGACGTCACAGCATTTATAACTGTTTTGTGCTTTATCTGCTTCAAATAGTTGCGGAACCATTTAAGTTCAGTATCAGTTATGCCCATCCGCTGCATTTTTTTATTAATATCTCTCTATCCACTGTTTCAAAAGCTCTTTTGAGGTCAAGGAATACTGAAACCACTACTTTTTTGTTGTTTAGCTCTTCTTTCCAATCAGATATCACCAAGTTCAGCGCTGTCTCACACGAATGTTTTTTTCCTAAATCCTGACTGTTCGTAGACTAGTATATTATTTACTTCAATATGATTCACCAACTGATTCTTTACAACGACTTCGAGAATTTTAGCATCACTTGGCAGGGTATTTATGGGTCTAAGTTCTTCAGGTTGCATTGTCTTTTTAACTTTTTCCACAGGTATTATTGTTGACGTTTTCCACATTTCATGTACCACACCATCTTCTAGGCTGTTATTGATTATTTCAGCATAGAAGTATCAGGTATACGATATACAATATCTTAGTACACCTTCGGATAGAAGTGTTCTGCCTCCTATTTATATATTTAAAGTCTTTTAGGATATAAATAACTTCATCGGTGGTAATTTAAGCAAACTTTAATTTTAAATGGACTTGTGTATCCTCTAGTTCTACTTAACAGGTTTCTATGTTATTATTAATTTCAATCACGGTGTTTACAAAAAATCTTTTAAAACCATTCGCCAGATCGGTTTCGTTTTCAACCAGTATGCCATCTAGTATCACCTTTTTTATCCCTTCGTTATCTTTAGTTAGGTTAACCGTTTGTTTGAGATACTTCCAAATTTCTTTGGCATTATTTTCATTCATAATGATTTTATTCTCCATGTACTTTATTTTTTAATTTGACTAATTTTTTGTATGAACTATTTATATTTTTATATTCGTCCCACTCTCCAGTTTGTAATGCGCGCGTGTACATATTATATTTGTATTTATTCATTTGTGCCAATTCTCTGTCATACCATTTATTCATTAACTTGATATTATATTAATTATATTATTAATTAATTCAACTTTTACATCAATTGATAAGTTTACAGTAAAGTTGAAGTTAAATGATCTAAGGATGCTTATTAATATATAACTATTATATTTGTCCCAAGCTATGATTTTCTTGGTCAGTCTCATCTTGTATACTTTGGACGTTTTAATATTAAATTTTATATTTTATTGATATGTATGTGTGTGGATGCTTTCCGGCAGGCTTTCCGGCAGTAATAATTTTATATTATATATTATATATATATTATAAGCGAGCATTGGTCACGCGAATAGCCGAACATGAAGCTGATATTAGGAAGCAAAAACAAAACACAGCTCTCTCACAACACGCAACAACACACAAGCATATGATTGATTTTGCAAACACGAAAATTATAGACAAGGAAGCCAAAGAACAATATAAAATTAAATTTTATAGTTTCATGATCAGATATTTTGTATTCCTGCAAATTATTACAGTGAATTTCATCCGAGTTTGAAAATATTAAATAAATTTTCGATTCACTTGTATATGTGATTCGCGTATTAAACTCTATTTTTTGGCTTATACCCATCACAGTAAATATCTCATTTAACTTAGTACTATATGTTGATATGCAGTACATGTTAATATTAAAATCACCGACGACTATATTATGGTTACTTTTTTCATATTTATCAATTAGAATTTCATTTAGGTATTCTACAAAAGCTGTATCACTAGTGCTTGGCGAGTGGTACAGAACTCCAATCTGCAACTTTTTTATCAATCTTTTTCAGTTTTATTACAATGCACCATACGCTTTCATTTATGTTATCATTATAAATTACTTTAACATCAATTGTACTATGTACATAAACTAACACACCTACTGTGTGCCTGCTATGGGAATCACATGTTATCATTTTATAGGTTGCTATTTCTAATTCATTGTCTAGCATATCTTTGGTTGTACATGTTTCAGAGCACAGTATGATGCCTTTAGTGGAATTAACTAACTTTTTAACGACATTTGCCATCAATTTATTTGCGAATCGATAACTGTAACGATTTCGTTATTCAGTAACCAATTTGTATCGATATTCGTTGATCGACTATCAGCTGTGTTGTTAAATAAACGGCAAGTAAATTGGCTGCGTTAAAAATCACGAAATTAATATTACTGGCAATATTAGTTAAAAAAGAAAATCGGAACTTTAACTAAATACTTTCAAACACGAAAAGTTGCTTTATTTATAAATCAAATGGCATTTGAGTACTTGGCGTACGTTTTATCGCAAGATGAAGAATTACGAAGTCCATCGCCAGTGGACAGACACCTTCTTAGAGAAGTTTGTAGATAACACATTCGACTTGAATGCAACGGAGTTTCAAAAGCTGTACCGACTAACCCCAGACTTGGCTCATGATATTATTTCTCAACTTGATGGTCAATTAAGGGGTACAAGAATAACTGCGAAATCAACAGAGAAAACAAAAAATAAATTAATACCGCATTTACTTACCTTTTGTTAAAATAGGTAAAAACTTGCACAATAATGACTTAAAAGCAGTTAGTATACGGAATTTATTTATTTTTGGCATTCCTTTGGTGCTTTTCGCATTTTTTAGGTTTCGTTAAGCTGTGCAGCCACCTTTCTACTATTAAAACGAAATTTAAGCGCCATTTATTTCGAGTCGTTAAAACTAAGTTAGTGAATGGTACAATCGATAAGGCAAGCGACAAAATCGCTAATTAAAATCGCGATAAATCGCATTTATAAGTTAGTGAATTCCACTACTGGTCTTTGAACTTCCGCCAACACTTCAAACTCTGATTTGTTAGCTAATAGGCTTTTTACGTTTAAATAGATGCATTTAAAGTCATTGTTGATGTTCTTTGTTGATCTTTTTTTGTACCTTGATACCCTACGTTGCTATCATTAGCATGGTCCAGTTGAGCCAGTGGTTGCTAATACCCTAGCCTTTGTTTTTAACATTTAGGTGCTTTAAGTAGACAGGGAAATGTCTGCTATTGTAAGGGTGATTGGTATCAAGCCCTAGATTTAATTTCTCATTAGCTTTTATACAATTTATGTAGATGTTTTTAGGTTGTTCCTTGCACTCCATGGTTTTGTGTTTACCCAAACATTTGCTACAAACATCCTCATTTTTACATTCACTAGCTTTGTGGTTGTATCCTTTACATTTAAAACACATTGTTATATCAACACCATCGTATACTTTCCACCTTTCCATTCCTATGTTCAGTTTATCTAATTTTAACGCTTCAGTAAATATTTCCACATCCAGCTCAACTAACTATTGCATTATAATCATTTTTGTGACTAACTTTAATATTATATTGCTTAATAATTTTTACTTCACCCTGTTCAAAGCATTTATTTTGTTTTCGTAGATATTCAGTTAATTCATCACCATTATTTTCAAATTGCATACCTGTTATAAATAGTCTTGGTTTATATTCACGAGGTATCTTTATCTCATATTCATTACTAATTTCTTTGTCCATGATTTCTTTCATTTTCTCTCTTTTCATCAACGCTATCCATCACCATAATACCATTATTACTAGCTTGAATGTCTGTTATCTTTAGTTCCTTAGGATTAATTTTTTTATTTAGATCTTTCTTGGTTTTTTCACACGTTTGTTTGACTTTCGCTTTAACAATAATAGGAGTACGTTTCTTTAATTCACGCAGAGTAATATCTTTGCTTTTGTTTTCACCTTTTTTGTTTTTACTTTTCATTACTTCTGCGTATGACAGTGCTTTTTCAATATTATTACTACTGATTTTCTTTATTTCGTTACATACTTTTTCATTGTCTTTACCAATTATTTCAGTTTTATTTTTCACTTCTTCTATCATTTCATATAAGCTTTTTATCTCACCAATTTTTTTTTCAAAAAGCTTTTGCGATCTTTCCATTGTTGCTACTCTTATATCGACCCTCTACAGCTTCCAATAAAGCTTTTATATCATTTTGGCTTTTCTTCATCACCTCTTCAAACTCATATTTATACTCATTTAATATTGTGTTGTTTTTCTTCACACTCATTTGCATTTTGTGTAGCACCAAGTCTACATTCTGAATATATATAAGACATTCATCACACATAAATCGTGCCATAGGTTTTTCCTCAAAAATTTCAGAACTATATTTATCAACACCCGCACATGCGAGGCTTCAATGGTACACTTTAGTACACACACCCTCGCATCGTATACCTGTCTTTCCTCTTATCGAGTGATTGCATTTCGCGCACATACTCACTTTGCTTTTGCCTTATTTCGATTTACTTCTCCGTTTGTTGTTATATGTATGTGTTTAAATTTGTTTATTAAATAAAATTTTTTGAGTCTTTTTTTCTCAAAGTTAATTCTTATTACACTCGCGAAGGACAGACATCTTGCCGCGGTTTGCAGCCGGGAGGTTAATCTGGCTGTATTTGTACGGATCCTCTCTGAAACCGGGCCGCCTCAGAGAGTAGAAATGGTCTTACCGCGGTAAGGGGCTCTGCCGCGGCGGACTTTTCCCCCTTTTCAATAAGTTGACCCTAAGCTGGCCTCGTCTAGCAAGGGGTCGTACGAACAAGATGAATAAAAAACAAATTAAAAAAGAAACTTCGTCCCCCTCCTCAGGGAGAAGGACAACACCAAAGGTATCCATACGCCCTAGTGAATTAGGGAGGGCTACCAATGCTACAGGGAAGAGTGACTTGGTGGAGGTCGGCACTAGCATGGCGGCGAAGGGAGTTGCGCCGGCAACGGCGAACCCTGACGCGCCTGCTGGTGCCGGACACCGACCAAGCGCCGGAACGGCAACCATTTTTCCCACGGCTGTGGCGGGGGTATCTAGACCTGGCCACTCTGAGCCTAGGGAAAACAGGGCCGCAACAGCTACTTCAACCGGGGAGCGACTGCGTTCGAAACAACGGGTCGGCTCCCCATGGACGACAAGAGGACAACCTCAGTCAATACGGTCTTAGGTGATCTGACGGGGGCAAGCACCAGTGTGGCGGCGAAGGTAGTTGCGCTGGCAACGGCGAACACTGACGCGCCTGCTAATGCTGGGCGCCCGTCTGACGCCGGTACGGCGACTGTTCTCCGCACGGCTGTGACAGGGGTCCCACGATCTGGTCACACTGAGCCAAAGGAGCCATAAAGAAGACATCTTCCGGGGGTACGACCGAGACGGCAACTACGGGTCGGACTCCTTCTCAAGAAGAGTCCCAGAAGGGATCGTTCCACAGGAACGAGACAAGGGCTACAAAAGTCCTGTCACGGTATGAGGGCGTTCCGCTGGAAACGCTGCCAGAGAACGCCAGGAATTCGGTGGAAAGGGCGCGAGCTCCACTGCTGAATTTTCGGGGTTCTCTGCCATCAAATGTAGAAAGCGCAACCCCATACAAGCGTCAAAGGTCAGACGAGGATATTAAACAACCGCCGAAAAGGCACCAGAATCACCCCGCGGTAGCCAAACCCAGCTTTGCCGAGGTAGCCAAAGGCCGGATCCTTATAGGAATCCTGGACCGAGGGAATGACCGTGGTGCAATCCCTAAAGACCAATGGCCGTACGTCCGGAATGAAATTGGTAACACCGTTCTGGACGTGCTGATGGAGCCTCCGGGTAGTCCGCCGCGAGGTTCTGATGCAGGATGGTACCAGGGCCAAATAAAGTCGCTTGCGAGGGCGCAAGGTCTGTTGCGCTGTACAAGGCAGCAGCCGCAAAGCTGGGACAATTCTATCCCGGGGCGATTATTGAGGTCGTCTACTGGAAGGACATCCCGGCTCTGCCAAGGGACAGGACATGGGTTCCAGCAGTTCCAGCAGAACTGCGTAACGCTAGCCTCCGTTTATATGCCGTACGACGCAGAGGAACCTCCTCCGCGAAAGACGGTAAAGGATCTGGTGGCCGACTCAAGCAAAGGCCATCTGCTAATCGGGACAGACGCAAACGCCCACCACGTGCAGTGGGGTAGTTCCGACATAAACACTCGTGGTGATTCACTTTTTGATTACCTTTTAACAACTAACCAGGTAGTTTTCAATGTAGGTAATGAACCAACTTTTATTACTAAAAACCGTAAAGAGGTTATTGACCTCACTATTTGTAGCGAAAGCGTTTTTAGGTGGGTTAAAAAATGGCGTGTTCTTGAGGAACGTGTTCTATAGAAACATCCTTGTTCGAAAAGGATTATTGTCTTGTGGCCTTCCTAGACATTGAAGGAGCATTCAACAATATAAGTCCAGACGCCGTTAACAATGCTTTAACTGGTCTGGACGTAAAAAGACCCCTAGTGGGACTAATTGACCCCTAGTGGGACTGATTGAGGGGAAGGAAAGTGCTTTCCTCACTGGAGGAGGTTGATATAACACGATCTGTCGCAAGGGGCACGCCCCAGGGTGGTGTCCCTTTCCCTCTACTATGGAACCTAACTGTAAACTCGCTATTAAGAGATACTAGTTGGGGGAGCGGGAAGGTTGTGGCATATGCTGACGACCTAGCTATTGTCTACAGAGGCAAGTTCCCTCGAACTTTATGCGACTTGATGCAGGTAGCATTGCGAGAGGTTTCCCTGTGGGCTTCCCGATGTGGACTAAGCGTCAATTCCGATAAAGTTGAGCTTGTCTTATATACCAAACGATACAAAATATCATCGCCAAACCTACCAGAACTAAATGGGGTGCCCCAAACCTGTCAGATAAAGCCACATTTCTAGGCGTAGTTTTAGACAAAAAGCTGAACTGGAAGGACAACGTTATTCAGCGAAAAAAGAAAGCGTACATTGCATTATATACGTGTAAAAGAGCCATTGGCAAAACATGGGGACTCACCCCCAACATATGCAGATGGATTTATACCGCGATTATCAGACCCATACTGCTGTACACAGATCCAGCATGATAAGCATAAGTGGGGCTCTAAGAAAAACGCCTAGCGAAGCTCTGCAGATCATTCTTGACATCCTTTCATTGGATCTAGCTGACCATCGAGCAGCGGCAACGTCAGCCCTACGTCTAAGGGAGTTGTCGTGTTAGAACAACAAGACCACAGGACACTCAAGTATACTAAACAAATACAGTTTTCTTCCTCCTAGCACGGATCGCTGTGCGACCACAACAGTTGCGGAAACCAACTTTAAGATAAACATACCCAGCAGGGATGCCTGGACGGAGTCGGATAAGTGCCTTGCTATGGGCAGCAGCATTTCCATATACACGGACGGCTCCAAGCTAAACGGCAGAGTTGGAGGTGGAGTATACACAAGGGGCCTTGACCTCCAGCTCTCATTCAGACTACCCGACCACTGCAGTGTATTCCAGGCAGAAGTTGCAGCCATAATGGAAGCCGCAGCTAGGATAGGGACATACAATGTCGACAAAGAAATTTTTTATCTGACAGCCAAGCTGCCATAAAATCTCTTGGCTCCCACTCGTTCAATTCTGAACTAGCACTAAACTGTCGCCGATATCTTCAAGAGATGGATCAACAGAACCGTGTATACCTCACATGGGTCCCTGGACATAGAGATATCGAGGGAAACTGCATTGCAGATAAACTCGCTAGGCAGGGTACAACCAGGCAGGTTCTTCCTGGACAAGAACGCAAGCAATGCTAAAAGAGCACATCTACCGTCAAGCCGACGAAAGATGGCTACAAACATCGGGGTGTCGAACATCGAAAGAAACCTGGCCTAAATGGGATCCTAAAAGATCCCGTCACGTGTACAACCTAAGAAGGGAAACAATTTCCACACTTGTGGGGGCACTAACGGGTCATTGCCTCATAAGTAGGCATGCAGAAAGGTTAGGAGCGCCTTATCGACGTTGCTGTAGGAGTTGTAAAGAGGATGAGGAGGAAGAAACGGTGGTTCACCTCATTTGCAACTGCCCAGCACTAAGCGGAGCACGGCAGCGCTTTCTGGGAGCTCCATTTCTTGATAATCTGAGCCAGGTTGTGGAGCATGACGTCAAAGACCTGGTAGCTTTCATCAGGTTCTCAAAATGGTTCGAAGAGGAAAGGTAACGGTGTTTTTCGTGGTATCACAACGGGCCTAATACTACTGGCCTAAGTGTGCCCTCGCGCAGCCACCCTAACCTAACCTAATTCTTATTATATTAGGTATTCAATAACGTATTATTACATTATTTGATTCATGTTGTGAAGCGCGCACAAAACACTTTCCTAGATGTTCTGGTCTCCGCGACGGCAACCCCCTGACTGATTTCAAAGCGCCATGTTGCCAGGCCGCAATCCCAAATACACCGGGGACCCCAAGGCTTACCCAAGGACGTCCAGTCCCAAGGCCACAACAGCAGTTGCGTCCTAGCCTTTCACAACCCAGGCGTAGTCACCCGTCACTTACTCCCAGAGTGACGACGTCTCCCCCGTTGCACTTCAGAACTCTGCAGTTAAACTGTAACGGATTAACTGGGAAGATCACGGAGATAGTCGATTTCATGAAGCGGCACAACATCCGCATTGCTGCGATTCAAGAGACTAAACTCACAGCAAGATCTGCTCTGCAGACTTGTTCTGGGTATAATGTCTACAGAAAAGATCGCGAGAGCGGAAATGGAGGCGGCCTCGCGTTCATCATACACCACTCTGTGCAATATCATATATTTAATCCCGACATCGGCCACAGGGACAGTGTCTTAGAACGTCAAGGCTTATCTGTCCGGTCAGGTAATGCAAACATAGAAATCATCAACATCTACATCCCTGCTGCCACCTGTTGCCCCAGTGGATACAGCCCTAATATCAGGCCTTACTCACTGGCAATAATCGCATTATCTTAGGCGATTTCAATGCCCGTCACGATTTATGGGATTCAAACTTGCATGCAAACAGTAGGGGTGGGATGTTGGCAGATCAAATAGAAGAAACGATGTTCTGAACAATAAATGGAGACGCCCCCACACGTATTGGCATCCGACCACCTGCCAATACTTATCTCGCTCGAGCGTACCGCCGACTTCATCGTCTCTGATAAACGCACTTTCATAAACTTCAAAGTGGGAAGAATATAAATCCTTTACAGACAGCCGCTTTGCTGCCCTCCCTATCCCGACTGATGCTCGCCAAGGGGAACTTGCTTTCCGCAAGGTCATTGAATCCGCAGCGGCTCGCTTTATTCCCGCCGGAAGAATTACCGAAATTCGGCCTGACTTTCCGGCGGAGGCCGCAAATTTCGCGAGAGAACGTGACCTTATAAGACAGCTCGATCCCGGCGACCCCCAATTAAGGTACATAAACCAACACATCAGATTGCTGGTGGATGAACACAAGCGGGCGAAATGGGAGGAGCATCTAAGAAGCTGTAACATCTCTGCCGGTGTGGGTAAGCTTTGGTCTACCGTAAAGTCCCTATTGAATCCGTTCAAGCACAACGACAAAATTTTCATCGCCTTTGGCGATCGGATGCGAAAAAATGCGCGAGCGCCTTTTGCCGACATTATATAATGCATTCTACAGTTGACAAAGCTAGACGGAGGGCCAACAGACACGCGCACAAACATAAATTCAGCGCGTCCCCAATTACCATCACAGCCAAAGAGGTTGAGGATGCCATCGGTCAAGCTAAACCATCTAAAGCAGTGGGCCCTGACGGTAGAGCCATGCCGATGCTTAAAACCCTAGGAAATGAGGATTTTAAATATTTAGCACATGTCTTCAACACGTCTCTTTCCACCTTTGTCGTTCCCGAAAAATGGAAAATGGCCAAGGTGGTCCCGCTACTAAAGCCTGAGAAACCAGCTAACATAGCAGTCATATCGCCCGATATCTCTCCTATCGCCAGTAGCTGAGACGCTTGATGCCATTTTAGTGCCCCATTTCAAGGCAAATTTGCCACTAGCCTCTTATCAGCATGGCTTTAGAAAACTACACAGCACTAACACCGCGCTAAACTCCATTAGCACCCAGATAAATTACGGTTTAATTCAAAACCCCCACCATAGAACAGTACTCGTTATGCTGGCACGTTACTGCAAATTATCTGGATGGTCGGCAGGCGTCGGTGCAATTTAGAAACGAAACATCAAAACCAAGAAGAATTAAACAAGGTGTGCCACAGGGTGGTGTCCTATCCCCACTTTTGTTTAACTTCTACATATCAAAGCTACCTTCGCCAGAAGGAGTTACTATCGTTTCCTACGCCGATGACTGCACAATAATGGCCACGGGTCCAGGCTCACAGATCGATGAGCTTTGCAACAGAACAAACGGCTACCTCCCTGATCTCTCCAGTTTTTTCGCCTCACGAAACCTGGAATTATCACCGACTAAATCCTCCGCGACCTTATTTACAACATGGACGTCCCAAATGTCGACCATTTTGAACATCCACGTCGATGGCACTACGCTGCCGACTGTCCCACACCCCAAAATCTTGGATGTGACGTTTGATCAGAATCTACATTTTGGTGAACATGCAGCCACGATTGTACCGAAAATCCAGAGCCGTAATAAAACCATCAAATCTCTTGCTTGCAGTACTTTGGGAAAATATAAAGAAACGCTCATTACCACTTACAAAGCAATTGGCCAGCCGATTGCATGCTACGCGTCCCCTATATGGTCGCCAAGCCTAAAAACTATACACTGGAAGAAGCTACAGGCCTGCCAAAATACTGCTCTCAGAACCGCCACGGGCTGTCTTCTTATGTCCCCAGAACACCATCTACATAATAAGGCGAGAATACTCCCCATCAGGGAGATGCTAACCAAACAATTCCTGTTGAATACCCAGAAACCTGGGCATCCCAACAGACATCTGACTGATGAGCCAAGGGGTCATCTCCGTAAGGATTTTGAGGAAATATGGCACCTGAGAACTCAGCCATGTGAAGCAAAAAAACACAAGCAGGTCCTTGGCGAACTCCACAAACAGGCGTCGGACCTTTACGCCAGGAATTGCCCGGTGAATCCAGTACTCAAAGAACAGTACCCAAAACTTGCGGAAAAGGAAAGCATACTGCCAAGGGAAACGCGAGTCACTCTGGCTCAACTTCGTTCCGGATATTGTAACAGGTTAAACTCTTACATATCCAGAATCAACCCCGACATACAAAATGTATGCCCCGCTTGCAATGTGTCCCCACATGACACCAACCATCTCTTTAATTGTAATGTGGAACCAATGCCTCTAACACCCCTTTCATTATGGTCCACCCCTGTTGAAAAAGCAAGTTTCCTTGGACTCCCGTTCGAGGATATTGATGAAAATTTGTGATGTTGTTGTTGTTGTTGTAGCAATGCTCGCCCCACCTAATAGCCGCGACCGATCACAAATTGTCATCAATATCCTCTAACGGGAGTCCAAGGAAACTTGCCGTTTCAACAGGGGTGGACCATAAGGAAAGGGGTGTTAGAGGCGTTGGTTCCACATTACAATTAAAGAGATGGTTGGTGTCATGTGGGGACACGTTGCAAGCAGGGCATACATTTTGTATGTCGGGGTTGATTCTGGATAGGTAAGAGTTTAACCTGTTACAGTATCCAGAACGAAGTTGAGCAAGAGTGACACGCGTTTCCCTGGGGAGTATGCGTTCCTCCTCTGCGAGTTCTGGATATTTTTCTTCAAGTACTGGATTCACCGGGCAATTCCCGACATAAAGGTCCGACGCCTGTCTATGGAGTTCACCAAGGACCTGCTTGTGTTTTTCCGCTTCATACGGCTGGGTTCTCAGGTGCCGTATTTCCTCAAAATGCTTACGGAGATGACTCCTTAGGCCCCTAGGCGGTGCTGGTTCGTCAATCAGATGTCTGTTGGGATGCCCAGGTTTCTGGGTATTCAACAGAAACTGTTTGGTCAGCATCTCATTTCTCTCCCTGATGGGGAGTATTCTCGCCTCATTATGCAGATGGTGTTCTGGGGACATAAGAAGACAGCCCGTGGCGATTCTGAGAGCAGTATTTTGGCAGGCCTGTAGTTTCTTCCAATGGGTGGTTTTTAGGCTTGGCGGCCATATGGGTGACGCGTAGCACGTAATCGGCTGGCTAATTGCTTTGTATGTGGTCAAGAGCGTTTCTTTATCTTTTCCCCAGGTACTGCCAGCAAGGGATTTGAGGATTTTATTACGGCTCTGAATTCTTGGAACAATTGCGGTTGCGTGCGCACCAAAATGTAGATCCTGATCAAACGTCACACCCAAGATTTTGGGGTGTAGGACAGTCGGTAGCGTAGTGCCATCGACGTGGATGTTCAATATGGTCGACATTTGGGGCGTCCATGTTGCAAACAAGGTCGCGGAAGATTTAGTCGGTGACAATGCCAGGTTTCGCGAGGCGAAAAAACTGGAGAGATCAGGGAGATAGCCGTTTATTTTATTGCATAGCTCATCGATCTTTGGGCCTGGGCCTGTGGCCATTATTGTGCAGTCATCGGCGTAGGAAACGATTGTGACTCCTTTCGGTGGTGAAGGCAGCTTAGATATGTAGAAATTAAACAAAAGCGGGGATAGGACACCACCCTGTGGCACCCCTTGTTTAATTCTCGTTTGTTTTGATGTTTCGTTTCTGAATTGCACCGATGCCTGCCGACCACCCAGATAATTTGCGGTCCACCTTTTAAGACATGGGGGAAGGGTGGACCCTTCCAGGTCTTGCAGTAACGAGCCATGGTTGACCGTATCAAAAGCTTTTGATAGGTCTAACGCTACGAGTACTGTTCTATGGTGGGGATATTGATTCAAACCGCAATTTATCTGGGTGCTAATGACATTTAGCGCGGAGGTAGTGCTATGGAGTTTTCTGAAGCCATGCTGATGAGGGGCTAGCTGCAAATGTGCTTGGAAATAAGGGAGCAAAATGGCTTCAAGCGTCTTTGCCACTGGCGATAGGAGAGATATCGGACGATATGACTCACCTACGTTAGCTGGTTTCCCAGGCTTTAGTAGCGGGACCACCTTGGCCATTTTCCATTTCTCAGGTATGACAAAGGTGGAAAGAGACAGGTTGAAGACATGCGCTAAATATTTGAAACCCTCTTTCCCTAGGTTTTTAAGCATCGGCATGGCTATGCCGTCTGGGCCCACTGCTTTGGATGGTTTAGCGCGACCAATGGCGTCCTCAACCTCTCTAGCGGTGATGGTAATTGGTGACGCGCTGAGTTTGTGTTTATGTGCGTGTCTATTGGCTCTCCGTCTATCTTTGTCGACCGTAGGATGCATTATATATTGTCGGCAGAAAGCGCTCGCGCATTTTTTCGCATCCGACAGCACCTTATCGCCAAAGGCGATGGAAACTTTGTCTTTGTGCTTAGTCGGATTCGATAGGGACTTTACGGTGGACCAAAGTTTACCTACACCGGTAGAGAGGTTACAACCTCTTAGGTGCTCTTCCCATTTCGCCCGCTTGTGTTCGTCCACAAGCAATCTGATGCGTTGGTTTATATCCCTTATTTGGGGGTCGCCTGGATCAAGCTGTCTTATAAGGTCGCGTTCCCTCGCTAAGCTCGCGGCCTCCGCCGGGAAGTGGGGCCGGATTTCGGGAATTATCCCGGCGGGAATGAAATGTGCCGAGGCGGATTCAATGACCTTACGGAAGGCACGCTCCCCTTGGCGAGCATCAGTCGGGATAGGGAGGGCAGCAAAGCTGCTGTCTGTTGCAGATTTATATTCTTCCCACTTTCCTTTTTTGAAGTTTATGAAAGTGCGTTTTTCGGTGACGATGAAGTCGGCGGTACGCTCGAACGAAATAAGTATGGGCAGGTGGTCGGATGCCAATGTTACCATCGGCTGCCAGTTGACGCAGTTTACGAGTTCTGCGCTTACGATTGAGATATCTGGCGAGCTATGACAGCTTCCTACCATACGTGTGGGGGCGTCTCCGTTTATTGTGCAGAACGTCGTTTCGTCTATTTGATCCGCCAACATCTCACCCCTACTGTCCACCCGCAAGCTTGAATGCCATAGGTCGTGATGGGCATTGAAATCGCCTAAGATAATGCGATTGTTGCCAGTGAGTAAGGCCTCGATATTAGGGCGGTATCCACTGGGGCAACAGGTGACAGGAGGGATGTAGATGTTGATGATTTCTAGATTTGCATCGCCTGACCGGACAGATAGGCCTTGACGTTCTAAGACATTGTCACTGCGGTCGATGCCAGGATCAAATATATGATATTGCACAGAGTGGTGTATGATAAACGCGAGGCCGCCTCCATTTCAGCTCTCGCGGTCTTTCCTGTGGACATTATAACCAGAGCAGGTCTGCAATGCAGATCTTGCTGTGAGTTTAGTCTCTTGAATCGCAGCAATGCGGATGTTGTGCCGCTTCATGAAATCGACTATCTCCGTAATCTTCCCAGTTAGTCCATTACAGTTGAACTGCAGAATTCTGAAGTGCATGAGGGGTGACGCCGCCACTCTAGGGGTAAGTGAGGGGTGACTACGCCTAGGTTGTGGAAGGCCAGGACGCAATTGCTGTTGTGGCCTTGGGACTGGGCGCCCTTGGGCAAGCATTGGGGTACCCGGATGATTTGGGTTTGCGACCTGGCAACATGGCGCGATGAAACCCGTCGAGGGGGTGCCGTCGCGGAGACCAGAACATCTAGGAAAGTGGCACCACCCAAGGCAGGAGCTGCATTGAGCGGATGTCGCAAACCTATATATTCTGTGCTGGCAGACGGTGCAAACGGAGGCAGGGACTAAGAGTCTGTTTCCCTGACCTGCACGATTGCTGCCAGAAAAGAGGGGGGAGAAGAAGACGGGGGCAGGGGCTGATGCTCAGCATTGCTACCAGCTCTACTACGAAGGTAGTAGATATGAGTGGTATCAGCTGTTTGAGTTGTTGGCGCCGTGGGGCGCGAGCAGCAGCGGGTACTTGTTGTGGCTTGCTGAGCAGCGAAGCTGCTGGAAGGTAGTGGGGATACGCTTAGGCGTAGACTACGGGACGCCCTTGGGCGAGAGCAGCAAGGAGCCACAAAAGATTTATAAAAGTTACGTGGACGTCGGGTTTTGGGATCAAGCCCAGAACAACCTGTCCGATGCAACCATCCCTTGCACGAGACACACTGAACAGAGTATGACCGTCCTAAAAAGATTCTTTTCTGGCAGATGCAGCAAAACCATTTCTCATGACCGGGGTCAGGAGACGGACCCGGATTGGGTTCGATACCTTCCCGGAGCAAGAGAATATGTAGCAGTCCTGCTGCAAGGAGCTGCTGGGATGATGACAATTTGTGGGAGGGACGAAACAAATTAAATGGGGTCACACTGAAATGACAGTCCTTGGTCGGGAAAAATCCCGAGTCGCTCCGGTACATAGAACCGACTGCCTTGGGAAGCGGTCGCACCTATTGGATGGGGCAAAGCACTGCTACAACAACAACAACCGGTTTGAAAGTTCTTTAAACCGGGCCGGTACGTTGGATCACCTAAAGATACACTCTGCACGTTGCCGTAGGTCAAGAACACTTGCAAGTGTATTTACTTTAAGTTCAATCATATACCTTACGATTTAATAATATCCATAAATGTCGCATTGGCAATTCCCATATTAGAGTATGAACTTATAATACAAACAGAAATGTATGAACCCACATAATAAATATACACAAACACATGTATACCTACATATGTAGCTACCTACCATAGTGATAGATTTTGTCACTTTGTCATTTCCATCCTTCACTTGTGTATGCATATGAATACACATTCAGTCCCTTTTTTAAATTAATTTCGCGAGAAGAAAAAAGCTTCTTCACCCTACAAGCTTCTTCACAATACAAGTACAAATACAACACCATTAAACATATGTATGTAAACCTGTCAGTTCACAAAAAGCTACTTATCCGCAGTAAAAAATGAACTAACAAATCTATAGTACACACAAATTGATATAGAGACAGGATGTCTAAAACTGTGTTGGTAGAGTAAAAACGGGATAAACTGAAATAAGCAAGCGAAAGTAACACAATTTTTGACACAATATTTGAGCCTTTAAAGCTCGTTTACAAGAAAAAAAGTAATCACAAATGCACAATAGACAAACTCACAACAACAAATAAACACAAAACAATAAATGCCAAAAAAAACCAAAGCAACAAACCTACAAAGATCAAACAACTAGATTTACTGACTTTTACCTGCCTCTATCAGCAACACAAATCGGTTAGTAAAACCCACCCCCGGTTCTGAATGAACACACAGCACATACAAATAAATATACACAAGCATCAATTTTGACAATACCTGATCATGTACCTACGAATTATAAATACAAGACAAACGACAACGACAGATGAGAGCGAAAATCGACACTGATGATGGCACAACGTCGAAACCAGTTTGTCTCGAACCCAAATTTAACAAGGGATGACGGAAAATTGTTCCAATATACATCATGAAAGTTCACACGCGCCAGTTGCCCTTATTGCAACATTCCCACGTATGGCCAGTACACGTGCGCTGAGTCAACAAATTATATTTCTCACAACATACGGCCGCGCATGGCAACTTAACACCTTAACTCAATGCCATAGTTAGTGACGGCAACTAATACTTATGCTACGGAATTACTCCAGACTCACAGCCAGCAAAATTATATTGCGCATAATTGTGAAATATACGCATAACACACCTGTGGGAAGAAACCGACTTCAACATTATCAGACAACGGGCTGTAAACAAGTGATGCAAGTGGCGCGTCGCTGCTGGATATTGGGCTATATAGGGCAGCAGTTGCGGCAGAGCAAACCGCGACTTCGGGACGGAATAGCGTTTAGTAATAATTAGCATTACCTTTAATTGTAATTGGAAGTACATTCAAATATACTTAAACATTATTATTTAAACCTTTTGTTGTATTGTTCATTGGGCAAGTTGGCCAAAAAAATTTATTTTTTAACAATCAAGGACTACTGTCCTTTAACTGGCGCCCGAGCAGGGACCCAGGAAGTGAAAAGAACTGTGCAAAAAAATTCTAAAAAGAAAAAACTGGCTAAAAATTTGTGTGAAAAAAGAGAAACTGTGCAAAAATTTTCTAAAAAGAAAAAAACTGTCCAAAGAAATTGTTTGAAAAAAGAGGAACTTTGCAAAAAATTCTAAAAAGAAAAAACTGTCTAAAGAATTTGCTTGAAAGAAGAAAACTGTGTAGAAAAAACTGAAGGAAAATTTTCTGTCAAGATCATCAGCATTACCTACTGCCGTCATTACCTACTAGTGGAAGTTCCTAAAGTGCCTGGACGCACTGCAACGTATTTGTGCTCACTAGTGAAAGTTCCAAAGAGCGCCTGGATGCACTGCACCGCAATTCTGATATAATACGGATGATTTATCTCATCACGTGAGTATAAAAAAAAACACGAAGGTATAGTAAAATAAAAATATTCCCACAAAAAATGGAAGATATAAGAACCACAGTGACAAATTTGACTGGGCCGTCAACTGACTGGGCCGTCAACGCCCTTCTTGAAAAATAAATTTGCTAGAAAGGCTGGTGGCTCACGTCGATTTCATCGGTCTTCATCTACAGCGGCCACTACTCCAGTGGTTGAAGAAGTGGTGGCTCGGCCACCCACTTCTGAGGCTGAGATCAAAGATACCTGTAGGCTCTCTGATTGTGTCAAGGAGCTACAAGTGTTTGACGGTAACCCTGTCCAGTACATTTCATGGGTTCACTCTGTGGAAGTGATCCTTTCAGACTTTGCGGTAATGAAGGGAAAGCCCCTTTACCGAACGATTCTCCAACATATTAGGCAGAAGGTACGGGGTGAAGCTGATTCTGCACTTATTTCCTACAACAAATTCGATAGTAATTGGAGAAAAATTAAGGAATGTCTCTCCCTGCACTACGCAGGTAAGAGGGATGTTGGTACACTCGAACACCAACTGCACCATCTACAGCAAAAGGGAATGAGAATTGATGACGTCTACGCCAAGGTGAATCATCAGAGCAGAGGAACACCTTGTTGATGACGTCTACGCCAAGGTGAATCATCAATTCTCCTTATTATTAATAAATTAAAAAAGGAATCCTACACGGAAGACGCTGTTAAAGTTCTGGTAGAAACCTAAATTGTGCCCTGGACGTTTTTATACGTGGGCTTAACGGCGAAATGTCGCGAATGCGTTGCCAGAGGCATATTCAGCCTGTTTGGAAATCCAAAATGTGGATTTCCGCAATTTTTCCGTTCATAAGAACAATTTCAATAACCGTGTGGCTGTTCCTGTTAACAATTTGCCCAGTACCTCCTCATTTAGGAACAGGAGCAAGCCTCCCCAGTTACCCCCTAAACCTACTTGGCGCAACCAGGAAAAGCATCCATATGTAAGGAGTGATCGTCCGTCAGGTCGATTTGGAAATGCCAGCGCCCCACTACATTCGCCTGTAGAGAAAATGGACGTAGACCCCTCAGTGCAGACACGCAACTACATGAATCGCCCAAATCCGTTTAAAAGCAGCGCCAGTTCGGAAAATCTACCACGGAAGCAACAAAAGGTGTTCCATACTACACCCGAGGATAGTGAAGAGAGAGATGTGGACCCGAAGGAATCGTCAAGTGAAGACAACTTGGAGGATTTTCTGTCTTCCGGTCATCTAGCGTACTATACCTAGAATATACCTTGCCTGATGGTCGTGTGCTAGATTTCCTTGTGGATACCGGCGCAAAAGAGAATTTAATCAAAAATGCTATTGCAACGAAAACAACTCCTGTAAAAAAATTATTCAATGTAGCTTCGGTGGGGGGTAGCGTGCCAATAAAGGACAAAGTAAAACTAAAATTATTTGAAAGTGTGGGTAACTACACAGAATTTGATTTCTTCGTTTTACCGACTCTTAATGAATTCTGCGGAATCATTGGGGACGATACCCTGAGGAAATTAGGCGCGATAATAGATAGGAAGAATAACCTCCTTAGTATAGATAATTGCAAAATCCCCATGAAAGACAAAAAATCTCGCGATGTAAACAATAAAAACATCAACCTCCAAACCGGTATATAGTAAATCCTACCCATATCCGACGTGTATAAGAGATGAAGTTGAAAAACAAATAAATGAGCTCCTAGACGAAGGTGTTATCCGGCTGTCAAAACGACCATACGACTCTCCAATTTGGGTAGTCCCTAAAAAGCCTAAGGCGAATGGGGACAGTATCGTATGGTTATAGACTATAAACGGTTGAACGCTGTAACTATCGCCGATACTTACCCAATTCCCGATATAAACGCGACTCTTTATAGCCTTGGCCACGCCAACTTCTACACGACAATTGATTTGACTTCCGAATTTCACCAAATTCCCATGAAGGATTCGCACATCCCAAAGACAGCCTTCTACACAATGAATGGGAAATACGAATTTCTTCGGTTGCCATTCGGGTTGAAAAATACGCCTGCCATTTTCCAAATGATGATAGACGATGTCCTCAAGAGGTACATCGGAAAAATTTGTTACGTCTGTATTGACGATATCATAGTATTTGGCAAGGATGCAGAGGAACACCTTGTTAATGTTGAGAAGGTTTTTGCAACGCTTTGGGAGGCGAATCTTAAGGTTAGTTTGGAAAAGACATGCTTCTTTGAAAAAGAAGTCGAATTTCTAGGCTATGTTATTACTCCCGATGGAGTACGCGCTGACCCAAAAAAGGTAGAAGCTATTAAAACGATTTCACCCCCGGAAAATTTGAAGGATTTAAAAAGTTTCTTTGGTATCACCTCATACTATAGGAAATTCATTAAGGATTACGCCAAGGTCACCAAGGCACTCACCAAGCTCACTCGGGGGGAAAATGGTCAGGTAAAAGCAAACGCGTCAAAAAACGTAGCGATTAAGCTTAACAATGATTGATGTCAGCGGACGTATTAGCATTTCCAGATTTTTCGAAACCATTTAATTTGACAACGGACTAATCAAACTACGCCATTGGCGCGGTACTATCACAAGGATCAATAGGTGATGATAAACCGATAGCTTACATATCGCGGTCTCTAAACAAAGCCGAACAAAACTACGATACGAATGAAAAAGAGCTTCTAGCTGTTGTTCGGTCACTGGATAATTTGCGCTCCTACCCTTACGGCGCGAAGAAAATTAGGGTTGACACTGATCACCAACCTCTGACATTTTCCTGGAGTAATCGCAATTACAATGCAAAGCTCAAGCGATGGAAAGCTCGTAGAGGAATATAACTGCGAGTTAATTTACAAACGAGGTAAGACAAATGTAGTCCCTGATGCACTCTCCCGTCTCAAGACGGAAGTGAACGCACTCACTGACTGCATAGCTGTACAATAGGCCGGGTCGATTTGTGGTGAGGCAAAAAAATCGCCCATTTCTCTGTGAAAATCATATTCTAGGGATCAAAATAAGAAACTTTGCCGAAGGAACCATACCTCTAAAACGAATTCTGATGTCCCCCAATTTGGGTCGAACTTTTGGGCAGGGGCAAATTTTGAAAAATTCCACTTTGACCCATTTAGAGTGCTCCAATCGAGTCCAAATGTATGACCGACCCCCACTAATTTTGGAGGCCCGACCCACCGATGTCAGTGGCACACCCCCTGGAACCCCCTCGAGGTTCACCATACAAACATTTCAAAAAATCGCCGGTTTTGCACTTTACATGAAAAAATCAGCTAAATGGCTATGTGGTAATAAGGCCAATTAACCTTATGGCCGTTGACCTTATGTCACCACACCATCACATTAATGCATTGTCATGGAGCCTTGATAGGTGTGCAAAGTTGCAATCAAACTTATCGCCATTCAAAGTGGTGATAAGGCCAATTAAACTTATGGCCGTTGACCTTATGTCACCACACCATCACATTAATTCATTGTCATCGCCCTTGTTACGTATGCAAAGTTTCAAATTAATCAGACTTCTAGAAACCGCTGAAAATTAAGCTCAAAGATTCCGTTACATACAGGCCAAGCTAATAAAAGCGTGCTAAAAATGAATTTAACTTAGTAATAGAAAAGAAATTAAAAAAAATTATTAGAAATTAGCGTTTTTACAACCCTTTTAAAACCAAGGCATCACTGTGATGCTTTTGCATGTCGTAAACATAGTTGTGTGGGTTTTTTATTCAACCGTTTCAAAAAATGAAGGTATCACTGTGACACAATTGCAGATCGTAAAATTGCTTGTGTTGTTTTTTTTAAGCCACCACAAGACACAGCAGGTAGAATTGAAATTACCATTTCATTCTTATTACCTCGTCTCGTAGACCATATATAACGCAACAGTTTTTGTTAATGCATTAAGTTGTTGTGAAGAACTCAAAGTGTGAAGTGCTAATTTCAGATAAAAAAATATTTAAAAAAAAAAATAATAAGTGAAGTGACCATTCCAAATCAAAAAGTTTACAATGAATCCACCATCCTCTACACCGCAAGATGAAGCAACTACATCAACAACTATCGAAAACCCAATGAGTCATATACCCAAGCATGATGTTACTGTTTTTGGTGTCTACTGATTTAACTGATCTTAATTTACCAACCCATCTGGATATCTTGAGATATTATTTTTACTTAAGCGAACGTGCTAAAACAGAACAAAAAAAGTTTTCCATAAATCATTCACTATTCAAGTACAAGATAAGTTGGTTGGAATTTGGGAAAAACTTGGTATGGAAATAATGCTGAAAAAAAGTGTATTTAATAAATTGAATAAATTGCTTGACAAGTATAAAGAGCAAATCAAGAGAAGAAACGATAGATAAAATTGATGAGAAGTATCATACTAGGATGGTAAAAGAACCTCATCCTGTTATTTTGAGAGAACCCAATTCTGAATTGATTGGTTACGTAAGACTGGAACATCATGCTTGGGTATATGACTCATTTGGTTTTCGATAGTTGTTGATGTAGTTGCTTTATCTTTCGGTGTAGAGGATGGTGGATTCATTGTAAACTTTTTGATTTGGAATGGTCACTTCACTTATTACTTTTTTCGAAATATTTTTTTATCTGAAATTAGCACTTCACACTTTGAGTTCTTCACAACGACTTAATGCATTCACAAAAACTGTTGAGTTATATATGGTCTACGAGACGAGGTAATAAGAATGAAATGGTAATTTCAATTCTACCTGCTGTGTCTTGTGGTGGCTTAAAAAAAACAACACAAGCAATTTTACGATCTGCAATTGTGTCACAGTGATACCTTCATTTTTTAAAACGGTTGAATAAAAAACCCACACAACTATGTTTACGACATGCAAAAGCATCACAGAGATGCCTTGGTTTTAAAAGGGTTGTAAAACGCTAATTTCTAATAATTTTTTTTAATTTCTTTTCTATTACTAAGTTAAATTCATTTTTAGCACGCTTTTATTAGCTTGGCCTGTATGTAACGGAATCTTTGAGCTTAATTTTCAGCGGTTTCTAGAAGTCTGATTAATTTGAAACTTTGCATACGTATCAAGGACCGATAACAATGCATTAATGTGATGGTGTGGTGACATAAGGTCAACGGCCATAAGGTCAATTGGCCTTATCACCACTTTGAATGGCGATAAGTTTGATTGCAACTTTGCATACCTATCAAGGCTCGATGACAATGCATTGATGTGATGGTGTGGTGACATAAGGTCAACGGCCATAAGGTCAATTGGCCTTATTACCACATAGCCATTTAGCTGATTTTTTCATGTAAAGTGCAAAACCGGCGATTTTTTGAAATGTTTGTATGGCGAACCCCCAGGGGGTTCCAGGGGGTTGCCACTGGCATCGGTGGGTGGGGCCTCCAAAGTTAGTGGGGGTCGGTCATACATTTGGACTCGATTGGAGCACTCTAAATGGGTCAAAGTGGGATTTTTCAAAATTTGCCCCTACCCAAAAGTTCGACCCAAACTGGGGGACATCAGAATTCGTTTTAGAGGTATGGTTCCTTCGGCAAAGTTTCTTATTTTGATCCCTAGAATACGTTTTTCACAGAGCAATGAGCGATTTTTTAATCGACCCGCCCTACGGTACAACCATCGAGTACTATAGCTGCTTCAGAGGGTACCATGCACTCCGCAGAGCAGGATAGCTCTGACCTCATACCTCACGTATAGGCATCCATAAAGGTGTTTAGAAATCCAATAATTTTTAGGCGGGGGGCGAGTTGCGAGTGTACAGAAGAGCTTCATAGGGGTTACAAGAGGTAATTTATCACAATGCCTATATTAAGCATCGAAGCTTTGTCACCAGTCCTCAAAAATTACCTCAACCCTAACGGTATAAATGGCATTAAAATTCCGGAAGATGACCTCCACAGTTTGCAGGCTGTATGCGTTAACAATTTCGGCAGATATAAAACTAGGATCACGCAGCGCGTGGTAGAAGATGTGACAATAGCTGATAGGGTATTCGACATTATCGAGAAGGAGCACAAGCGCGCGCATCGAAATGCTCGTGAGAATAAGGAACAGGTACTGGAAAAATTGTATTTTCCCGCAATGTTCAAACAATTAGGGAATACATTAGTCAATGCGAAACATGTAAATTGAACAAATACGATAGGCACCCTTCTAAACCATATGAGCTACCAACTCCCATTCCTAGTTATCCGTGCGAAATCTTGCACATCGATATTTTCGAAATTGAACGACAAAAATATTTGAGTTGTATCGACAAATTTACCAAATTTGCTAAGCTCATCCCAATCAAAAATAAGTCATCTCCTCAGTTGCGAATGAACCTAGCGATCGCGCTGCATTATTTTACAGTGCCACGAGCCTTGGTTATGGACAACGAGCGCGGATTTGTGTCACCACTTGTATTAAATTATATCAGGTCCATACGGATAGAAATATACCAAACGCCAACGCAGCGAAGTGAGGCCAATGGTCAGGTAGAGAGGCTACACTCCACCTTGATTGAAATATCCCCTGCCTTTCCGCTGAATGTCCTAGATTAACACCTGAAGAACGCGTCCCAATAACTGTGGATACGTATAATAACACGATATATTCCGTAATAACGCGCAAGCCAGCTGATGGTTTTCTGAATAGGACAGCTAGGATAAATTACCAGGGTTTAGCAAACTTCAGGGAGCGCACTAACAAGGACAGGGAAGTGGAAACTTAAGAAATAATAAAACTCGCTACAACAGTAACAACAACAAAGTGGGGCCGAATTTCGGGAATTCTCCCGGCGGGAATGAAACGTGCCGAGGCGGATGCAATGACCTTGCGGAAGGCACGCTCCCCTTGGCGGGCATCAATCGGGATAGGGAGGGCAGCAAAGAGGTTGTCTGTAAAAGATTTGTATTCCTCCCACTTTCCTTTTTTAAAGTTTATGAAAGTGGGTTTTTCTGTAACGATGAAGTCGGCGGTACGCTCGAACGAAATTAGTATAGGCAGGTGGTCGGATGCCAATGTTTGCATCGGCTGCCAGTTGACGCAGTTTACGAGTTCTGCGCTCACGATTGAGATATCCGGCGAACTGTGACAGCTTCCTACCATACGTGTGGGGGCGTTGTTGTTGTTGTTGTTGTAGCAATGCTCGCCCCACCTAATAGCCGCGACCGATCACAAATTTTCATCAATATCCTCTAACGGGAGTCCAAGGAAACTTGCCGTTTCGACAGGGGTGGACCATAAGGAGAGGGGTGTTAGAGGCGTTGGTTCCACATTACAATTAAAGAGATGGTTGGTGTCATGTGGGGGACACATTGCAAGCGGGGCATACATTTTGTATGTCGGGGTTGATTCTGGATAGGTAAGAGTTTAACCTGTTACAGTATCCAGAACGAAGTTAAGCAAGAGTGACACGCGTTTCCCTGGGGAGTATGCGTTCCTCTTCCGCGAGTTTTAGATACTTTTCTTTAAGTACTGGATTCACCGGGCAATTCCCGGCATAAAGGTACGACGCCTGTTTATGGAGGACCTGCTTGTGTTTTTTCACTTCATACGGCTGGGTTCTGAGGTGCCGTATTTCCTCAAAATGCTTACGGAGATTACTCCTTAAGCCCCTAGGCGGTGCTGGTTCATCAATCAGATGTCTGTTGGGATGCCCAAGTTTCTGGGTATTCAACAGGAACTGTTTGGTCAGCATCTCACTTCTCTCCCTGATGGGGAGTATTCTCGCCTCATTATGCAGATGGTGTTCTGGGGACATAAGAAGACAGCCCGTGGCGATTCTGAAAGCAGTATTTTGGCAGGCCTGTAGTTTCTTCTAGTGGGTAATTTTTAGGCTTGGCGACCATATGGGTGACGCGTAGCACGTAATCGGCTGGCTAATTGCTTTGTATGTAGTCATGAGCGTTTCTTTATCTTTTCTCCAGGTACTGCCAGCGAGGGATTTGAGGATTTTGTTACGGTTTTGAATTCTCTGATCAAACGTCACACACCAAGATTTGGGGGTGTAGGACAGTCGGTAGCGTGGTGCCATCGACGTGGATTTTCAAAATGGTCGACATTTGGGACGTCCATGTTGTAAATAAGGTCGCGGAAGATTTAGTCGGTGATAATGCCAGGTTTCGCGAGGCGAAAAAACTGGAGAGATCAGGGAGGTAGCCGTTTATTCTATTGCATAGCTCATCGATCTGTGGACCTGGGCCTGTGGCCATTATTGTGAAGTCATCGGCGTAGGAAACGATTGTGACTCCTTCCGGTGGTGAAGGTAGCTAAGATATGTAGAAATTAAACAAAAGTGGGGACAGGACACCACCCTGTGGCACCCTTTGTTTAATTCTTCTTGGGTTTGATGGAAACATATTTATATTTGCGCCGATGCCTCCCGACCACCCAGATAATTTGAGGTCCACCTTTTAAGACATGTGGGAAGGGTAGACCCTTCCAGGTCTTGCAGTAACGAGCCATGGTTGACCGTATCAAAAGCTTTTGATAGGTCTAGCGCTACGAGTACTGTTCTATGGTGGGGGTTTTGATTTAAACCGCAATTTATCTGGGTGCTAATGGCATTTAGCGCGGTGGTAGTGCTATGGAGTTTTCTGAAGCCATGCTGATGACAGGCTAGCTGCAATTTTGCTTGGAAATAGGGGAGCAAAATGGCTTCAAGCGTCTTTGCTACTGGCGATAGGAGAGTTATCGGACAATACGACTCTCCTATGTTAGCTGGTTTCACAGGCTTTAGTAGCGGGACCACCTTGGCCATTTTCCATTTTTCGGGTATGACAAAGGTGGAAAAAGACATGTTGAAGACATACGCTAAATATTTGAAACCCTCTTTCCCTAGGCTTTTAAGCATCGGCATGGCTATGCCGTCTGGGCCCACTGCTTTGGATGGTTTAGCGTGACCAATGGCGTCCTCAACATCTTTAGCGGTGATGGTGATTGGTGACGCGCTGAATTTGTGTTTATGTGCGTGTCTGTTGGCCCTCCGTCTATCTTTATCGACCGTAGAATGCATTATATATTGTCGGCAGAAAGCGCTCGCGCATTTTTTCGCATCCGACAGCAGTTTATCGCCAAAGGCGATGGAAACTTTGTCTTTGTGCTTAGACGGAATCGATAGCGACTTTACGGTGGACCAAAGTTTACCCACACCGGTAGAGAGGTTGCAACCTCTTAGGTGCTCTTCCCATTTCGCCCGCTTGTGTTCATCCACAAGCAATCTGATGCGTTGGGTTATATCCCTTATTTGGGGGTCGCCTGGATCAAGCTGTCTTATAAGGTCACGTTTTCTCGCTAAGTTTGCGGCCTCCGCCGGGAAGTGGGGCCGGATTTCGGGAATTCTCCCGGCGGGAATGAAACGTGCCGAGGCGGATTCAATGACCTTACGGAAGGCACGCTCCCCTTGGCGGCCATCAGTCGGGATAGGGAGGGCAGCAAAGCGGTTGTCTGTAAAGGATTTATATTCTTCCCACTTTCGTTTTATGAAGTTTATGAAAGTGCGTTTTTCAGTGACGATGAAGTCGGCGGTACGCTCGAGCGAAATAAGTATGGACAGGTGGCCGGATGCCAATGTTACCATCGGCTGCCAGTTGACGCAGTTTACGACTTCTGCGCTCACGATTGAGATATCTGGCGAGCTGTGACAGCTTCCTACCATACGTGTGGGGGCGTCTCCGTTTATTGTGCAGAAAGTCGTTTCTTCTATTTGATCCGCCAACATCTCACCCCTACTGTCCGCCCGCAATTGCTGTTGTGGCGTTGGGACTGGGCGTCCTTGGGCAAGCATTGGGGTACCCGTATGATTTGGGTTTGCGACCTGGCAACATGGCGCGATGAAACCCGTCGGGGGGTTGCCGTCGCGGAGACCAGAATATCTAGGAAAGTGGCACCACCCAAGGCAGGAGCTGCATTGGGCGGATGCTCAGCATTGCTACCAACTCTACTACGAAGGTAGTAGTTATGAGTGGTGTCAGCTGTTTGAGTTGTTGGCGCCGTGGGGCCCGAGCAGCAGCGGGTACTTGTTGTGGCTTGCTGAGCAGCGGGGCTGCTGGAAGGTATTAGGGGCGCTTAGGCGTACACTACGGGACTCCCTTGGGCGTGAACAGCAAGGAGCCACAAAAGATTTATAAAAGTTACGTGGACGTCGGGTTTTGGGATCAAGCTCAGAACAACCTGTCCGATGCAACCATCCCTTGCACGAGACACACTGAACAGAGTATGACCGTCCTAAAAAGATTCTTTTCCGGCAGATGCAGCAAAACCAATTCTCAGGACTGGGGTCAGGAGACGGACCCGGATTGGATTCGATGCCTTCCCGGAGTAAGAGAGTATGGAGAAGTCCTGCTGCAAGGAGCTGCTGGGAGGATGACAATTTGTGGGAGGGACGCAACAAATTAGATGGGGTTACACTGAAATGACAGTCCTTGGTCGGGAAAATCCCGAGTCGCTCCGGTACATTGAACCGACTGCCTTGGGAAGCGCATGTGGGGGCGTCTCCGTTTATTGTGCAGAACGTCGTTTCTTCTATTTGATCCGCCAACATCTCACCCCTACTGTGCGCCCGCAAGTTTGAATGCCATAGATCGTGATGGGCATTAAAGTCGCCTAAGATAATGCAATTGCTGCCAGTGAGTAAGGCGCTGATATTAGGGTGGTATCCACTGTGGCAACAGGTGGCAGGAGGGATGTAGATGTTGATGATTTCTAGATTTGCATCGCCTGACCGGACAGATAGGCCTTGACGTTCTAAGACATTGTCCTTGCGGTCGATGCCAGGATCAAATATATAATATTGCACAGAGTGGTGTATGATAAACGCGAGGCCGCCTCCATTTCCGCTCTCGCGATCTTTTCTGTGGACATTATACCCAGAGCAGGTCTGCAATGCAGATCTCGCTGTGAGTTTAGTCTCTTGAATCGCAGCAATGCGGATGTTATGCCGCTTCATGAAATCGACTATCTCCGTAATCTTCCCAGTTAGTCCATTACAGTTTAACTGCAGAATTCTGAAGTGCATAGGGGGAGACGTCGCCACTCTGGGGGTAAGTGACGGGTGACTAAGCCGGGGTTGAGGAAGGCTAGGACGCAATTGCTGTTGTGGCCCTGGAACTGGGTGTCCTTGGGCAAGCATTGGGGTACCCTGATGATTTGGGTTTGCGACCTGACAACATGGTGCGATGAAACCCGTCGGGGGGTTGCCGTCGCGGAGACCAGAACATCTAGGAAAGTGGCACCACCCAAGGCAGGAGCTGCATTGGGCGGATGTCGCCAACATATATATTCTGTGCTGGCAAACGGTGCAAACGGAGGTAGGGACTAAGAGTCTGTTTCCCTGATCTACACGATTGCTGCCGGAAAAGAGGGGGGAGAAGACGGAGGCAGGGGCTGATGCTCAGCATTGCTACCGACTCTACTACGAAGATAGTAGTTATGAGTGGTAGTAGCTGTTTGAGTTGTTGGCGCCGTTGGGCGCGAGCAGCAGCGGGTACTTGTTGTGGCTTGCTGAGCAGCGGGGCTGCTGGCAGGTAGTGGGGGGGGGGGGGGGGGGGGGGGGGGCGTTAGGCGTAGACTACGGGACGCCCTTGGGCGTGAACAGCAAGGAGCCACAAAAGATTTATAAAAGTTACGTGGACGTCGGGTTATGGGGTCAAGCCCAGAACAACCTGTCCGATGCAACCATCCCTTACACGAGACACACTGAACAGAGAATGACCGTCCTAAAAAGGTTCTTTTCCGGCAGATACAGCAAAACCATTTCTCAGGACCGGGGTCAGGTGACGGACACGGATTGGATTCGATACCTTCCCGGAGCAAGATAATATGGAGCAGTCCCGCTGCAAGGAGCTGCTGGGAGGATGACAATTTGTGGGAGGGACGCAACAAATTAGATGGGGTTACACTGAAATGACAGTCCTGGGTCGGGAAAAAT